>NC_067235.1:16690000-17290000 GCF_019924925.1 Ctenopharyngodon idella | reverse complement strand
TTTTAAGGGAATAAATTTCATAAATTTTTAAGCCATGTTAAGCACATTTCTGATCACATATATTATTCATTAACATAGAGGGGTGATTAATTGTTTATTTAAGATTTTTCAGTTGATTTAGTGAGGTCAAGTAGACAACACAACAGTTGCTTTTGTTCCGCATCCTAAATTTTATGAGTCATCGTCTGAACCTGTTTGTCTGGTCTCCAGCCCGGGCTCAAGGCTGAGAGTGCGCAGCCTGTCAGAATGATGAGTGTGTCTAATTGAGACGGAGCACTGCTGGCTGAGCCGAGGGATTGACAGTTAATCACAGCCACGTTAAACTCTTCAGCACACGAAGAACGCCTCCTTCTGCGCCGGCTCGTCTCTCCCGCTCACCTCCGCACCCCACTATCTGCGGCCCGCCGCTATCTGCACGAGATTTATGTCATCTTCGCGACAGCTCGTTCCTGGCATCCATCCATCAGGGTATAAAAGCCCCTCCGGTGGTGTTATGGATACCAGCCCGCATGCTCAAACCACGTCAGTGCAAGAAACAGACAAGGCCATCTTCACATTACGCGTACACACCCACACTTTAAAAAGGCTTCAATCGCTCCTTTGGTTCGCTATTATCAAGTGTGCCAAAAATAGAAAATAAATCACTGTCTTCGACGGTTCAGTTTCTGCAGGACATATTTAAACCCCTAAAATGCCACCTACTTTACACAGGAATGCTCTTCCGAGTCTTGGAAGGATTATTATTTAGGGTGAATGACAGCTCTATGGTTGAAGAGGTCTGGTTTTAATTGCTGACTGAAAACTAGGGAGACAGAAACAGCAAGCGCACTAAAACTACTTTTAAATGATGTGTGCCTCCACCCTTTGTCATTTTATTTTCTCTCTCAGAGGCATAGGCGAGTGAGGAAACAGCAGCTGCTTCTTGTTGAATGCCTTATTATGCTGATTTATCACTATCGATTTTAATTCCGCCAATAGTTGCCTCAAGCTACATAATTAAAATACTGCATTGCTGAGCCTCCACAGAGTCCCTCAAGACTGCAGATAACTTGTAAATTTGTGTTTTTTCCTTCAATAAATAATGCCTAGTGTGCATTCACAGGCCTAAAAGGGCAAAAAATGGATGGCCACTGGAACGGAACCGGGGCTTAGTTTGGCGGTGCTTGGCGCAGTGAAACATGTCCCTTGACTGTAGGACCTGGAGCTTATATTTAGCACCTGGAGTGTCAGCGGTGCTGTTGATGTCAGCCCAGATTTCGACCATCCCTTTGCTTCTGGGCCCCAAAGGCTCTGGGAAAGGTGCACTTGGGAGATGACTGTCGGAGCATAGATGTGAGAGGGTCAGCAAAACAAAAAAAAGTTCCATCTAGTCACGCTTAGTTCTGACAGCACCCTGCAGTGCTGTTTTCCTCGTGGGTCCAAGTGAACAGCTGCCCCAAATAGGGAAAAGAAGTTGGGGAGTTTGCAAACGGTAACAAAGCCGCATTGCTCCTCATATCTCTCCCTTGCCTACTACAGCGATACAGCAGCAAAACAAGACCATTTGAGCTGTTATTTAAAGGTGAAGCTTGTAATTTATAGTAGAATTGCAAAAACATGACTGTTTGCAAACAGGCTTACTGAACCATCCATCTCGTCTTCCATTGGTCGGTTAAACATGCGCCGAGCTCACGCCATTGATTAAGCCTGCGTTGCCATACTGAGCTGAGCGGAATGCTCAAACAAACAGTTATTAAACTTATTAAAGTACCTTTTCAGAAAAGTCAGTGTACGAATGGTTTATTTATAGTTATGTAGTTACAGTCCTTGAATTTGATTGGCTGTTCCAAAAGTGATATACAGTTTGAAAAATAAAGTTAATTTAAAACTGTGAGTCTGCATAGTGGTGGGGAATTTTTTAAGTGTGTCTTTCTGCAGGTTACATTGTAACCTTATAAAGACAAACTGTCTTCATAAGTGAATGAGTCAATGAAGGAATTTGATTCCTTCAATAACACCTGATTCATTCAAGAACAAAACATGAGATGAGTCTTGGTAGCTGCATCTCATTTCGAAGGCTGCGAGGTCGCATTTAAGGCTGCATATGTTATTGAGTCGGTCTCATTTAAGAAAAGTAACCATTAGATTGCAAAGTAAGAAAGAAATTACAATATTTTACACCTCATCAGGAAAAACTGTCAATTTTATTACGGTTATTTTTCTTAAATAAGACATCTTTGATGATGTATGCAGCCTACAAATGCGACCTCCGGAGGACGAAGCCTCTGAAATTAGATGCAGCTTATGAGTGAAGCATTTGAATAATTCACTTAACCAATTCATTGAAAAACACTAATTCATTCAAGAATGAAACAAGTGACTGTTTTATATGAGTGAATCATTTGAATCATTCACTCTACCAATTCATTCAAAAACACTGATTCATTCAGGAACAAAACATTTAAACAAGTGACTGTATTTATGAGTGAGACACTTCAATCATTCATTTGACAGATTCATTTAAAAACACTAATTTATCCAGAATTTAATAAACTGACTTTTTATGAGCGAGTCATTTAAATCATTCACTCATCCAATTTATTCAAGATGCGTCATGTCATTTGTGGATTTATTCGAGATGAGTAATGTCATTTGTGGATTTGTTCTGTTGGTGAAGCCAAAACAGGCAAAATAACTGCCAACATTGTGTCTAAAATATAAGTTACTCAATATTAACTGTTATAAAAACTTCTCTACATGTGAAACTGGTAAAGAAAAAGGTATTTTAACATTGAAAAAAATACAGGTTCTGTTGCTGTATCTGTATGATTTTCCCTTTAGCTTTCTGCTACATTCATTAGATGAAATCTGAAAAATTAGGTCTTTTGGTAATTGAAAACAGAGGCTGGAGACTGGAGATGTTCCTCAGACAGGGCGTGGACTGTGTGTCGTACACAACAGCCTCGCATCTGTCCCCCTCCCCTCAATCGCAAGATGACCGAAGGACGTTTCAAAAGGTCACTGCGTATAGACAGTTTCGGCGAAGCATGTTTTTCCACAATGCCTTTGGCGACAGCTACCACAGAGTCAGCGGCTCCTGATACGGGCTTATCTCCCCCCAGCTCCAGAGGGCACTGGCTACACTCGGTCCAGCCACGCTTCAGCTGTTATTTACTCCTTATCATGGATGTGATTTTGTTTTGTCTTCCCTCACTTTGTTTCTTTCTCCTATAGCCTTTTAGAGAAGTTTCTCTCCCTTTCTCCAGCTCACCTGGAGCTTTGTATGCGTTGTCTCGTCCCCTGAGAAACCAGGGTAATTGCGGCCCACCCCTCTCATTGCCGATTTAAAGAGCTGGAGCTCTGCCAGTGGCTCCACCTGTGAAGCGCTGTGTTTGTTTGGTTAAGGAGGTTTTGTTTGTCTCGAGGAACCGAGGGGCTGAATTGGGAATACGGATATCAGTTGTCTTTCTTTGAGGCGATGCTTTTCAAGTCGAGTCTTCATTCTGCCATTGCTTGTTCTCAAGCAGGAAATTCATTTTTAAAATGTTTCTACTAACAGTTTAATAAAGGAAAAACACTGCCAAACACTTTTCAAATTTGCTTCAAGATGTTTGCCTGGTTATATAACAAGACAAACAGCAATTAATTCTTTTCCATCATTTACCGTAGGATAACATTTTGATAAATGCAGAATTTTTCACAGAGGAAAACATTATTCACAAACTAAAATCCAAAACAGAACAGGCAGCTTTTCTTCTACTTTGAGCTTTTATTTAATAGACATGTGATTTGATTCTAATTCTATTCTATTTGAATCTTGATGATTTAAACCACATATTTTCGGCCATTTTTTACTTTTATTTGGTGTTTATGCAAGTATTAGTACTGTTCTTTATTACATATTTTATAAAATATTTCATATTTATATATTGAATATAATTATACACCTAAAATTATGACCATGCAAGTCACTCAAGAACAGGATCCATATATTTACAAGGATATTGTCCACTTGAAGGAGGTAAAGGGGGCAATTAAGATTAATTAAATACAATACCCTAGTTTGATCATTTTGACCATTCAAAAGTCAAACACAACAGAATATAAGATTTGTAAAGCCAATTAGTTAAATACCTTCCCTGCGTTAAAGATGTTTAATGGCATTAAACACATTTCATTAATCTCATTAGTTGTGTCTTAATGTTGGCAGCATGCATCCTACCCAGCTTTACCCACCCATTAAACTAGTTACTGTATATATAACTTAGTTGGCAGAGAAATCCTTGAGTAATTGTCACAGGAATTATGTAAAAGTCTTAAATATCAGTTAATCTGTGTTTTGCACTGTGATTGGTGGAATTAAATGACACTCAAACCAGCATTCAGATGCCACTGAATGCAAAGGGAACAGTGAGACAAGACAGCAGCTGACAAAAACAAGCCAAGGTGACAAGAAATGAATTTATTAACATACTGGAGCACAGGACAGGTGTGTAGGCATCAAGTGATCTAAAGAATTGAAGAGAGAGAAAGAGAGAGAGAGAGAAAGAGAGAGAGTGTGATGGGGAAGTCTGAGTAGAGATTAGGTCACACTTTAGGTGATGTGTCACATCCAGGAGTAGAAAACCTGTCATGGGGCGCTACGCTGACTTTCATGGTAGAGAGAGAAAATTGATTTTTTGCAACTGAGGAGTTTTCACACTGTTAAAAGCAGCTTTTAGGTCTTTCTTTATTACTACACATGCTGTGTGTGTTTCTGCCATTGCACACTCGAGGCAGTTGTAATGCAAAATACATACACTGCTTTTGAAATAGATACCATTTGATAATATTAATAAAAGTGTTTTGAATCGGTTTCTGCGTAACCAACTGCATTTTTCCTTGAAATAGCCGAAAAACAGCCTTAGGTCAAAGAGTTTTTTTTAACATGTCTTTACAAGTCCATGAGAGCGGGGAATTGAGATTTGTTGTGAAGGCTGAGTTTGTTACAAATTGTGCATGACGTGTATCGTTTGGAATTGTATTGGTAGTGATGAATGAATTTCATATTTGGTCTATTGGGGTCATTCCAAGAATTGGCTTTCTCATATTTTCATGCTCAGTGTACCACTACATTAAGAGGACCTGTGGTAATTGCATTTCAATACGAAAAACTTGGCCGATTAATGAATGCTAATGAAATGTTTCCTCGTTGAACTAATGAGACGTTTAATTTGATGACAAAAAGGCGGCATTTAATGAAATTTATAATGGAACATATTAGTGGGGTTACTTGCATTATGATCACTAATAAATTTTGATGCACATGATGTCAAATCAGATGTTTTGCATGGGTGCCATTCTAGACACAGACACATACACATACATATATGTATATATATATATTCCATCAATACATCGTAACATTAATCATTTTGTCCGATATATCGATCCATATCGATGTATTGTTATACCCCTACTAAAAAATAACAGCCTGTTGTAAGTTTTAGTTTGAATGCTCTGCTTTGTTTTCATAGTTTTCATATGCTGTAAAACTCTAACAACTATTAAAAATATGTTAGAGACAGTAATTGTGAGTAATAGTCACCACTACTTGTTGTGGTTTTTATGTGTTGTTGTTTTTTTTAATGCACTGTTTGTCATTTTGAAAATCTTTTTGAAATGATGAAGGAATGTGATTACACAATAGGCTTTAAAATATTCATTTGAGATGAAATATTCATTTGTGTGTGTTAATTCCAGCACACACTCTCGCATAGTAATTGTGTCTTTAGGGGGAAAGACATCAGCGAATGTCAGCTGCATGGAAATGACATGAGACTTTATCATCATGATTTTCTTCAGAAACAGAATATGAATGATGAAGGATTTCAGTGCTTTTGCATAATTGCAAGTTGAATCTTTTCTGCTTTTATTCAAAAATACAGTAGAAAGGGGACATGAAATGATGGTTTAGGTGTTGAGAAAATTTAAAAGAAAACTTATATTTCTTTTGGGGTTGTAAGTCAAAGAATATATCTTGATTAATTGGTTTACCTGTTTGTACACCTTGTATCGTTCTGTCATAGGTTGAGATATAAGAGGGATGACGACAGGCCGCATAACCTAATCTTCCTTTGCTGTCCGCAGTCAAAAAGCATTCTTACTTCAATGTGTGTGTGAAGAAAGAAAGCTAAGGTAGAATGCCTTAAATCTCAGCTGACCTTTTGGGAAAGGCTGAAAGACATGGAAAGAAATGAGCATTGAGGCTATAAGGACAGGAGGGGCCTTAAACACTTTTAGGAAGAAAGATGTGAGCACGACTGCCTCTAAAATTGAAGTGGGAAGAGGACCTATTGATTCGACTATATTCAGCACAGCACCCCTTCACCTCTCTTTTTATTCTCAAACATGCCTTTGAAGGCTCTTGATGCGAGGCGAACAAAGCCCAGCTGATGGGGTCAAATGGAGGAAAAAAAAAGATGTTCTTAAGTTCTGAGAAACAGGAAAACAAAAAATGGATGGTTCCACTTTCTTTGAATATGGTGCACTTTGGTGTCCCATGCCTTTTTAAAAGTCATTAAATGTACCAAACTCTTTTATTTTATTGTTGTGATACCTGTTATATATTGTTAGATAAACTAATATATAACATAAAATTAGCCTAGCATTAAAAGCAGATACGTTTTCATGTTTATAAATACAAAGTATTGCATTGACTGCATTCATCAAACTCAACCATTTAACCCTTTTACCAAAGTTATTGCTAGAATAAAAGATCAAACACTTTTTTTTTTTTTTTTCTTTTTTTTTTGCAAACAAACAGTTTTGGTCAACATTTGGTTATACTCTATTTTATTTCATTTCATTTTTATGGAGTGTTTAGGAGTGTTTATTCCCAGAAAATGCACACAAATTAAGTTTTATGGTGTTGAACACAGATGTGTGTCCACAGTGTGTGTACACAACCACCCTATAATGGTAAAAATCCACCCACCCATAAATCATATGCAGTGTCTCAGAATAAGCCGTTTGCTGTTTCTATGCAATGTGATATCACATTGCACTGGCCCTGCCCTCGACTGCTGACGGACTCTGCCCTGTTAGCATAGACCTTGCCCTGAGTGAGCTGTACACAGTCAGCCATGTTTATCTCCTTGCCAGAGGATTTAACAGCACCATTCAAGTAAGAAATGTATTCTTATTAAAGCTACTAAAGAGCAGTGAGTGATTTTCTGTTTTTCTTTTGCTGTTTGATTCATATTAACAGCAGAGACAGCAGTAGGTACTGTATATATTACACTGCTGTCACTTTCATACACAGATCTAAAATACACATTTGATTTTTTCCCACCCAGACGGGTGTTTGTGAACTTTGTGTTTTTGACTTAACCTTGTGTGTATTTGACAGTTTATTTGCCATAAAACATGTAAGAGAAGTTAGTTTAATACACACGAGGCGCACTGTCTGACAGCCAGCTTTCTGTGTGTGTGCGTGCGCTCAGAAAACCACATATCAGAAGTTTAAACTCATATGGCTTTAAAACACATCCAAATAATTAGGCTAACTTTCATGATGACGAAGAACTGCAATGTCACATGAGCGTGGCCGCGATAGAGATAATCAAACCCAAACAGATGTTTTAGTTTTTGGCACGAGCTGTAAAGGCTCTGCCCTCTTCTGGAAAGCAGGGTGGGGAGCAGCAGCTCATTTGCATTTAAAGATACATGCATGAAAACAGGATTTTTTTTTTTTTGCTGAAACTTTAGACACATTCTGGGGACACCTGAGACTTTTATTACATTTGAAAAAGAGGCATAATAGGACCCCTTTAAACTGTGTATAGACATGCGTGTATATCGCAAGTTTTGGATCGCAAACCTGATATAAAATTAATAGACAATAAAACATCTCATATAATATTTAGTTTGACCTCCTGGGGGTAACATTTTTTTAAAGGTTACAGTAAGAATCTCTTTTTCTATGACTACACCCCCCTCCCCCCAATAAAAAAGAAGTGTTGAAATAAGTTTCAGGCCTTATTTTCTAAGGCAGGTGCCCTTACCCCAGGTCTGTCCCCGCTTCTCTGACTTTCTGTTTCTAATAATCTTCTTGTTTTCCATTCCACCTTTATCTGCTCTCCTTTGTTTTTTCTCTCATTCCTCTGACCGTTTCAGGCCTCAGCTTTCGAGTCCACTCTAACTTTTTGGTGATTGCATCTTTCAGCCTTTCTCTCGTCCACCTCAACGCTGTCCTTGGTCTTTTCTTGACTCGCTCTCTCTCCTGTTTTCTCCGAGATAGCATCTCGGTTAGCTAGCGAGTGGCTGTTTTCCTGCGGTGCACCGTTTGAATGACGATGGGCTCAATCACTCCAAATCTCGTTATGTATGTTCCTGCGCCCTTGGGAGGGTTAGCAGCGAATGGATGGGACTTTATCAGATTTCACCAGCCTTGGAGGCATAATTCACCAAAGGTCACCTTATGTTTGATATTTCTAGTTTATGTGAACAGTATGTCTGTGCCGGTGTGTAACGGAGGCTTTACGATGAGGTGAGTAGTCAAAGGTTAACCGGTGACGCTTTCAGTGTAAATATCAAAAAGGCAAGAGGGACGTCTGACCTTATTGAACGGTTCAGCAGGAGGTTCTTTGCTCTTCTTGGCTGAGTTTACATCTAAAATGCCCTGGAAGTACACAAAGTCTTGTTTTGGTACAGTACATTAGTGCTTTTTAAGCCTCGGTTTGTTTATATATTTCCCTTGTGTGTTGTTTGTTATGTCTGACATTGTATCTTTTATCGTGCTAATGCAATTCACACAATCCATTTTGGGAAAAATGAAAAAGGTTGAGGGAGAAAAATAGACATTGAAGGTTAGAAGTTCACATCATTTATAACAGAGGAAGAGGACAAGGCTCTCTTAGACTTGACGCTGACTGACACTGATTAGGGTGACTCGGTTTTACACAGAAGAATTGCTAACCTGGAGTCATGCTAGGTAATAAAACTTTGGGTCATTTTCAAGGATACCATTGAATATGTATGATCTCTAATGCACAGAATGATGTATGATGTCTATCTCTAATAAAACGAGGAGCTTGATCCATTACTGCTTATGTTTCCCTAGACTTAGTTGAAACACAGTGGAAATGTTTTATGAATGCCACAAATTACTGTGAACCGTGGAAGCGTCTTCACAAGAGTATTTTATTGACTGCTCTTGAGAGTAGCTTTGTAACACAATTAACCTTTGAACAATCACCAGAAACATTTTCTTTTCGAGCGATAAGACAGAATGAGTTTACTTAATTAAGGATACACTGAACATTTTTAACAGTAATCATTTTATAAATCAAATTATCTCAACTTGAATTAGCTTTTCTTGTGTGTTCAGCCTATGTCAACACCTTTATTTTAGCACCTGCTACTGACAGTAAACAGGATCGAGTTTTAGGCCAAATTAACTCAACAACAGTAATAGACTTAAAGTGAGGACAAAAACTTAATCATAAGGCATTTGTTGTTATTAGACAGTTTCTTCAGAGCAAAATTCTCTAAAACTTTACAGGTTTAAAATTGAATTGCCATGTTGTGCACAGTTATGGTTGAGGATCTCTAATAAAACTACAGGAGGTTAGAGGCTGTGTAAGTACACAATTTTTGGAACAAAAAGCATCTTTTTGCCTTGACAGACATTTAAAAGTCTGACAGATTTTTTTGGGAAATAACAAAAGAACTTGTAAATTATGATTGTTTTATTACAGTAGATGTTTTGCCTGTGAGTGATATATACAGTGTACAATTGGAATATACATAAACATATACAATTATCACACCATTTTTAAAATGACAGATCCAAAATACTAGCTTCTTATTTCTTCTTTAAACCTCTGGTACACTTGGCTCATAGTCTCTTAGTGTAAACATATTTTTTGTTGTTTTTACAAACTGAGGGACAAGCTAAAATTATTTTCTGTGTGCCACAGATGCTGTCGATAAAGCTTGTATTTATCCTGAAAAATTCCCTTAATGCTTGTGGTTTAAGGGAAATTAAATAGTGAATAATCAACATTTTAGTCCTCTGGGAGAAATTGTAGCAGCTGCCCTGGCTTTCTGATGTTTCAGGCTGGCTCTGAGAGATTGGATTCAGATCTGAAGCAGGAGAGGATGATAGCGAGAAGCAAAATGTCAGCGCTGATATATTGTGCTGTGCCCCACTCCCACCTGTGAGAAAGAGAGCGGACAGGGTGCCAGCGTACTCAGATGGGTTCTGGGGCCTCTGGCTGAGATATATGGTCAGCTCTGTTGTTTGGGTTCAGATTCAATATGATATGATGAAGCACAGACTCTCCACTGTGAATTCAATCAGTCTCTCCTTGAGAGAGTTCTGGAGTGTGCTCTCAAATGTCGCCATGTGTTTTCCACTGTTTTAGTGGAAGCTTTTTTGAATGTGCTGGTTGCACTATAATAAAGGAATAAGAATACATCTATCTGGCTGTCTGGTTCTGTTTGTTCAATCAGTACATCTTGCAATATGTCACATTATCTATAAATATATTCATGTACATTTCTGTTTTGATTGCACCTATATAGATGCATACATTTTAGAAGCTTATGATAGCCAGAAATTATATACACAGTCTGTGCATTAGTGTATGTAGTGCCAGTAGGTGGCAGCACGTAAATGTCTTTAAGAGTGAGTCATTGAATCATTCATTCAAACGATTAATTCAAAACACTGATTCATTCAGGAATTAAGTGACTGTCCTTATGAGTGAGTCATTGAAGCATTCATTCAGACGATTCATTCAAAACACTGACGCTGTGTCCGAAATCGAATACTTCTCTACTATATAGTACGCGAAAAACAGTATGCGAACAGTAGTATGTCAGTAGGCGAAAAGTACCCAGTAGGCGAAAAGTACCCAGATGACTTACTACTTCCGGTGAGATTCTGAAGTGCGCATATGATGGGCACTTTACTATCCCATGAGGCTACGGGAGAGGATTTGTGAATGGACTTGAAGGGACGTAACTGACGCTGGCAGGTCATGTGACAGTAACAACATGGCGGATGTAGTAGGTCCGAATACTACACGCATTCGTACTATATAGAACGTACTTTTTCAATGGTCGTGAAGTAAATTTAAATTCAAATGTAGTACCTACTCAACAGTATGCAATTTCAGATGCAGCTTGGTTCATTCAGGAATGAAGTGACTGTTCTTATGAGTGAATCATTGAATCATTTATTCAAATGACTCGTTCAAAAATGCAGATTCATTCATGAGTGAAGCTGCTGCTTTTTGCATGGAGATGTGTTGTGGTTTTGTTGTGGTAAAGGGATAATTCATCCAAAAATGAAAATGTCATCCTCAAGTTGTTCCAAACCTCTATGAATTTCTTTCTTCTGCTGAACACAAGAGAAGATATTTTGAAAAATATGGGTAACCAAACAGTTTATGGGCCCCATTGATTTCCATAGTGTGGGGGAAAAAATACTATGGAAGTCAACGTGGCCCATCAACTGTTTGATTACCGACATTCTTGAGGGGTAAATGATGACATAATTTTCATTTTTGGGTGAATTATCCCTTTAAGTGCATGCAAACACTGGCGTTTCCAAAACATTTTTCTGTTTAAACACCTGACAACAATGATGAAATGTTCACTTAACCACTGATGTGAGTTTGGGGCGAGGCTATCTGTTTATCTGACCAAGTGAATTTTGATACCAGCCATCAAAACATTTATATTCACAATAGAACAATCTTGTTTTAAAAACCAGGCATATAAAAAAATGATGCTGTACTATATCTACTGTTCAAACTAGATAAAAAGCTCTAATAGTATTTGCTTCTAGTATTGGCCTTAAAAGATTATTTCTTTGCTGTTTGATTAATTGTACATCCTTAATACATCTATTTTTATATATACTGTATCTGTCCATCTAGTTTATTAATCCGGCAGCAATTTAGCGCTATCAGTATTGATGTCTTTAATTAGTCATTTCATAAAAAGTCAACAGCTTTACCTTCATGGGCTTGAAAATCAACAGTACCTCATGAACGTCATAATTCCTTGCTTACAGTGACCCTCAACAGCTCCTCTGTGGGTTGAGGTGCATGTTTAATACAGCTAAATCACTCTTTATCTGTAGATTTAGCCGGGTTCCCTCCTTTTCCATCCATCGTTTCTTCCTTGTGATGTGCTCTTCAGAAGTCTCTAGAGTGCAATATGAAGAAGCCTTGAGAAATCTAATTAACCAGAATGCCTTGAGAGAGCAGGGCTTTTCACACACATGTACACCCAGACATACATAAATCAAGGGATGTCCTAGGTGCTTTGGAGAGGGCCTGGTCCCAGAGCCATTAGTTATTAGTTATGATCCTTTTCCCGAGTTGTTTTAAAAGTATGTGTACACGTGATTTTCAGACTTAAACTTTTTTTTTTTGTGGCATATTTTGCCTGAAAAATCTGATTATACCATTTAAAATAAATGCCATCTGATTTGATATTTTATTTATTGCAGTGGCAGTCATACATTTTTAAGTGCGGCTTAAATGTTCAAATACTTTTTGCGGCCAGTATATATTTAATAAGCTGTTATTATTCAGTACATGATAGATGAAAGAGTCAAGGTGAGAGTCAGGAGCCATACCACTCTCCAACACAATGCCAGCTTTTGCCCACTGACTAGATGATTTCTATGTGTCATTTCAACTTGGCTGTAAAGTCTCTTACTTTGCTAGGTACTGTAATTTATAGCTGTTAACCTTCAGCTTAGGAAAATGGGGTTTTCTTTTAATGAAGTTTTTTTTTGTCCTTCTCTATGAGAAGACGATATAAAAATTCTTTTGATACCAAGGCAACAAGGACAGTCTGGTCCTGTCTCATATTTTTCAAGTGAATCAACACGAAGACCTTGGGATGGAGTGATGGTTGTCTTCTAGACGCAGGTCATTTTGTTCAGTAAGCAGACGAACACTTGAAGGGTGGCATGTCCTGATTAGGGAGGACAGAAAAACCATGGTTAGAAGTTCTTCCTCATGTGTATGTATATGAATGGTTCAGATGTAGTTATTCACTCAGGCTCACCTTGCAGATGGAGCTCCTAACCCCAACGTCCCACTGTCCTCTGTGTTAACGGCACGCCATGCTGATTAATAACCAGGAGGATGAATGTTCTCTTATGTGCTTGCATGTGAGATTGTGCTCAATTAAGGACATGTTTGACAATATAAAAGAATTTTAAAATTGTTTAAACTTTTTATGTTAAAACATTACAGTGGACTGTATTGACCTTGAAGTAGACATGTATGTATATGTTCATGTATGTGCTGGTGTGGATTTATTTATTTATTTTTTATGTTATGTATGATGGTAATGATATCTTTCACTCTTTGGGGAAAACATCAGAGAAATATTGACCTCATACGCTGCTTTAATCTACTCATTGGTAATTCTAAAAAAAAAATGTAAATATTATAATGTTTCTGATCTTCAAACTGTCAGTGTGCTCACCCATCCTCATTTCTGTTATATTACAAATATTTGTAAATGTGCAGTTGTCACTTTGGTGTGATGGTAATGACAGAAATATTGGTAGATTTAAAAATTAATTGAATAAACTATATACACTACCATTTTAAAGAATTTTTTTCTGATGCTCATCAAGGCTAAAAACAGTAATTTTGTGAAATACTATATATAAATACTATAATATATAAAAATTTTCGCTGTATTTTTAGCAGCCATTACTCCAGTCTTACTCCAGTGTCACTTTCAGAAATCATTAATATTATTATTTCTATTATTATTATTATTATTATTATTTTTAATCAAAGTTGAAAACAGTTGTGCTGCTTGATATTTTAGTGGAAACAGTAATGCATTTTTTTAGGATTCTTTGATAAAATATCAAGAGAACAGCATTTATTTAAAATATAAATCTTTTGTAACATAATAAATGTTTTGATTGTCACTTTTGATCAATTTAATGCATCATTGTGGAATAAAAGTATATATTTCTCTTGAAAAATAAATCTTACTGACTCTCAGATTTTTGAATAGTATTGTATATATTTATGTTCTTAGAAGAAATACAAAAAAGGAAGTTAAAATGTCTGGGACTAAAATGGAAAACATTACATAAAGTGAGACAATTTTTTTTTTTAATCTGTCCTGGCAAACTACAACCCCATTTCCAGAAAAGTTGGGACATTTTGTAAAATGTAATAAAACCAAGAAACTATGATTTGTTAATTCTTTTTAACCTTTATTTAAGTGACAAATGTACAAAGAAAATATTTCCAATGTTTTCACTGACCATCTTAAGTGTATTTTGTAAATAAAAAACAAATAATGATATTGATGACTGCAACACACTCCAAAAAGTTGGGACAGAGGCATGTGTACCACTGTGTCACATTACCTGTCCTTTTTATTACATTTTTTAATTGTTTGGGAACTGAGGATACTAATTGTTGAAGTTTTGCAAGTGAAATTTTTGCCCAATCTCACCTGATGCAAGACAGCTGCTCAGCAGTCTGTGGTCATCGTTGTCTGATTCTCCTTTTCATGATGGGCCATACATTTTCAATAAGAGACAGGTCTGGACTGCGGGCAGGTCAGTCAAGGACATCCATTCTATGATGTAGAGTGTCTGTGAAACCACTCTGATGTATCACGTGCAGAATGAGGCCTGGCATTGTCTTGCTTCCTAGGAAAGATGTCATCTTGATGGCAGTTTATGTCTTTGTACAATCCCAATATATGCCTCCACGTCAGTGGTTCCTTCACGCATATGCAAGTCACCCATGCCGTTTGAACTGATGCACCCCAATACCCTGACAGATTTTTGCTTTTGCACCTGTCACTTATGAAAGTCTGCATGGTCCCTTTCGTCTTTGGGACTGAGAACCTTGTCAGTTTTTTCCCAAAGATATGTTGAAACGTGGACTCATCTGACCTCAGCACACATTTTCCCTGTCTTTTAGACCATCCGAGATGAGCTCGGGACCAGGGAACTCGGTAGCATCTCTGCATTGAACTGATGTGTAGCTTTCTCCTTGCGTAACAGAGATTCAAGTTGCGTTTCTTGATGCAGCGGCAGACTGTTAAGTGACAGCGGTTTTTCCAAAGTATTCCCGAGCCCATGTGGCTATATTAAACACAATAGCATGATGGTTTCTCTTGTAATGCCGTCTGAGGGCTCGAAGGTCACGCACATTGAACAGAAGTTTTCTGCCTGGCCGTACACAGACTGCCAGAATTTCTCTGGATTCCCTGAATTTTTTCACAATATTACATATGGTAGATGGTGAAAGACATAAATTCTTTGCAATCTTGCATTGAGAAAAGTGGTTTTTGAATTGTTTGACAATTTTCTCATGAAATTTGGCACAAAGTGGTGAGCCATGACCCATCTTTGCTTGCAAAGACTGAGAAGGTATTTTACACCGAAACACGATACCCTAACCTATTACCAATTCACCTGCTAATTGTGGACTGTTTTAAAACAGTTTAACTGGGATATTCTATAATCGTTTCACTTTTATTTAGCCTCTGTCCCAACTTTTTTGGAGTGTGTTGCAGCCATCAAAATCAATTTTTGTTTATATTTACAAAATATACATTTATATTGTTCAGTGAAAACATTGGAAATCATTTCTTTGTACTTTTGTGAGTTAAAAAAAAAAAAATGTTCAAGAGAATTAACGAATCACAGATTATGGATTTTATTGCATTTTACAAAATGTCCCAACTTTTCTGGAAATGGGGTTTGTAGAATGATTGTAAAGAAATGTTTTATTTAAATTTTTTAGAATATCTATAATATTTCTTTTCTTTAAAACCATCCCAGGGAACAGAAAAGTTCACCTAATTGAAGAACCACCCATGCATATGCCTGTTTTGAGTATTTGCGCCTGTTGCTATACCAACACCTCACAAATTTTTGTCTTTGTACAAAGAAATTTTGCATTTGTCACACTCCGCAGAGACAGAGAGCCTCGAGGCTAAAAAGAGCATGAAAGACATTTTAGTATTCCGTGCTGTGTGTTGTCTCTCTCTCTCTGTGCTCAGAATTGAGAGAGTAATGCCAAAATTGTCATCCTTTGTGAACTCACTGAAGGGAGAGATAGTCTGCGGAAAGAGACAAATAGACAAACAAGGGCTTTTGAAAAGTAGGAACGGGAAAACTACACAGAAGTTTCTGAGGAGGCTGTAATACAGCAGATATGCTCTGCAGAGAAGCTGGATATTCATTTCCTCCTCAGTCTCTTTTATTCTCTCTGAGCTTAGTGTATATGTGTCTTTAAGCGGGCACGCTCTAATATGCACTAAAGCTCTCCACAAATGTTTGTAGCCACACAGAGATATGTTTTCTTATTCAGAGAAAATATCTCATGTTCTTGCTTTCAGATTTCTGTTTTATATTGTATTTTATGACCAAACACAAAGTGACTTGTTAAACAAATAGTTAAAAATGGAAATTCTGTCATAATTTACTTACCCTCATTTCAGTCCAAATCTGTATGAGTTTCTTTTTTTTCAGTCTTTCTTGACATGAAAAAGCATTATTTCCCATACAACGAGAGCATACAATGGATGTTAACCTCCACAAAGAACATAAAGCAACATAAATGTATCATAAAACAGGTTCATATGACCCATTCCATGCCTTCTTAAGTGCTATGAGTGTTTTGTGTGAGGAACCATTTGAAATTTAAGACTTTGTCTTTTAATTGGGTGATTTATGAGTGTGTATGTTTGTATGTGATGGCTCTGACCTTTGGCTGATTCTTCCCTCTTGCTGTGTTGTCTTCCTCCTCAAGGCTCCTACATGATGGTCAACTCCTCCCAGCATGCAGCGGGGCAGAGGGCTCAGCTTCTGCTACAGACACTAAGTGAAAACGACACGCACTGCGTGCAGTTCAGCTACTTCCTGTACAGCAGAGACGGCCACAGCCCGGGGGCGCTGCGGGTTTATGTGCGGGTCAATGGTGGACCGCTTGGCATTCCCGTGTGGAATGTCTCTGGTTCACGTGGGCGACAGTGGCACCAGGTGGAACTGGCAGTTAGCACTTTCTGGCCAAATGAGTACCAGGTGAGCAACTTTTAGTGACTGTCTTTTCTGGTTGGTTGCACGAAATAGGACGTTTGTAAGTAATTTTTCTTTCTGACACTGATTGATGTCACATGCAGTATATTTATGTATGTGTTTAAATACTTAATTTACAAAATAGAGGATTAAAAAGTGTTTTTGGTTACTAGATGAGGGTAATGAATTTTTACCTTTGGAGAGTACAAGTAAATACACTATATTGCCAAAAGTATTGGGACACCCCTCCAAATCATTGAATTCAGGTGTTCCAATCACTTTCATGGCCACAGGTGTATAAAATCAAGCACCTAGGCATGCAGACTGCTTCTACAAACATTTGTGAAAGAATGAGTTGCTCTCAGGAGCTCAGTGAATTCAAGCGTGGTACCGTGATATGTTGCCACCTGTACAATAAGTCCATTTGTGAAGTTTCCTCACTACTAAATATTCCACGGTCAGCTGTTAGTGGTATCATAACAAAGTGGAAGCAATTCAGAACAACAGCAACTCAGGTGGTAGGCCACGTAAAATCACAGAGCGGGGTCAGCGCATGCTGCGGCGCACAGTGCTAGAAGTCGCCAACTATCTGCAGAGTCAATAGCTACAGACCTCCAAACTTCGTGTGTCCTTCAGATTAGCTCAAGAACATTGTGTAGAGAGCTTCATGGAATGGGTTTCCATGGTCGAGCAGCTGCATCCAAGCCTTACATCACCAAGTGCAATGCAAAGCGTCGGATGCAGTGGTGTAAAGCACGCCGCCACTGGACTCTAGAGCAGTGGAGACGTGTTCTCTGGAGTGACGAATCCTGCTTCTCTGTCTGGCAATCCGATGGACGAGTCTGGGTTTGGCGGTTTCCAGGAGAACGGTACTTGCCTGACTACATTGTGCCAAGTGTAAAGTTTGGTGGAGTGGGATTATGGTGTGGGGTTGTTTTTCAGGGGCTGGGCCTGGCCCCTTAGTTCCAGTGAAAGGAACTCTTAATGCTTCAGCATACTAAGACATTTTGGACAATTTCATGCTCCCAACAGTTTAGGGATGGCCCCTTCCTGTTCCAATATGACTGCACACCAGTACACAAAGCAAGGTCCATAAAGACATGGATGAGTGAGTATGGTGTGGAGGAACTTGACTGGCCTGCACAGAGTCCTGACCTCAACCCGATAGAACACCTTTGGGATGAATTAGAGCGGAGACTGCGAGCCAGGCCTTCTCACCAACATCACTGCCTGACCTCACAAATGCACTTCTAGAAGAATGGTCAAAAATTCCCATAAACACACTCCTAAACCTTGTGGAAAGCCTTCCCAGAAGAGTTGAGGCTGTTATAGCTGCAAAGGATGGGCCAACTCCATATTGAACCCTACGGATTAAGAATAGGATGTCATTAAAATTCATGTGCACGTAAAGGCAGGCGTCCCAATACTTTTGGCAATATAGTGTACCTTGGTATATATCAAAGTACCATAGTAACCCTACTGGAAAATGAAAATGAAAAATGGTAGCCGTGTTTAAGAACGTGGTAGTTGGTTTTCAACTGGTCATTAGCTGGTCTAAAAGGGTCATTAGTTGGTCTTAGCTAGTCTAAGCTATTTATTAGTTGGTCTAAGATGGTCATTAGCAAGTCTAAACTGGTCATTAGCTATTCCTGGAGATGCTTATTAATTGGTATAAACTGCTCATTAGCTGGTCCAAGATAGTTGTTAGTTGGTGTAAGTTAGTCATCAGTTGGTCTAAGATGCTCCTTAGTTGGTGCAAACTGCTCATTAGCTAGTCTATGATGGTTGTTAGTTGGTTAAAGCTGGTCATTAGCTAGTGCAAGCTAGCAAACCATCTTGAACCAGCAATAAACCAACTACCAGCTAGTCATACCAGTTTAAGATGGTCAAAATGTTTTTTTGAACATGGTGGCTGGTCAACAAGCTATGGTCCATTTTAGACCAGCTAGAAACCAGCTATCATGTTTTAAAATGCTTCAGAAATGCCAGATTCTAAGCTAATTACTTTGTCATGTTTGCCTACAGTAGAGCAGTGGTTCCCAACCACGTTCCTGGAGGCCCCCTAACACTGCGCATTTTCCATGTCTCCTTTGTCTGACACACCCATTTCAGGTCTTGGAGTCTTTGCTAATGAGCTGATTACCTCATTCAGGTGTGCTTAATCAAGGAGACATGCAAAATGTGCAGTGTTGGGGGGCCTCCAGGAATGTGGTTGGGAACCACTGCAGTAGAGTATGCCACAAATAAACAATATAGTGGTTGAAATCTCAATGGCAGAACTAGTAAACTGGTTTTCGACTACGTGCCATAAAGTTTCTTTGACACAAAGATAGTATATCAGAGCTCCACCAACAGTGGCATACACAGACGTCCCTTTTCCTCACAACAAAGCATTACACAAGCAGTGATGGAGCTACTGTCTTATTAGTCATGCCCTTTGCGCTGTTTAATTAGCATTGATCTCGGCATGAATGTAGGTTAGTGCTGTAGGGCTTGGACAAGCCCACAATAAAGACCAAGTCAATAGTGTTGACACATCTTAGTCAACTAGTAACCTAATTTCCTTACTGTACCCTTACAGTACTGTACCCTTGCTTACGAAATGACAGCTCATTCACGTCCCCCAAGCCGATCGATTGGTGTCAATGGTTGGTCTGCAATTGGGTAGACGCAGGGGGCTTCATCCATAAATTCAATTTCTCCTTTCTGCAAACTCTGCGCAGCTGTCAGAAAGCAATTAAGTTGAGTAGTGTTCGCTTTATCGTGAACTGTCAATCTCTCCAACCTAATTAACTTTCACATGCCAGTGAAAAGATGTGGCCTTCATGTGTAAATAATAGTCCTCCCGCCAGTCAACAAGATGTGAAGGTGGAGGGGACATGACAATAGGGAGAATTTGTTGTGTGTGCCTGCATAGTCGATTCGGCGTCACATTGAATTTTGCTGAGTGCACATGAAGAAAACATATTTTTCTCCATAAATCAAGGAATTCAGCTGGCTAGCATGAACCCATTAGCCCTTGGTAATGGATGGTAGGATGTGGTTCATAAAGCATCTTTATTGATGGCTTTTGATAGAAGCTGTGTATGATTACGAAATACATTTTTGTAAGCAACGTGTTGCTAATAATTGTTTTACCTTTGCCTTTAGGGATGCACTGAAATTTTGGTAACCGAAAACATGAAACAGATGAAACAGCAAAATGGATTTTTGGTCTTGGCTGAAATAGTTTTGGAGAGCCAAAATCATTGACCAAAACAGTGATTTTTAATTAGCACTTCTCTGATGATGTGTTTTGACTGTTTCAGCGTCTCTTTTTTGCATCTAACGTGGATAAGCTACAACAGGTAAACATGTCAGCATAAGCTACTTTTAAATGTCATCAATGAAAATGCAATTTGCCCCCAAAAATTATGCTAGAGTAGCAATATTTATAACTTCTGAAATATCGAGAGGCGGCTTGTTGTCAAATATCTTTACAATGACTGGCTTAATTTATCACTTGAGAACACAACACTCTGAACAGTTTACTGACTTGCCCAGTTACCCAAATTTAAATACTAAAACTTTCGTTTCAAATTTCGGCTAAATGAAAACTTTGATTTCAGTTTTGCTAAAAAGTTCATTTTGGTGCATTACTTTTTTTTTTTTTAGAGGGCTCTTAAAAGCAACGTCACAGCGTACGATAGTTGCTAATGTCTGTTCAAGTTCTTTTGTTTCATTTAGCCAATGATTTTGAAATGCCCATTCAAAAACATATCACATTTTTGTGATTTATCTTCTTCAAGATAATTAGAATAGCATTTTCGGTTATACTTGTAGCAGGTAGCTAGAAGGCTAATTTGTTAGCAGTATGCTATTCTAACAGGCTAATAAACTTGAGGTAAAGGCAGTCAGCTCACCAAAGCTAGCTGAAAATGTTGATTATGCGACATAACTTAAAAATTGGGAATGCTGACAGATAGCTTTCTGTTATAGACCTCCTTGTGTATCGCTAATGATAGACTCACTGTAAAACTCTAATAACAGCACAGACGTTTTGTCTTTTGCCCATAACAGTGAAAGAGTTTGAATGCAGAGTGTTGTAGACATCTTGTTTCTGTATTTTTGAACCAGTGGCTAAACAACTGCCATAATAGTTTGTGCATTTGATGAGGTGATGAGCTTGCTATTTTTCACTGTAGTTTTCTCTCAATGGGGTATCAGCACACTAAATCACACTTTGGGCCTGGAAGATGGCAGACTGTCCTGATCAATGGTGAAACTAGAGCCCTGCCACAGTCCCAGTGGGTGCCACGTCAAGGCTAGTTTGCTAAAACTGAGCCAACAAGAGAGATCATTTAAACCTCCGTTCTAGCATTTGTTATATTTTGAGACCATTCAGATGATTTTCCATGGCAACGATGTTTGACCCCTTAGCAGTTGCCGTAATTAAATTCTCTCTGTTTATATGTACTTAGCTGCTTTGTGTTTTTCTTTTGTCTTTATCTCTGCCTTTCCTTCGCACTTCCTGCTGACTCTGTTTAGCTTTTCCTGCAGTTTCTGTTTTGCGCCCTCATATACCTTCTTTCATTCATTTTGCTGCTTCTCAAATCCAGCTGGTGTCATTTTTCAGGGATAGTCTTGGGTAAGCAAAAAGATACAGGAATAGTTTATCTAAAAATGCAAATCCTCATACCATTCCAAACCTGTATTTGGTTATTTAGGGGCTGTCGTGCTCCTGAAGTACATCATAAATGTAGTCTATGACTATATTTCAAGTTTTCTAAAGCCATGTGATAGGTTTGTGTGAGAAATCAATCAAAATCTAATACATTATCACTTTTTAATCACTTACATTCTTTCCTTTCAGACCAAAGTTTACAGCTAGCCCTGATTTAGGTCCAGAAGTTAATAATTGTATATCATGTTTGGTTGAAATCAGTGTTCATTTTTAACAGCAAATTTTGATTTAGATTTAGTCATGGTCTTTTGAATAAATATCATAAGATTTTGGTTGAGTACAATATAATGGGTCTTTATTTATCTTAAAATGAAATAAAACCACTTCTCATAAAGAAACAAGAACCTGATCTTCATTTTAATTAATGATATACAGTATGCATTCTTTACAACAACTTGTAACATTCTTCATTCTTTCAAGCAGACATATTTGTTTGTATAAATTAAATAGAGATTAAGCTATTGAAGTTATTCCGTTTTTTTGTTTGATTAACATTAATGATGGACAGCAGCAGGTTTATTAGACTGCTGTCACTTTAAGGCAGAATGCACAGATCCAATACACTGATACACTTCCGATATTTTCCCAGCTGTGTACGTTCACTGAAGACATAACCGACTGTGTTTAAGTGAATACTTGTGCAATGATGTTTGAGAGGAGGCTTTCTTTGTGCACACAGAAAATAGGGCTGAATTGAGCTCTCTTTCGCATTTTCACACTTTTTCTGATTTATCCATATGTCTGCTCTTCTCTTTCTCCCCGACGTTTACATTTTTGAATGTTTTATGAGACATGCAGCAAGTGTAAGCCAACTTATAAGTCTGTCAGGTAGATCAGCACTTTACAATTCAAATGTGCGCATCTACCACGCAGGACATCCGTTCTGACTGGATCTCTTCCCAAATCGTCCCTCCCTAACATTTTCATCTCGTTTGTAGTCGTTGATGAAAATGTCAGTAGATTTTCATCATAGTTTTTGTCATTCAATACTAGTTTTTACTTAGTTATCGTCTTGTTTTCGTCGGTATGGTCGGTCGGTTTATGGTGGTTTTTTTTTTTTTGTCCTTTATTGAGCTTGACATCCCGATGTCACTATATGAACTGCTGTTGTAGGGCAAGATTCAAAAGATTCTACTATTGTGTTGCACAATTAAAAGTAAGAGCACACAGGTTTGGAAATAAGGGTGAGTAAATGATTGGATTTTTATTTTTGGGTGAACTATTTCTTTAAACTGAAGGAGTGTGTGAAACATTGTTTATCACTTCAAGCCAGGCATTTTTTTTTTCAAGTCTGAGTGCATAACAAGGGTAAATGGAGCTGTGTGCCCATCTCTCACTTTAAGGCAGAATGCACAGATCCAATACACTGATACACTTCCGATATTTTCCCAGCTATGTACGTTCACTGAAGACATAACCGACTGTGTTTAAGTGAATACTTGTGCAATGATGTTTGAGAGGAGGCTTTCTTTGTGCACACAGAAAATAGGGCTGAATTGAGCTCTCTTTCGCATTTTCACACTTTTTCTGATTTATCCATATGTCTGCTCTTCTCTTTCTCCCCGACGTTTACATTTTTGAATGTTTTATGAGACATGCAGCAAGTGTAAGCCAACTTATAAGTCTGTCAGGTAGATCAGCACTTTACAATTCAAATGTGCGCATCTACCACGCAGGACATCCGTTCTGACTGGATCTCTTCCCAAATCGTCCCTCCCTAACATTTTCATCTCGTTTGTAGTCGTTGATGAAAATGTCAGTAGATTTTCATCATAGTTTTTGTCATTCAATACTAGTTTTTACTTAGTTATCGTCTTGTTTTCGTCGGTATGGTCGGTCGGTTTATGGTGGTTTTTTTTTTTTTGTCCTTTATTGAGCTTGACATCCCGATGTCACTATATGAACTGCTGTTGTAGGGCAAGATTCAAAAGATTCTACTATTGTGTTGCACAATTAAAAGTAAGAGCACACAGGTTTGGAAATAAGGGTGAGTAAATGATTGGATTTTTATTTTTGGGTGAACTATTTCTTTAAACTGAAGGAGTGTGTGAAACATTGTTTATCACTTCAAGCCAGGCATTTTTTTTTTCAAGTCTGAGTGCATAACAAGGGTAAATGGAGCTGTGTGCCCATCTCTGTGTCATCCTGGTCTTTTTCCTGGAACACTGAGTCAAACCCATGAACTCTGTGAATTTGCCTTGAGGATGTGCTTAGACCTTTGCTATCAGACTCAAAAAAGTAGAATTACAGACAGTTTGCATGTCCTCAGTTAGTTTTCCATTGTTGTCTTTTGTAGATTCTTGTCTGCTTACTACAACTAGCTTTCCTATATTCAAGAGCGAGAATGAGACATGAAGTCAGTCCTGTATTAAGACTTATGCTAGTAATGTCTTCTAAGACCCTTTCAGCCTTGATGGCAGCCAAAATTGCCCAACAATTGCCTCATGACTCATCACAATAAGGATGAGAAGAAAACCAAACAAAACAAGTACAACAGAGGAAAAAAGAAACATTGTCTGCAGTCATAAAATAATACAAAATGAATAAAGGCAGAAATATAAGCGTTAAGGGCAGCAAAGTGACATTGTACATTTGTATTTTAGCCAGTAAACAAAAAAACCTCACTGGAAAGCTTCTAAGAAGAGTTCTTCAAGGACAAAATGGCTTTTAGCTATGACGTTTAAATATTATCCAGAGTTTGTATCAATATCCTATCTGGCTCATCTATGAGTGATTGCTCAAGTTGAAGAGGTCCACTTCTCTTGAGAACATGAGGACTTTGCTTTCACTGCTAAGAGATCAGCAAAACCATACAATACCAGAGCTGAAATTGTTAAACTGATTATTTTCATGAAATTAAATCCTTCGTTCATGTAACAAGGCCACCTAGGCTGAATCTCTATTTGGAAGGAGCTAATAGCCTGTTTGTTTGACTCTTGTTTTGCCTCATAATTAAGGGTTTCATACAAAATAATGTTTATTTCCTCATAATCGTAATGAATGGATTTAGATGATAATAGATTTCTGATAAACAAGCCCCCAGGGTGATTATTTTGACAATGTGTCGTCCACACTGGTTGCTTCCTGTTGCCTACATTTGAATTTTCTTTTCTATCATTAAAGTAAACACTAGGGTTGTGTGCCATTCAGAATTCAGCTGTCAATTCCAATTCAATTTATGGATTGATATTGAATTATGGTTAATTAAATTTAAAGTGTAACTTTGACAATTTTCACCCCGCTTTGTATTGTTACAGTGTCGGTAGTATATGTAAATGAACAATGATTGCTTGTTCCCTGTGTTACCTGGACTGAGCACAATTATTTGTCAGCAAAAGTCAGCTGGATTTTTCTTGAAAACTACAGATTATACTTCCGCATTTTTGTATCCTTGCCCACGAATAGTCTATCAACAGAGGGTTATTGACAAAATATTTATTTTAAGGTTTATAATTGAAAATTGTATTGTACTTTGCCTACTCTTTTTAATAGAATTATGGTAAAAATGGAACACTATGGCAACAGCTTTCTTACCTTTTGGGGGGTTGGGCGGAACTTAGTTTATTTCAGTTTTACCATCCGTTTGGCGTAAAATACTGTGTTCATGGTCATCTAGTTTGAAATGTTGACTACAAACACAGGTTTTTCAGATTTTCTGTTGTGGCTTTCTCTCCATATTTATGATTCTTAACAGCCTTTAGCCACTGCCTGCAATGTGCTGGATCCTTCACTGGAAGCCGAAAGTAACTCCCTACTGCTAAACATTTATAATTGGATTTCTTGCACCGGGGAACAATACAAGTTGACACCATTATGACAAAGTTTGCTAAGAAGTATTTCCTACTAAAGCAAAATGGTATTCAACTCTGGTAAGCATATCCATAGCAGATTAGTGGGAGTGGCCATGGACGGCAACATGCTCAGTGCATTATAGGTGTTGAAGTTTTCCTACCTATTTGGCACAAGGGATGAGAAGTCTTTTTTCTGTTTTCTCTAGTCAGGTAGCACTTTTTCGTCTTTCTACTACACTGTAAAACAGTCTTTTAAGTCTTCTTAATAGTAATAGTATTTTTAATACATTTAAGTAAACCAACTCAATTTTTTAAGTTAACTAACTCAAAGATTATGTTAGTGGAACTTAACATTTTTATTTTGTACTACACAAACTTGTTAATTACAATTTAATTAAAATATTGAATAAACAAACTTATAATCTTTATGGTTAAGTGTTAGTTAGCAACAGCACCCTAGCATGTGGTAATGTAACTATCACTATATACTTGCATGAATTGTTAATCAACATGCAGCGTATGTAGACTTGAAGTTTTGCAGCACATTCTCGACCTAACCGCAGGCACTACTCTTCACCATGATGGTAAGTATCTTACAAAACTTCAACATAACAGAAGCACATTCAAATACCAAAATAACAGAGCATTAAACAATAACACAAACACACAGAAATGCACTTAATTTCAAAATGTATTTTCCCTATATAGTCTGATGCAAAGCAGGCTGGGATATAGAAATCTGCTGCAACTCAGACCGCTTACTAATATCATACTATGAGTTCATGAGTTTTTCTATTAAGTGAACTTTAAAAGGGTCATATGATGGTCCTAAAAAGAACATTATTTTGTGTATTTGGTTTAATGCAATGTGTTTACGCGGTTTTAGGTAAAAAAAAAAGAAAAAAAAAAGTCATTATTTTACACATCCGTACATTATTGTTGCTCTTCTATGCCCCGCCTTTCTGAAACACGCCGATTTTTACAAAGCTCATTGTTCTGAAAAGTGCACTGTGCTCTGATTGCCCGAATACCTTAAGCATTCAGTTACAATAGATTTCATTTTTTATATGAATTAACTAAATATACTGTAGTAATGATCAGATTCAGTGATCAGACTACTACTATTACTATTCTTAATAATAATAATAATAATAATAATAATAATGACACATAAAAATTTTACTATTATATTTATTATCATCACCATAATTATGAGCTATATAAATACTTTTATTTAATTTATATAATGTACTTTTGATTATTAATTTAACTAGCATTAATTTTAATGTATAAAAACAATATATTTAAATTTCAGTCTCAATGTTATAAACTACGGTAGTTAGCTAAAAACAACAAGATTTTTTTGGTGCTTGAAAATGTATGATTCTGTTGAGCAAAACAAAATTATTTTCTGACAGCAAGGTTAATTGTTTTGATTGTATTGAACTGTCAGTTAAGAAATGTCTAATTATCAGAGAATAGGCAATTAGTCAAAAGTAATGATGTCTCAACTTCTGTCAGACTAATGAAGTCCCTCTGTTCTGTGTTTGATACGGTGTTAGGCTTTTACAAGTGTGTATCCCTATACATGTAAAATGAGATGGCGGCCTGTCTCTCATGATATGATGGGCCCCCACATTTATGTGACACGAGATACCATATTTCCTGCTGTCTACCATGTCTGAACATCAGTAGAGAGAAAGGAATGGAATGAAGGAAAATTGAATAGATAGAGATGGGGAGAGATTGGGAGGAAGAGGAGAATGGAAATAGGTAGGAATCACCTTGAGTTTGAAATATTTGAGTTGAAACCTCCCCTGTCTGCCATGCTCGCTCATATATTTCTGCTGTTATTGGTGAAGGTGTAATAGATAGTGGGAACTTGTTATCAAATATTAAAGATGTTATCGGGCCTGCCAAGACTGCCAAAAAGAATCTAGCTTCAGCCCATCCATACCTTTTCGTCTGAATCGTTCTCTCTCTCTCTCTCTCTCACTTCTGTCTCTCATGGGCTTCCAATTAAATTCACATCACATCAACAAATCTGTTTCTGTGTATTTGTCTCTCCGCCACATTGAACAACAAAGCTGAAGCTACGAAAGAGTAATTCAACCTGACACATTCTTAAGAAAATGCATGAGAGTCTAAATAATAAAAATTGATGGGGGGTAGAAGAAAGAAATGTAAGACATAAGAAGACTTTAGGTCAGATCCATTAATAAATATAATGTAGATGAATGAAATGCATTCCACCAGGATGAATTCATTGCATGAGCAGACAGCATAGAATGCATTTAAGTTTTTTGCTGTCGAGCTTCATTATTTTAATCTTGTCTTTTTTAATCTGTTGACTGAAAAAATGCCAAACCAAGTAGATCTATAATACCTGCAGAAAGTTATTTGTTAGTATTATCATCTTTACTTATGACGGTTTAGTTTTAGAGCCATGCACAGCTATTTTTAAAAGGACGTTAGTAGAGAAAGATTCTTTTTGGATCCAGATGTTATAGTTACAACATCTGCCAGTTGGTGCTAATTGGATCAACCTAATCAGCCAAACCTTGACCCGTCAGGACTGGATAATTCTGAGGAGAACTTGTCCTTGTTAGAGAGCATGGTTTGTTTGTGTCTGTCCTCCTTGATTGCGGTCCTTCACATCTTATTTCTCTCTCTCGTTTTCTCTCTCTCTCTCTCTCTTTGGCTGAGCTCTATTTGTTCCATTTCTCATCAACCCCAAAGTTTTACTTTGTGCATTTTAACCTTTTCAACTGATGCAATGTGGATTTTAGAATAAATACAGGCGATCTTACATAACTACATAACTTTAACTTGTTTCTAGTTACGTTGATTATCTCTGTATGTTTTTAAGCCCTGAATTCTTATGTCCAGTATCGTCAATGTTATGTGATCTATTGTTGTGGATTTATTGATTAAAGACTGTTTTTGTTCTTTATCCTTACTCCTGTCGTCGTGTGCTTCATTACACCCACAAGTGACTATCTTTAAACCTTGAAACACACTCATATACCTCTGCTAATCTGATCTATGCTGTCTTGCTTATAGAATGACTATAGAGATTATCATCTCCTTAGCAGAGTAGGAAAATATAGGATTCAACACAGCCCTGCATTGCCATATACAGAAAGTCTTTTTTATATCCATCATAAATCAGAGAGATTTGTTCCCCGAGTAGTCTTCAGGAGGGAAGTATCCACTGATTAGAATAAATGTGACATGGGTGTAGAGGATTTTAATAGTGTAGGAGTGCCTCAATAGAAAAGCGTGATTTTGTCTTTTGTTTCGGAGGGCTGATGGCAAGTCAGCAGCAGCACACCCTTGGAATGGTGGGGGAAATTCAAAAACACATTTCAGAGTAATCTCCCGTTGCATCATCCTGCAAGTCTGGTGTCAGTTTATTGTGGTTATATGGCAGTCCTTTCCAACAGGAGATTAAAGTTGGGTTACAGAGCCGGAGCCAGCGCTGGCTGTATATTCTGTTGTCTGGAGTCACTTTCCTCCTCTCTTCCCGCAAAGCACGTTGTTTTTTAGATCCCAATCAGAGACTTCACATCCATCTTCACGTATGTCGGCGTCGTTGTAGGTCAAGGAAGGGTTAGGAGCATGAAATCATGCTGTTCCATGATAAAATAAGAGGCTTCTGACAGACTGGAATGTTCTGCTGACCAGGTGATGGGGAAATTGAACATGGAATGAAGCCCCAGTACCATGACAGCTCTGAGAGATACTGCCGTCAACTATGTGCTTCGGCCGCAAAACATACAAATCCCCTTTCAGTGAAAGCAAGGATCCCGGATAATTCTACCACGAGTCAGGTTTCTTCAACTTTAGGCACATTTGCACTACCATTCAAAAGTTTGTGGTTTTCTTTTTGAAAGAGATTAGTCCTTTTTAATCCACAAGGATGCATTAAATTGATCAAAAGTAACAGTAAAGACTTTTACATTGTTACCAAAAAAAGAAAATTCTATTTCAAATAAATGCTACTTTGAACTTTTTGTGGTAACACTTTATTTTAGGGTCTTTTAACTAGTTGCTTATTAGCATGCATATTACTAGAATATTGGCTATTTATTACTTACTAAGCACATATTAATCCTTTATTCTGCATTCTTAATCCTACCCAATACCTAAACTTAACAACTACCTTACTAACTATAATAAGCAGTAATTAGGAGTTTATTGATGGAAAAGTCGTAGTTAATAGATATATGTGTTCACTATACTAAAGTATTACCCTTTTTGTTCATCAAAGAATCCTAAATGTATCACAACTTTTTATTTTTATTTTTGTTACATGAAGGTCACATTTAAACTGTCTTGGAAACTTTTTTTCATGCCCTTGTCATTTATTTTTGCTACTTCTCATCTTTTAAGGTATTGATTTTATAGTTTTATCTCTTTTCCAGAGCCATACTTTAAATTTGAATTATGAAAATGCATAATAAATTAACAAACAGTTTCAATATTTGAGAAAATGATTCATATTTTTCTAAAATCTGACTGTTCCACTGTTGTATAGCATCATTTACACTATAAACCACTACAAACAATTTTGCCGCAGTAAATTTTTTATAAGTTTAACAAGGAGACAACGTTGGCAGTGAAGAGCTTTAAATGGAATATCATACATGTGATTTGTGAAGAATATTTTTATTATGCGTAGTTTCCAATTAAGCTGCGCAATATGCAAAAAGTGTGAAGGTAGTATGTCATTGTATTTAGAATACATGCTAATTATGATATTAGCCTCAGCAAGACAAAGCAGTCGGACAATTTATTCCAAAATTTAAAAAAAAAAAAAAAAAAAAAAAAAAAGTATTTTTTAGTAATTTTATTATCTGCTTTTATCATTTTATTAGTTTTTTAAAATATTGCTATTTATGTTTACTTTATTTCAGTTTTAGTGTTTATTTATTGCCTTCCTTTTCCTTTATTTTATAAAATTTCCTTTAATTTTAGTGCTTCATCTTACAGTAAACTTCCAGTTATTGCCAAGGCAACATTTATAATTTTCGTTTAGTTTGTTTTTACTAATATTTATATTTTATTTTATTTCAGCTTTATTTCAATTAACAGAAATGTTTTTAATAGTTTTAGTTTTAGTTTATGATAATAACACAACATTTAGTCACAACTATGATTTTTCTTGGTTACTAGAAATAATTTATTTTTTTCCTTTATTTTTTTTGAAGCAATAACTTCAAGCGTGGGCAGCAAAGCAGACTACTGTTGGAAGAGCAAACATGGCCTCCACGCTCTCGATGTGTAATAACATCTCATCACTGTCGTTCGCACAATATTGATTTGATTTCATTACACTGGAGCGACCGTCCTCTGCTCATAGCCTTTGGCGAGTGTGAACCATCTCTCCTGGTCTCTGGGGACTCGTGCCCCTTACGCTCACATTATGAGCCGGTGCATCTGTGTGCACGCGTGTATGTGTGTGTGCAGCATGCTGAGTGAGAGCCATGTGTCACAGTGCACGCAGGCCTCCTGATGAAGCCATTATTTCCTGTAGGCCTCAGGGGCCCTTAGTGAAGTTGGCATCCATTTTCTCTCTCTTATTCTCTTTACTTGCTTTGGCATTCTTTTTCTCGTTTTCTGTTCTCAATGACTGTCAAAACTTGTGCAAAAAGAAAACTCAAGAAAAAGATGTGAAATGTCAAAAAGATGAATGATGTGCTTTGCTTCTTTTCAACATAGTTGACAGTCTCGTCCTTGTTTTCTCTCATTATTTCTTAATTGTTTCATTAATGTAAGATTAATGAAGCACAGTGCAAATGTAAGAAAATAATTAAAATATATTGCAGACAGTCCATTAAAACACTTTTTGTGAGTTTGATTGAAACTGTTATGATGGTGTTTAATAGATACCACTTTGTGTTGATGAATATACAAGGCATCACTTATGTTTATTTCTGTATTACGCTGTAATAAAAATATCTTAATATCTAGCCTTAAAACATGACTAATTTACTTAAGAAGCAAAATTGTGTAAGATAATAAGATTTGATTTTATTGGTCTTGATTGAATAAGACTTGATTACAGAAAATATATCTTTTAAGTGTATAATTTAAGTGTATTTTCCCTTTTTGCAACACCAAAATTCTCACGAAGATGATGCAATCATTTGAGTTTCAAATGTTCAAATTACATGTTTTCCTCTTTTTGTATTTTCAGATATTGCTAGAGGCGACTGTGGACCGCAAAGGCTACATTGCAGTTGATGACATACTCTTATTGAACTACCCCTGTTGTGAGTAGCACACAACTGTCATTATAGTCATATTTGCCTTTTCATAGATGTAATAATGTTATCTGTCTATGCTATTTTGAGCCAATATGCTGGAGCAAAAAAACAACAACAACAAAAAAACCTGGCAGGAGTATGTTAAGCATTATCCATTAATGTGGCGCTTAAATTAAAATTAGCATTGCTAGCATTAGCAAGAGGAAGGTATTCATCACTTATAATAATAAATAGATTAAACATTGTGTTTATACTAATGAAAAGCTGAAAACAATCAGCCAATTTAAAAAATGACGTTATTTGTGAAATGTACTTCTCAATGGATGATCAATAATTATACTATAAATAGACAGTAATTATGATTGTCAAATGTTAATAGATAGATTTCTTAAATTATAATTATAATTTTGATATACTATTTATGAAACTTTCCCCGCTAGCACTTTTTTTTAGGTTGCCAGTTATTTTTGATAATTTTCACAAATTTCATGGCCCCCAGAATATTTTGTTTTTTGAATATCTGAACATAGATTATATCAAAAGAAAGGACAGAGCCTCTGCTTAAAAAAAGTAATTTAAACCCTTAATTATATTTTATTAACACTTAAGTGGGTAGGTAAGTTTCATAAAAAAAAAAAAAAAGCAACATTTTGAACAAAAAACTGAAAAAAATCGTGTTTTTGTAAAAGACTACATCTGGATTGGATTCAGAACTATGATCAAAGTAGTAGATTGAGTCCATCAGCACCCCCAAAGCTTGCACAGTCCTGTACCTCATCCTGGGTTTGACATTTCATTTGGTAACATAATATGCAGTTTTGATTTATATGCTGTTTAATGTTTGAGGATCTCATTATGTTACATGTGCATATTAAGCAATGCTTCTGTTGCTTGTTTCTGCTTTTTCTTCACCTGTGTTTTGATCCAGAGATTCTGTACTCTGTCAGAAGATGTGTAATAGTGTCCCCTACCATATAACAGTAACAAATGGTTTGCTGGAAAATTCTGTCAATGGCAGGGAACGAGTTAATTATAATAAATGATTTAGTTAAATGTATATTTCCAACATGCACTGTAGACATTGGCATCAGCCATTGACAAAATCAAGATTGTTCAGTCACTGTTTTATAGTAACTTGTCTAACATGAAACACGACACTGTGAGATTTGCATTGCTCTCATATACAGTACAACTTTCTCAAGTACATCTTCCTATGCAGGTCCAGTTCAGCACAGATCTTCCTGATGGATCTGTAAGCACACATAATTTGGATATCAAAGTCACTTTTGTACCCAAATTCACCTTGTTTCATCCTATTCTACTCTGGCTTTTGGCTTTTAGCTCAGCAGGATATAGCTACATTGTTTCTTTGATGATGAAAAGATCTAGTTTCCATCTTGTGTGAAAAGTCTGAGGACTTTTTTTTTTTTTTTTTTTTTTAAATGTAGACCCTGTCACACTTTTCAATTCCAATTTTAGGTCAGCTTTAAAAGCTTACACAATGTCTATAGCATGCTTTTGTAATATGAATGATTCATCAGTGCAACAGTGCAGTGGAAGTTTGTCCTTGGATAATGTAAACTAACAGCCAAATAACTATTTAAGGCGGGCGTACACAGTGCGAATTCTCACGGTCGGAAGATCGCATGTCCACGCACACGTCACAAGTGAGTTTATCTGAAAATCGTACGGACGCAGTGATATACGACACGATTTTACCACCTGTTGATTTCCGAAGCAATCGCACGAAGTTCCGTGTGTGTGTGTGTGTGTGTCTGTGTGTGAGAGAGACCGAGAGAGAGAGAATTAAAAAGCCTAGTTACACACTATAGCTAGCAATAGCTGTAGCTAACAATAGGTAACATCTCACCTGATAACTGTAGCTCTCGGACGACCCTGTCATGGTACACACTGCTTGACACATCATACAGCGCTCACGTCATGAATTCAAACCAATAGCTCCCGAACTTTTTCAACATGTTTAAAAATGATCGGGAAGTGCTCGTAAGGTATTCTGCTCGGCTCGCAATTCATTGCACACGATACGAGCCGCGACCATACGAGCATCAACGATTTCCACGCGATTGAAAAAAAAAAAAACGGCTGCAAGCTTGTACAACAGCAAAAATCGCACCGTGTACACCCGCCTTTCATCAACTAAATGAGACACGTAACCGATTAGTAAGCTCATTTTTTCAGGACAAAAAGCTAAGAAGCAGGAAACTTAAAGGTGAAGTATGTAGTTTCTGCAGCACTACTGGCACCTACCAGAATTAAAAAGATGGTTTAAAATCTCTTGAATGTTTAAACTGACAGGACCTAAAACATGTTCAAAGGTTGAGCTGGAAAGAGGATTGATGGATCTGAGAGGATCTCAATGTTTTGATGTTTACACTTAGAGAGTTAAACTCATGAATGGCATAATAATAGTAGTTAATGAACAATTAACTGGGGTAAGATAATGTATTTAAACATAAATCCTATATACTTTAAGCAAGTCTCCATTTGCTCTCTGGGAGAAACAATTGAGGTATATCAGCCATTTCAGTTGTTCTTATGCGGGTGCTACTATTTAACATTTACTATGCAGCGCGTACATCAGTATGCTGCATATGTACTGCATTAGTTAGCGGGAACCTGAACCCTGCTGGTTGCCGGCATGCTGTAGCCTGCTAGCTGCTGGACATGGTAGAAAACAAACAGATCAGAGTAGGGAGGAATTGTTGTGAAGGAATGTGTGATGTGTTCGGCCCACCAGTGCAGTGAAGACTGTGCAGTGTGTACGGAGCTGTGATGTCTTTTACTGCCAAGGGGGAAAGTAGAAATCCTTTAAACATCCCTAATCCAGCAGAGCTAGACATTTGTTTTTGTATGCTGACTGTAGACTCGAAGTTAAAGATGTAATGGTAGTATTGAAGACTGGTGTTTGTTTAAATATTTTTATGTATGACTTAATGGCTGTCAAGTGAGAATTTTGGTAATTGGTGTCAGATAGACTTCAATGGACAAGCCAGTTGTACAATTTCTTTGGTCTACAATCTAGTTTAACAAGGTGCTAAATGTGTATTAACGTTAAAGGGTTAGTTCACCCAAAAATGAAAATTCTGTCATTTCTCACCCTCATGTCGTTCCAAACCCAGAAGACTTTTGTTCATCTTCGGAACACAAATGAAGATCTTTTTGATGAAATCTGAGAGCTTTCTATCCCTCCATTGACATCCTATGCAACTACAACTTTCAAGCCCCAGAAAGGTAGTAAAGTAATTAAAGAAGGCATTAAAATAATCCATGTGACTCCAGTGATTTAACCTCAATTTTATGAAGTGACGGGAGTGCTTTGTTTGCACAAAAAACAACAACAACATAATTTACCACTTTATTTACAAAATATTAATCTCCAACGTGTGTTCACGTAACAACGTCCGCTCTCGTGTCTATATATAGCATGCGTTGTGGTGCTCTAGTCAACGCTTGTTGAAGATTAATATTTTGTAAATATGTTTTTTTTTTTTTTTTAAAGTAGACCCTTTACAGTTCAGAATAATGTATTACTCTTACCTGTATGACAAAAAATGACAGAGTATTTTAAGTTGGAAAAACTGCAAGTGATCGCGCCAGTGCCTCCATGTCATGCAGTAAAGCACGCTATAATTTATATTACTATTTTGTAAATGAACTGGTAAATTGATTTTTTTTTTTTTTTTTTTTTTTTAGCAAACAAAGCACTCGTGTCGCTTCCTTAAACTGAGGTTAAACCATTGAAGCCAGACAGATTGCTTTAATGATGTCTTTACTACCTTTCTGGGGTAGTAGTGGTAGTTGCATAGGCTGTCTATGAAGAGACAGAAAGCTCTCAGATTTCATTAAAATGATCTTCATTTGTGTCCCGAAGATGAACGAAAGTCTTACAGGTTTGGAATGACATGAGGGTTGAGTAATTAATGACAGAATTTTAATTTATTGTCATTTATTTTCAGTTATTGTCATTTTTGTTCTTTTCAGACTTATATATAATTATAGTATTATAGTAAGATTTTTTTTTTGAAGAAAATTATTATTTTTATTCAACAAAGACACATTAATTTGATCAAAAGTGAAATGTTACAAAAGATTTCTATTTCAAGGTAATGCTATATATAGAAACAGCTGATTGAGGTGTTAAGATCTCAGTAGTGAAATTATGCTGGGCAGTCCCAGTAAAGTCACACCAGATCACAGTACACTGCTGCATTCTCCTCAATCGAACGCCTAGAATCAACCTGTAAGTTCAGAAATTTGTCATGTATATTGCGTTTTAGGGCACGTGCCTACTTTGCATAATTCCTTTTGTGAATTGGGCGCTAGAATAATGCAGACTGCGTGTGCAAATAAATGATACAGCGGGTGCGATTCATTCTTAGTGAATTCTGCCTTATCCGACCGGCTTTTATTAAAACAAGCTGCTTTATACGATAACAACATGTTTGTATATTTATTTGAAAGCTGCAAGCCTTTTCTAAGGCCAATTCAATAGGCTCTGACAGCACAATTATCAACTGTAATTGTTACTGATGTGCTGAAATGTGTTTTAGTGACCAGCCGATAGGGATAGGTGGCAAACCACAGAGATGCGGTCTTCGCTCCAAGTTAACAATCCTTTTCACAACCCCTAAGGGACACCTTAACGCTTTTAAGGCTTCATAAAACTGTAGTGATATTTATACATATTTAAACAGAGAAAACTGACAAAGTACTATTAGATGGTAATAAAGTGCAATTCCAAACAAGCAAATCAACAGATGCTGTGGTCATGAAAGCTCATCTCTGCTGAGTCTCCTAACACCCTCTTCCTTCGCCCCCCTCCCCACTTCCTGCAGGCGGCAGATGGCATCATCTAAGCCCCACTGTGCACATTAAATAATTAAAACTCTCATCAGGACCTGGACACACATTGTCGAGAGTGGCATTGCGCCAGACTGCGGAAATCACCATTTGGCAAGACAAGTCAAAAAGGAAAGGCAGGCAAAAAGAGTACAAAGAGCGAGAAAGAGAGAAGATTTCCATCTGATTCAAGAGAGGGTGTGGTTTCTGTTCTTTTGTATTCTCTACACATCATAACCTTAGTGTTGTGGCGACTGCAATATCTATTAATCAAAGTCTTTAGGATACAAACAAGCATATTTAATACTCTGGCCGACAGATTTTCAGTCCCTTTTCATACTCCCTTGCCTTGTGATTCATATCGACTCATAAAAACATGAATCGAGCATCACACAGTGGAATGCCCATCGAACATGTGGCCACCCGTGGACTACAAACAATGTAGCTTAGGCCTCCGCCTGGTTTTTCAAATAAGATAAACAATACAAGCTCAGGGTGGATGTACAAAACAGCATTTTCTGTTATATCAGACATCATAGCCTATTTATCTGCTTTGATTGACAGATTTCAGATGTGTGCAGTGTGGGTAGGTGGTTTACGGTGATTTTATATACATCCTCCTCAAGGAGGAAAGGCTGTTTCATTGCCAGAGAGGAGGAAAGCCCTGTGGTTAGAAAAGACAACATTCTTTAGAGCTACAAGTATGCAAATCTAACCAAGACAGCCGCCTTATGAAACCTACAGTATGGAAGAAAGATTATTATGCTTTTTTATGCAACCATTTCCACGTCATAAGGAAATTAGCCAAAAATGAAACAAATTCACATTGGAGAATGTCATAGAATGAAGCAACTTTGCAGCTCAAAGCATTAAAACAGTTAAAACATTAAAATGATTGTATCAAACACACTGGTTTGTACTGCAAAGTTTTACCATTTACTGCACTTTGTTGTTCTTACATATTGTGGCTAATGAATCGGAAGTCTCGCAGATTCACAGAAAATAGCTTACTTCAACATTGCAAAATAAGTTGGATATCAAAACCATATCCAATTTTTTTTATCAGTAAGAGTATTTTTAATAAAACATGCATGTATTTGAATTGTCGGAACATGATTTTCATCTCTTATCACCACACAAATAGAAGCAGTTCAGTAGTTCAAAATATTCAATTATACATAAACCGTACGCTGTTTAAGTAACAATCAAACTGTTGCTGGGCTGTCTGCGGTTCCCATAGGAGCTCTCCTCCGCTCTCAGAGACTAAACACTGTTAACTAACACATGAAGCTATTCATGTTGCCTGAGGGCCTTTTTATATATGACATCCATTCAAAGAACTGATTAAAAAAAAAAATCTGAAAAGTTTTTGCTTATATATCTGCAACTAGAATGTGCGAGATTTAATAGAACCTCAGTATTTATCTGTGTTTACTTTTTTTGCTTTTTGTTCTTGTCCTTCTTGTTTTGGTAGGCTTTCAGCACTTGAAGGAGTAGTGTATCCTCTGCCACTGTCAGGCTCTGAAATTGGTTTCTTCATACAGTTTATTTTGTAATATAATGCGCAGACAATGAATGTAATGTCTTGGCTGCACTATGTCTTTTCATAGGGGTGTTTTTGTGCACATTATATATAGCATATTGCAGCAATCTCGCACCTTTATTTTCTCCTGGGGATCAATAAAGTATTTCTTTATTTTTATCTATCCTATCTATCCATTTCTTTCTTTCTTTTTATCCTGTTTAATCCCTGATTCTGTATATTCAGTTGCAAAAAAATGTCTTTAAATGAATAGATATGACTTTTAAATTCAAAAGGTCATATTGCAGTTTAGTTGAACTGAGACCTCATGGAAATCGATTAAGTTTAAAGGGAAGGAAAGTACCAAGAACCATGTATGCTGGAGGAAGATTAGCTAGACCTTATGTCATAGGATTATCAATTGTCTCACATATAGGCAAGGAAACCCATATATGGACACAGCGTTTAACTAGCCAGTCAAACTGGAACAAATCAACATTTCTGGCCACTAAGAGATTGTTTCCCTGCATTTGAAGTCCACATGAAACAACGTTCGCAACACATTTTGCTTCCAAAATATGACATGTTTGAGGGAAAATACAATATTCAAATTGAGAAATGTAGGGCAGGACTTGACTGGATCGTAAAAAGTGGGCGTTGCGTACTAGAATCGAGGCAGTTGGTTCAGGCACGATGTTGACAAATAAAGGGGCCTGATAATGTTAGCAGAAAAGGAAAGTTCATACCAGAAACATGTATTTCAGTGTTGACTTTAAGCAGGTTGTAAAGTGTGAAAGTGTGGTTAGCATCACTTTGGACTACAGTATGAACACTACCGTTCAGAAGTTTGGGGTTAGCAAGATTCTTTTTGATAGAAATACTTTTAATCAGCAACGATGCATTAAATTGATCAAAAGTAACAGTAAAGACTTTTATATTGGTAGAAAAAAAAAAAAAAAAAACATTTTACTAATGCTGCATTAATTTGATCAAAAATACAGTTCAGCATCATTACTCCAGTCTTTAATGTCACATGATCCTTCAAAAATCATTCTAAATGGCAAATTTTTAGTTAAATTTCTTATTATTAATGTTGGAAAGGTGTGCCTTTTAATATTTGTGATGCATTTTTTTTCTGGAATCTTAATGAACAGACTAAAAATATTGCTGAATAAAAGTATTAATTTCTTAACAAAAAAAAAAAAAAAAAAATCTAACTGACCCCAAACTTCTGAATGGTAGTGTATGCTTTTTGTCCCCACTTCTTCGTATGTATATTTTTTTGTTATTCTGAACCCTTTATCTCTCTGTGTTCAGATAAATCTCCTCATTTCTCCCGCTTGGGAGACGTGGAGGTCAACGCTGGACAAAACGCCACTTTCCAGTGCGTAGCAGCAGGGCGTCCCTTTGAAGCAGAGAAGTTCCTGTTGGAGGTGAGTGTAGATTGTTTTTTTATGGTGGTTGTTTTTGTGAGTATAATCAGGTTTTTTTCAAATTCTTCTTTTTTTTGTGGAGATCTTTAGCAATGAAATAATCATCTAGGCTGAGTCTGTCGTGACTTACTGCGAGTCAACAAAATTAGCATCAAATTTGCTCAAAGCACCTGAATGTTATCATTTAAAAGGCAGCTTTTTTAAGTAGGCCACTGTAAATTTCAAGAACACTTTTGTTCAAATTGATTTTGTTCTTAAACTCCTACTGTTCCTCAGATTAGATCTGAGAGGCCATGTTTATGATTTTTTTTTTTTTCAAACAAAGTTTAACTTCATGACCTTTCAGTTACATTTTAATATCTTTAAGAAACTTAAGAAAATTAGTTGTAAACTGTAAATCTTCAGAAGCAAAGACACGCAGAGATCACTCTTTCTTCATCTGTCTTCGTTATATAATGTAATTGTTCTGAGAGTATTTTTAAGCTCTAACATGGTCTTTGGAAGGAACATTTCCCGCTGCTTTCAGAGAGCTGAAGTTTCTGGCATCAAAGGTGGAATTAAATTAAATGAATGATTATGTCACATCAAGGTCAAGGACAGATGCCTGTGGATGCAAGCTGTCACAGCGACACAAGATTTTGCAATAATCAATGTCCTCAAACCCTCTGAAGTGCTCATTTCTCCCCTAAACACAGCAGGAGATATATGGCTCTCTGTCTTCACTTCCATTTTATATGGATGTTTTCTTACTTCCTCTGTCTGTAGTACTAGCTACAGCCTACTTTCTGCCTTTAATCATGGATATCATACTCTATAAATGTTTTTTTTCGTGGCAGCTGTGGTCCTTACAGCCGTTTTGGTAACCTGTATATTTTACAGTTTATAACTGTCATTAAGTGTGTGTGTGTGTAACTATGTTTACTTTTATAGGAAAATGTTTTTAAAATTTAAGTAATGTATTATTTTTACATGCTCTCATAAAAGTATAAATATTTTTTACAGAGAAAATATATATTTAACAAGACTGAAGTAATTATTTTTTGTGTGTATATATTGTATATACATGTGTGTAATTTTTATTTTTATATATATATATATATATAATATACTTTAGCATATATATACCTACAGTACACACATTACTGACCCCAAACTTTTGATTGGTGTATGAATAGTAAAATAATGTGTATTATCTTTAAAAAAAAATATAACAATTTTTACAGTATATGGTCAGGTAACTTAGTTTCAAGTTTTAACTTTTTTTTTATTTTTTTAAAGTGTTTCAGCTGATACCAAACAGGTGCATGGGTCAAATGCATCTGTAATGTGTGGCACGTTTAGTCCAAACAGATTGTCCACAGCTCTCTTACTGTATGTTTATCCTATATGTTTGCCTGTCTGGCAGTTCACTGAATGTGATTGCTAGGTTGAATAAAGAGAGAGTGGCTCTCAAAGCCAGATGATTGTACGTTTGGTTGTATGTTTGGCTTTGATTGTACGTTTGGCTTTGTTTTATGCAAACCTCAAATTTGCAGCCATTGCCCACACATTACCCCTACATTCAGGTCTGGTTTGTGTGGTCTTGAACCACATTGAAAGCCCAAACACTTTAGCAGCCCCATAATAAACAAACACACATAGTTGTGTAGCAGCTGCTGACCTCCTTCTTGAAGTGCTTTCCGTTCGTATGAGTGCACTCTCAATGCTCATTTTGTGTCCTTGGTATTCAGAGATGGGGAAAAATGAATGCGTTGACATCTTAGATGGGTGCTATTCACACCACTGTCTCATTTAAATTACCTGAGCCGCAGTGAAAGGTTGCTGCTATCAAGTGTGGCTTTGTGTGAGAGATGTGTCTGGTTCCTCACCAAGCTCCACGTAGCAATTCCCCATACTAAGTTACGTGCAAGACTTTCAAGACTTCTTTATTTTTGGTCCTTATTATTCAGATGAATCATACTTCGGTGTCCAACTTTTATGGCTTGTCTCTCAACATAAATTGAAGCTTTTCTCTGTCATTCATCTGCTTGAAATGGCATCATTGCTGCACTTACAGTAGTATACACCGAGTAAGTGTGATAGCGGATTGGAAAGCGAAAGTAAAAAGCTAGCTTGCATTCAAAAGTAGTTTCAAAACCCAGCATATTGATAGCGACTCGCTGATGCCCGCCAATTACAATATAATTACCCATCTGTAAAATTGCGAGAGAAGGCAAAAGCTTTGAAATATATTTTTTTGTCCCTTTAGGGGCCCAGTAGAATGCGAACATACTATTCGGCTTCAAGCACATCCCTAACTCTTATGGTCGTTTTATAATGCTTTTTTGATCCTTTTGGAGCTTGACAGCCTGTTGTGACTATGATATATGTGTGTACCTTAAATATAAGATGCCTAATTGATAACTTCATGGAGAAATTAGGCAAATGCAATTTTAGTCTTGTTTTGGCTCAGTATTTGTGTCCTCAGTTTAATGACAAATGGCTTTATCCCAGAAAAAGTGCATTGCTCATTCAGTGTTTATATAAGTACTTGGCAGCATATGCTTGGTGAGTAGGCTGTAGCCTGTTTTCATGTTTTTCTTCTTTTCTAGCGGCACAATGGTGAAGTGTCCTCAGGTGGTTCTGTCAAGCACTTGGGCCGCAACCGCTTCGCAGTGTCCTTTCAACTGGAGGACGTCCAGAAGCCAGAGCAGGACCTCTACCGCTGTGTCACGCAGTCCTCCAGAGGCTCCGGCGTCTCCAACTTTGCTGAACTCATTGTCAAAGGTGAAGAGCTTGATTTCCTTTTTTTATTTGTCCTTTCTGTCTTCATTTTACTGCCCATAATGTGCGCATCACAGGATAATGGGATTCTGGCTAAATCCATGCCATTGTATTCTTTTCTCTATTATAGCCTTGCATTCTCACATCTTATGCTCCTTTGTCCTTAAAATTATCAGTTTTGTGTGTGTGTGTGTGTGTGTGTGTGTGGACTGTTGTAATAGCAGACTTTTGTTTGCAGTTGGTATTTAGTAAAGCTAAAAGGGGTAGTTCCCTCCAAAATGGTAATTTTGTTATTATTTACTCAACCTCATGTCATTGCAAACCTGTATATGTTGTGGTTTCTGCTTTATGTGAAAAATCACTTCTCAAAGATCTTTGATTGCAGAAATTTTATTACTTTATTGTATACAACAAAGGAGACAGCCTCTTCAGGAGACAGCTGACTGCTCTCTGTTTTTGCACACATATTTATACCATGTGATATGAGCTGAGGCCAAGTTATGTGATCATATTTACCACATTCTTATAGCTTTAAAGGGATAGTTCACCTAAAAATGAAAATTCTGTCATCATTTACTCGCCCTCAAGTTGTTCCAATTCTGTATAAAAGTCTTTGATCTGCTGAACACAAAGGAAGATATTTTGAAGAAAGTTTGTAACCAGGCCGTTTTGGGGCACCATTGACTTCCATAGTAGGGGAAAAAATACTATGGAAGTCAATGGTGTCCCAGAACTGTTCAGTTTCCCACATTCTTCAAAATATCTTCTTTTGTGTTCAATGGAACAAAGAAATTTATACAGGTTCGGAACAACCTGAAGCTGAGTAAATTATGACAGAATTTTCATTTTTGGGTGAACTATCCCTTTAAATATAATTTTCCATACATGTAAACACATTCTTCAAGCTTCACATTTCTCATGTACACAGCAAACTAGCAAGCATATGTCACGGCCTTCTGTTCTTCATGTTCATGTATGATTATATTTGTGGTGTGAGACATGCTATATTATGCTATATTATACTCAATTTTACTATAATAAAATCTTTTACATATGCTGCTATTTTTTTCTGTTTAAAACAAAAAATTTAAAGTCTTTACATACACACACTCGAGCTCCAAAAAGGATCATAAAAACACCATAAAATAGTCCATTCAAATAAAGTCATACAAATTAAATTTAAGTTGTTGTTCATTGAATCTTCATCTCCGCTGCACCTCTCAAATAAAATATGGTGCAGATTTGATATTATTGACACCCCACTGTAGGTGTCAAAAATAAATTAATACTTTTATTCTACACTGTAGGTGCCATATTTGATTTGATCAGCTGCTTGATCTGTGGCAGATTTTCAAAGAATCACATTTGTTCAGTATTATATATATAGTCCTTTTTGGAGCTTGAAATAAAAAATTATACCAAAAAAAGCATAAAGGTTTGAAATGACATGAGGAGTAAATAATGACTGTTTTCATTTGCACTATCCATTTAAATTCTGAATCAGTGAGATTCCATTTATTTGTATTTATATGACAGTATCAAAGGTCTAAAGTAGTACAGAAGATTTCCTGAGAATAATCATGATGATTCAGCAGATGTCTTCAGCATCATATTAAACCAAAGCAAACCTCCTTCCTACTTGAAATTTCAACCATACAACTTGACACTTGCCCATCAGCCTACAGTGGCAGCTTTCTGTGTTCACCTTTAAACCCTGGTCAGATTGATATCCCCTAAGCAAAAGGAGAAGTCAGGGGTGGAATAAGGATAGGGATGGATGGAGCCATGTGGGTTATTCAGCTTCCGTCCTCAAGGCATACTGAGAGAGGCTATGAGACAGCACCATGCTAATCCTATTGATAGATGTAGCAGCACGGATTATGGCGAATTTAGAAATACGGCTTTACTATATGCCACAATGTGACCTAGAAGCACAGCATTATAAAACCTTCAGGCTGTTTTTTTAATGCAGTCATAACAAAACTAGAAATGAAAAACCACAGGTAATACCCTCAGAGATCCTAAAAGAGAAACTTCTAGCTATTCAATTATTTGTACTCCTCACACTGTTTATTTAACTCTGGTTAAGATTTTTTCTTTCTTCTTAGCAAAATCACAGAATAAGACAGAGTCCTTTTAAGGTAATTTATGAGTCCTAATTGGTTTTATTTTATTTTTTTATTTTATTCTCTCCTAAGAGAAAACGCCATTGTTGTATAGGTAGCACTTTCCCAGCAGATAACTTTTTATTTAGCATGTTTTTTTCTGGCTTGTGCTGCTAAAGTGATTGGATAAGAGCATTTGCTAAATGCCTTAAATGTAACCATATTCCAGAGTAAAATTGTTAATGTTCTCCAGATCTTGTCATCAAATTCAAAACTCATTTAACATGCACTGTTTTTAGGGGTCTGACTAATCAAATGTTCAGCAAAGTGCTTAGATACAAAGCACTTGCTCTTATGGCACTTGTCACACTGACTCATTACAACTTCATCATTATATTTTTACCAGAGCTGTAGGCAGAATCCACTCGGGAACATCACAGTATGAAGCATAACTTATAACGAGACCTGCTTGTAACTGTGCCTCTATGTTACAGAGCTTTAAACCCATTTCAGACTATATCTGCATTCCCTCTGCAGCGTGTTATTGGCTATGCTTCCTGATGGCTTTTACTTCGACAGGAGGTCCTATTTAAAATGCATTACTGCACCTCAGTTAAGCACGGCAGATTGGCCCCACCAGACAAGTCCATAAAGCTATAGGCCCACACGCTAGCGCGGCAGCGTTGACGCAAGCTCATTACGTTCACCTTAGATTTTCCTTTCCCTTCGCTCTGATCTTCTCCTTGTCTTTTCCAAACTGCCCTCCCACGCTTGCCCCCGCTAACAAGAGGCTAATCAGTCCTTTAATTAGCTTGATCAACTCATTTCACAACTCACTGTTCCTCAATGGGCCCATAGATTACATTGCAACAGGGCTAATGCAGAGGAGCCAGAGGGCTAATGAGAATTGTACTCAGTCAGTCAGTAGGGTTCAGATCTGTTTTTCGCAGTAATTCTGAACTCTACTCTGGCGAAAGAAGCTTTTTCAGGGTGAAATTAATAATCTGCCCTAACCAACACTGGATTGAGGGAGAATCACAAAGAAAAGGCAGTCTGTTTTTATGTCTCTTCTCATATGAAAGTGGAGTTTGAGTTGACTTTATATTATTCTCAGAGCCTTTCTCTGACAGACAAGATGAGCTTTATTACTCGCTGCCATCTCATATCCCTCCCAGGAGAGGCTTTCTCTGTCCCTAGCTGGATATTTGCCATCTGCAGCTGGCCCTGAGAGAGAAAGCTTGCAGACACAGCAGACCCGAAGATTAGTCATGGGAAAAGTCAGCACTGATATCTTTTCTTTCATTGGACCCCTCGCCTACATCCTTCTAAATCAGTTTCTCTCACTAATTGTTTGATAACTCAAGACCCTTTGAAGTTCCAGTGATTAGTCAGGGTTTAAATATATATCAAAAAAACAAAAAAAAATTTTACCTTGCAAATCAAATTATTTTTTATTTTTTCCCTTGTTATTGTGGCTACTGTGTATCTGCCAGCCAAGATCCTCAGGGGGCCAGATATGAAAATCTCACACTAAATAGCATGACCTTGTATCTGACGTTCTTCCACATTCTACAGTCTTGCACATCTGTTGGTCTACTTATAGCTCTCCCTTGAGGACCTGAAAGAACCAGCTATTGGAGGTTTAATGTGCATGGCCAGATTGGTATTTTAACTCTTGAACTTTGCGTTTTTAGTTGTACCATTTTGAACCGCAAATGTTCTTTTACCTTATGCCAACTGTGTCTGGTCAAGATAAGCTTAAAAACTGGGTAAAAGAGATTAGACTGATTCAGGTTAGAGTACATTAAAACATTTCATATATTCCTCCCTGGGGTTTGCTTGAAAAAGGCTAAAATATAAACATATTTTCTTCATTCCCTGAATAGACTTTTACCGTAATCTCCCCTTTGCCTCTATCACAGTTCCCCCATCTCCCATTGCTCCACCTCAGCTGTTGAGAGCAGGCTCCACATATTTGATCATTCAACTAAACACCAACTCCATCCTGGGCGATGGTCCCATCATTCGTCGAGAAATCGAATATCGGGCCAGCCAGGCACCCTGGTCGGAGATCCTTGGAGTTAACATGGTTACATATAAGCTCTGGCACCTGGATCCAGATACGGAGTACCATATCAGTGTGCTGCTTACTCGGCCGGGTGAGGGTGGGACCGGGCCACCTGGACCACCCCTCATCAGCAGAACCAAGTGTGCAGGTGAGTGACCGGAGAACTTCACTTGCATTACAAAGTCTATTGAAAATTCATGTCATAATTTGATGTTGGAAGACTGTGATTGGAAATGTGAGTTAATTAAAATCTTGAACTTGGAGAAGCAAAAAAAAAAAGGAAAAAAAAAAAAGGAAAAAACAAAAACAAAAAACAAAAATAAAAGTTGCTTTCTGTTTAATCTTGTTTAGGAAAAACAATTAAGAGCTCTCTATATATATGATAAACTACCTGTCAAAACTTTACAATAATAAAGGTTTTTTTTTTTTTATGTTTTTGAAAGAAGTCTAACATGATCCTTCAGAAATCATTCTAATACACTAATTTGGTGCTCAAGAAACAATGCTGAAAACAGTTGTGTTGCTTAATATTTTGTGGTAACCATGGTATACTACCATTCAAGTTAAGGGTAAGAAATATATTTATAATTAAAGCTGCAAGCAGTGATGAAAGGGCCCTCGCACCCGGGCTCACCGCCACCCGTTGGCTTTAGGAAAACAGTGAACAATGGGTTACATGCATGTAAGCGAGTAAATACAAGGGAAATATGGCAAAGTCATTTCAAAGTGCCACACTTCCTGCTGCCAATAGGTGGTGCTTTGACTGTAACTGAATATTGCCATGTAGATGTCTTCAGGCCAGGACTATTATCAAACATGTGAAGTTTGGAGCAGATCAGAGATTGTATGCCTGAGTTACAACAACTTCCTGTTTCGTGGCGTTAATCGCATACATTAGCAATTAGCCAAGTGTTGCATGATTTAACGTGTTTCTAGTATGTTTGGCACTTTGTGGCATGTTGAAATTTGTTACAGTGTAAAGCAAGCCATTTCCTGTTGCCAGCAGGTGGCGCTATGACTAACTGAAAATTGGCATATAGGTGTCTTTAGGCCAGGACTGTTATCACACGTGAAGTTTTGGACAGATCAGACATTGTATGCCTGACTTACAACAGCTTCCTTTTTCATGGCGAAACATCAGACTTTGTCAGTCCGCCACGGACACGCCCTTTAGTGAAAACTCAAGATCTTCGCAATTTAACATCGCAAAGGCCTTCAGATTAGACTGACCGAATATGATGTTGATCTGATTAAAGCTCTAGGAGTTCGTTTAAGTACAACACCTGGAAATGGCAAAAAGTTCAAAAATTTTGCAGACAAAATCCAAAATATCTCACTTCCTGCTGGTTTTCAGATTTTGACTTTTTTTGTAGGGATTGGGCTGTTACATATGTCTACCGAATTTCATACCTGTATGTGAAACGTGGTGCGAGGGGCACTTCGTTGAAATTTTGTAGGTGGCGCTATCGAGCCATTTTGGCACGCCTAATTCTGAGACCCATAACAGACGTAAATTTTCACCACTTCTGATGCGTGTGCAAAGTTTCATGAGTTTTCGAGCACGTTTAGGCCCTCAAAAATGTGATTCATTTGGGGAGAAGAAGAAGAAGCGGAATAATAATAAACGAAGCAATTCCAATAGGGTCCTCACACCATCGGTGCTCAGGCCCTAAATATATTTATATTTAATATATTTAAAAAAAAATCAATTAATACTTTTATTCTGCAAGGATGCATTGATCAAAAGTAAAGACATGTTTAATGTTAAAAAAAGATTATTATTAAAACTATTATAATTATTAAAATGACTGTATTTCAAATAAATGTTGTTCCTCCATCTTCACTCCATCTTGCTTGCTGATGAATCCTGAAAAAAAAAGATCATAATTTCCTCAAAGATATTAAGCAAAATATTAAGCAGCTAAAATCTTAGAGGGTTAGTTTACCCAAAATGAAAATTATCCCATGGTTTACTCACCCTTAAGCCATCCTAGGTGTATATGACTATCTTCTTTCAGACAAACACAATTGGAGATATATTTTGCACATTTTGAAGCCCCCCAAAAAAAAAAAAAAAAAAAAAAAAATGCATCCATCCATTATAAATATGATCCATACGGCTCCAGGGGGGTTAATGAAGTCCTTCTGAAGCAAAGCAATGGGTTTTTGTAAGAAAAAAACCATATTTAAAACTTTATTAACTATAATAACTAGCTTCTGGCAGACGGCCGTCTGCATCAATTTGCGGTGGAAGAGTAACCTCTGACCCGACGCATGACGTAATGACGAATGCGGAAGCGCAGAGGATAGAGCAAAACAAAACACCAGTCATGAATTAGAAGTCTAAAACGATCATTTTTTAAGATAAATGTCGGAGGATTTTGTTATAAGAGAAGAGGAGCTTGAGTTTGTTGCACATCCCTATTTGTTTGAACCGCAAGAGGCGTCTAAGCTTATGCTACTCTTAAATCCTACGTCATACATCGCGTCAGAGGCTTACTCATTTGAACTTTAGTGAAATCCCATTCTTAATCCGTAGGGTTTAAAATGGAGTTGGCCTACCCTTTGCAGCTATTACAGCTTCAACTCTTCTGGGAAGGCTTTCGACAAGGTTTAGGAGTGTGTTTATGGGAATTTTTGACCATTCTTCTAGAAGCACATTTGTGAGGTCAGGCAGTGATGTTGGACGAGAAGGCCCTGGCTTGCAGTCTCCGCTCTAATTCATCCCAAAGGTGTTTTATCGAGTTGAGGTCAGGCCAGTCAAGTTCCTCCACACCAAACTCACTCATCCATGTCTTTATGGACCTTGCTTTGTGCACTGGTGCAGTGTCATGTTGGAACAGGAAGGGGCCATCCCCAAACTGTTCCCACAAAGTTGGGAGCATGAAATTGTCCAAAATGTCTTGGTATGCTGAAGCATTAAGAGTTTCTTTCACTGGAACTAAGGGGCCAAGCCCAACCCCTGAAAAACAACCCCACACCATAATCCCACTCCACCAAACTTTACACTTGGCACAATGCAGTCAGGCAAGTACCGTTCTCCTGGAAACCGCCAAACCCAGACTCGTCCATCAGATTGCCAGACAGAGAATCGTGATTCGTCACTCCAGAGAACACGTCTCCACTGCTCTAGAGTCCAGTGACGGCGTGCTTTACACCACTGCATCCGACGCTTTGCATTGCACTTGGTGATGTAAGGCTTGGATGCAGCTGCTCGACCATGGAAACCCATTCCATGAAGCTCTCTACACACTTCTTGAGCTAATCTGAAGGCCACATGAAGTTTGGAGGTCTGTAGCTATTGACTCTGCAGAAAGTTGGCGACTTCTGCGCTCTGTGGTTTTACGTGGCCTACCACTTCATGACTGAGTTGCTGTTCCCAATTGCTTCCACACTAACAGTTGACCGTGGAATATTTAGTAGTGAGGAAATTTCACGAATGGACTTATTGCACAGGTGGCAACCTATCACGGTACCACGGTTGAATTCACTGAGCTCCTGAGAGCGACCCATTCTTTCACAAATGTTTGTATAAGCAGTCTGCATGCCTAGGTGCTTGATTTTATACATCTGTGGCCATGGAAGTGATTGGAACACCTGAATTCAATGATTTGAAGGGGTGTGCCAATACTTTTGGCAATATAGTGTATCTCCAATTGTATTCGCCTGAAAGAAGATAGTCGTATAAACCTAGGATGGCTTAAGGGTGAGTAAATCATGGGATAATTTTCATTTTTGGGTGAACTATTCCTTTAATTACTTGAAACTTTTGAGTGACACTACCAGTATATTCTCCTTTTTAAAATGTATCCTCATTTTCCATTAAAAACCCATATTGATCAGCTACTAATGGAACAGCATGTGAAGTGTGAATTTGGTCAAGTGTTTAATGCCAGTTCATAAAATACCTCCGACTTACTTTATGAAAAAGTAGATGATTAATTGGAATTTAAAATTTCTCAACCAAAACCATGGGCATCTCTCCTGTGGCGCCTTCTTGTGCCTGTCAAAACAAACAGCGAGGGGTGCGGTAATGCATGGTTCTACCTGCAAATGAGAGTCTCTGCCACATCCAGCTGTTTCAGAACTGGAAAGGGTGTGATTAGGAAGATTGATCCTGTTTTTATCCAAGAGAAAAAGAGAGTGAAAATGCAGGTTGAGGATTCGCCCCTGGACCTGGTCAGCATGGTAATGGTCACTATTTTACATCGCATCCTCTTCTAAACACACACATGCTATTACACAAATCAACACCTGCCTTTTTAAATTACACATCACAATCATTCTTAGCTTGTTCTGGAGGCCAGACACCTACCATTCATCAGCAAGCAAGACAAAGAGAGGCAGCCAGGTGAAACAGGGAGAGCGGAAAAGCATGACAGCATAGGAGGCTTTAGAATGACATAGCAGAGAGAAAAAGACATCAGCAGATAAGACGAGAGAGTCGGAGCAAGAAAGATTCGTCTGTGAGTCACGTTTTTGTCTTAAACAGCTTTTGTCTCTAAAAGAAAGGCGGAGAAAAATGAGGAGCAGACATTCACGCTAAATATTTCCAACTGTTTCCATTTTCTCTTCCACATTAAGTCTAGATTGAAATTCTTCTTTAAATGGAGTATTTGCATCATATTCCCAGTGGTGCCTCGCTGCACATGAATATTGGGGCTGTTTAAGCTCCTGTCATATTTGCTGAACTGTTGAAGATGTAATTTTGACTCAATAGAAGCACATCAGTGGGATTGGAAGTAAAATGAGGTTTTCCATACTCAGTTCATGCTCAAATCTCCTGTGTATTCTGCCGTCAACTGAATAGAAGTCGAAGATATAATTGAGTGCTTGGAGAAGTGCGCTAGTGGGAACGCAATGTTGTGTCAGAGGCTATGAAATTTTGATTTGTTTGACAGGGCTTGCTCACATACATTGTAATGACTTATTAATCACGGTTGAACGAGGGTTAGTGTCTACAGTCATGTGACTCGATATTCAGATTAGTCTCCAAGGAACTAGTCTCACAAAAACAATTTTTAGATCTTAAGATCTTTGTTTTGTAACATCATCTTCAATAGTTTATTTTCAAAACTGAAACATTCACTCAATTTCATGAAGGATTTATAGTTCTTTACTAAATGCATTAGCTTCACCTGTCAACTGTACAATGAAATTTTATTCCTCAGAGATCTGCTCATGAGACCTAATGGAGCTCTCAGATATGTTACACTTGAAGGGATAGTTCATCCAAAAAATTAAAATGTTTCAGTTGAAACATTCTACATGACAGTGGAACATTATTCAAAATATCTTTTGTGTTTTGCAGAAGAAATTTATACAGTTTTGAACTGACATGAGAATGAGTAAATGATGACAGTAGTGAACTGTCTCTTTAAGTATCAAATCTCAGATGTCTCTTCTAATAGTTTAAAGGCGGCGTGAAATGAAAATTCACTATTATCTATTTTATAAATGCCTGTTATATGTGTTATTGTGAACGATTCTTTCGTGGATGTTTCATTTTTTTATTAAATGTTTTTACCTCATAATGTTTAATTAAAATGTCATAACTAGACTTTTCAAGGAAAACGTTACACTTCTCTCTGGTTACGTGTGCAGGTCTTTTCCAATCATTTTGTCCACTTAAAAGCTCATGTTTATCTGACTTTACTTTTGATTTCACTGTCCACATCTCAAAATCCAATCAACAACTGATGAACCACTTAAAAAAAAAAAAAAAAAAAAAAAAAAAAAAATCTTTTTGGCTGAACTTGATTCAATCATGGACAATGGTATCACATTAAATAACTCTAACAAATAACTTTACTCAAATATTTCATGTAGGATGAACTTAATTGAATCAAGTTATTTGGACATGTCTAAGTTTAAAAAAAAACATCAACATAACAGAAACTCTTTTTAAATACCAACATAATAGAACTTAACATTAACAAGTCTTCCCATTTTCTCACCTTGCATAAAATAACACTTTATTTCAACATTTACTCTCCCTATCCAGCCCTGTGCAAAGCATTTTATTGAGCGACTTGATTGAAACATGTTTTTTCAACATGAAACATCAAGTTGAGCCAAAGAGTAATCGTTTAACATAATGCAATCATGTTTGAATGAGAAACCTGTTACAATGGTGTTGTTTAATCATAATGAATTGTTTAAATAAAGTGAACAGCATCAAAAAATCATTTTTGAGTGTAGAACCAAGCCCTGTCCTACATTTTTCTTTTTGGATAATCCATTACCCTTGGATGTACCTCACAATATGGAAGAAAAGATCTGTCACAACCTCCATTTCGTCGTGATTTTTAAAGTTATAAAAAGGTTATGGAGAGTATTGTGGATAAAAAATTTCATCAAGAAATATTTGAGTTAATTTTTAAATGTCTGACTTGTGTTTGTATATGATTTAAGCCATCTAACCACAATCTCTTCTTAAACTCTAGAGCAGACGTGAGATTGTTTTCTTGTAGTGTCCATTTGCTCTCCATTTAAGCTCATGGTTAAATGGTTAAAATATTGACTTTGCTGAAAGAGAGAAAAAGAGCTAAACTATTCTAAGATAGTTAACAGATCATAGCAGGTTTAAACTGGTTGTAGATGCCTGGTTTAAGTGGTGCTTAGCCAGTCTCCCAGCCTGATCAGCTGAAATCCCTTTTAAACCAGCCAACAGACCAACCTGACTCAGCTAAACTAGCTTAGACTGGTTTAAAGTCGGAATGAAACAGAATTTGTGATTGTCTTTTCTTCCCTATAATGACGTATATCCGAGTGAAACAGCCTCTCGAATAACGAAAAAAAAAAAAAGTAGGGCGAGATGTGATTTTGTCCATCGGGAATTGATTGGATTGTTGGATCATTGTTTTGCTATTGCTGCAATCTCATGTGAGTGACAGTTTGTCCTGCCCTCGCACCAAAAAACACATCATCAGAGACATTTGTCGTTGCAAAAGGGAGGGGAAGTTATTTTGATTAATGATTATGAGCCATACGAGGGCACATGAATTGAAGGAAAAAAAAGTGCATGGATAAATACATTTTTTTTAAATAAATACTTCAGTATTGCATTAAAAAAACAAGAATTGTCTATTTTGATTTCATGGTGACTTTTTTTTTTCAGTAGTGGAAGATTACGTCATTTGTGGTTTTTCTTACCCACAGGTTTTGACACTTCCCTTTATCTTTAGGCTGGGATGCTCAAGTATTATACAGCACCTCCAAACATCACAAACTCCCACTGGTCACATTTTCTGATTTTTTTTTTTTTTTTTTGTGGGGGGGGGGGGAGATAGAGTGTAGTGTCAGCTCATCTTTCTTCATCCAGCAGGTGAATTCACCTACTCCATTCCAAGGGTGACTTTAATCATCTTCTCTGGCTTCATATGATGTGCTCAAAATGGCCTCCATCCGGGGATGCCATTAACGCCTGTACACAGACCCGATGCTGACAATCTTCCCTGTTGATATATCCCACGCAACAAGATCTTATTAATTTATTTATTTGTATATTAGGCTCACCATGTATGGTTCCTCACTCCTAGCAGCTCATTTTTATTTATTTTTTAACAGCAAGAACTTTAGATACTTTCACGACCCTAGGTGAGTTCTCCTCCAAAAAACTGGAGGAAAGTGAAATGATTGATGGGATGACTGGGTTGTTTCTGGCTGCAGCTGAAGATTGCATCCTGGTGCGCAGCTCTTGGTAGTGACCTACATAAAAATGATGAAAGCAGGCACAGTCCTGTGGGCACAGCCAGGGAACTGCTGGACATTTCACAGAACACGGCCAGGTGTGCTTGATGAGGCGTTGTTGTGATTAGGAGCAGGGCTCAATGTGAAGGAATGTTCCTTGGAGGAGAGGGAGATTAGAAAGTGGAAAAAGATGGAAGAATGGGACAAACATTGCACTTCTGCCACAGTCTGGTTCACAGATGGACCTCCACCTGCTGCTGGGTCTCTTTAGGTGTTGTTCGGAGTGAGTTATACTCTGGACTGTAATGACTTAAAGGTACAGTGCACCCAAAAATGCAGATTTTGTCATCATTCACTTTCCCTTGTGTCATTCCAAACCTGTATGACTTGCTTTCTTCTGCAGAACACAATACAGTAAATTTAAGTTTGATGGGATCCATTGTTGGTTTGGACCCTAGACTTTTATTATGTATACAAAAACAGTTGAAACATTCTTCAAAACATCATCTTTTGTGCTCTGCAGAAGAAAGTAAGTCAAAAATGCACATTTACTCTTGTGTCATTCCAAACCTGTATGACTTTCTTTCTTGCATGAAATAAGGTGATGCTTTGAACAGTGTCCTGCTTTTTTCCATAAAATGAAAGTAGATAGTGATCATTGGCTGTCACGCCCCAAAAGGCCCAAAAAGCACAATAAAATCACCATTATGTGCTGTTTAAGTTTTCTGAATGGAGCTTTGTGTAAGGAACAGACTAAAATTTAAGACACGGAGCACCAAGTTTAAAAATCTGCAATGGCTTAATATGCAAGTATTACTGAAAATGTGTCTGTCTGTTCCTGACACAAAGCAATTGTATGACTTCAGAAGACTTGAAATATCCTGCATGAGTCACATGGACCCCTTCTATGCCATTTTTATGGTACCCTTTAGTTCCTTCTAGGGCTTGACAGCCACTGCTCACTATATACAATACTGTTCAAATGTTTGGGATAACTATGTTAATTAAATCAAAAAATACAGAAAAGACATTTATAATGTTTCAATAGATTTCTATTTTCAAATGAATGTTTTTCTTTTGGACTTTCTATTCATCAACGTATCCTGAACAAAAAGGTATCAAAAATATTAAGCAGCACATCTGTTTTTAACATTGATAACAAAATATGGTCACACTTTAATTTAGGGTCCAGTTCTCACTATTAACTAACTATTAACTATGACTTTTGCCTCAGTTAGTTAGTAAGGTAGTTCTTAAGTTTAGGTATTGGGTAGGAGGGATGTAGTAAGGGATGTAGAATATGGTCATGCTGAATAAGGCATTAATATGTGCTTTATAAGTACTAATAAACAGCCAATATCCAAGTAATATAAATGCTAATAAGCAACTAGTTAATTGTGAGAATTGGACCCTAAAGTGTTACCCAAAATATTTTTTGAGCACCAAATCAACATGTTAGAATTATTTCTGAAGGATCATGTGACACTGAAAAATGGAGTAATGGCTGTTGAAAATTCAGCTTTGCCATCATAGGAATATATTATATTTTTTAAAATGACACTTTTTTTCTCATTTAAAAAAAAAAAAAAACTCATTTTAAATTGTTATAATAGCAGCATATAATTCACAATATTGAACGGTTGAGTAATAATGATAATAATTTTTGGGTGAACTGACCCTTTAATAAATATCTTTGAGAAAGTAACATATAGCAGCTTAATCTTTTATGATTTTTATTCCCATAATTTAACATCAGATATACGAATGCTTTTATGTACATTTCATTAAACCCGCTCTACTCCAAATATCACAGAATCATGTTTCTCATCCCTTTCCTTTTTACAGACCAACGACCAGAACTTCATGGCCATTAGTTCACAGTATAACAAGAAATGAGCTTAGTTCTCTCCGGACTACCTCATGTATCAACATTATCTAGAGTAATGGGACAGAAACCGGTCTTGTTTGGACTTTCAGCTGCCCGTGAGGAATTGACATGCTGCCCCAGGCCTCTGGCTGCTCTCTCTGGGTTCGGTCCCATCTCAGATGGGTGCCAAGGAGTGGGCGCTCGAAGCGCTGCACTTGGCATCCAGACAAAGCCTTCGAACTAGGTTAAGGGAAGTAGGGTGGCACAAAAGGCCCTTTTGGGCTCCTCAAAGAGCACAGTGTAGACTCTTGGATTGTTTTTTAAAGATGGCACAAGCCAACAGCATCCCATTTGTTTGCTTTTAACTAACAATCAATAGTTCCATTAAGACGACCAACACTCTATTTCGGTCGTATTTCCTGTGGAGGCAAATGGGACCTTTGCATTCAATGTGTATTTTCGGAAAGGAATATCTTTCATTTGTGTCATTTTCAGGTCGACTAAGTGCTTCACTTGATAAGAAACCCAATCGCACTGGAAGTTAATCTAAATGTAAATCTGCGAATGAAACGAAATGTAAATCTAAATATAGATCTTAAGGTGTGGCGAAAGCTCTCTGATGTGTGAGTTATTTCAGGATTAAAAGAGCTTAATGTTACGAGTGTGATTCTGCAGGAAAAGTGCTGAATTAGTATTCTGCGATCCATACGTGTTCTCCTCCGAGGACTTCAAAAGGAAATACATTTCCTCTAATTTAGCCCCGCTGTTCTTACGGTCTCGGTGCATTAGCTACCTCACCTTACCCTTAGCAGTAAACCTAATTCTTAAGAGTATGTCTTCTAAGCATCGGTTCAAGAGGAACAATAAAGACCTTGAGCCATGACTTTTCACAGGAAGTGCACGCTTCACATCCCCTTTGTTGTACCTTCCCACTTGGGCCCGTTAGTCATCAGGCCCCATTAAAAGAACAAAGAAATACAATACATTATGTGGAGATCTATTTGACAAAAATGCATTGATTGTCTTAATAATGGACCATGACAAATGCGCTCATTGATAGTGGGGCTGGATGTCCTTGGTTCACCCTCCCTGCTGTCTGCGCCTCTCTCTGTGAGAAACACTAAGGTTCCTGTGTGCCCTACAGACAGTGACTTCCTCTGTCTCTTTATATCATATACGCCAAAGGTGGTCGCTGATCTTTCTGCCCTCGGTAAATAAGAAAGTACGAACACAGATGTGAGGTATGCCAAAAATAGTTGGCCTAATGCAATGACCTTGCACTAACGGTAACTGGCAGAACTGAATGTCCTTGAACGGGGCTCATGGCCCCTGGACGATGTGCAGGCAGATACTCGATTTGCTTAGCGACACGGAGGTGGCAAATGGCGGGAGAGAGACTACAACCTGCAGCCTGTGGAATTAATTAACGTAATTTGGCATGAGTTGTGTGCTCATTAGCAGGTGGTCCGTCAACCTTTTTTGACCGTGGGTTTGCCTCCTATCTATGGTGGGTGGGGTAGGCGAGAAGTCTTATGACCCGGTGATGTCCCTGTCCAGATTCCCTGCACTTTTGGCTTATGTTAACAAAATGTTCCACTGTTTTCCATTCCAATAGAGCCCATGCGGGCGCTGCGTGGTCTTAGAGCCTCGGAGATCCAGTCGCGTCAGCTGACCTTGCAGTGGGAGACTCCGGCCTTCAACCTGACCCGCTGCCACACGTACTCCGTCTCCTTGTGCTACCGTTACACGACCGCAGGGGGCGGCGGGGGGCACAACACCACTGTGAGAGAATGCCTGGCTGTGGAGCACAACACTTCGCGCTTCACCCTCAGAGATCTGCCTCCTTTTCACACCATCCAAATACGCCTGGCACTTGCCAACACCGAGGGCAAGAAGGAAGGAAAGGAGGTCATGTTTCAGACCGAGGAGGACAGTGAGTAGTGGAGCTTTCAATGAATATTAATCTGTATATATCAATTTTTGTACTTCTGTTTCAGTGGCAGCTGGTGGGGAAGCGCAGATGTCTTATGAATGGCAAAATGTGTAACATTGTGTAACAAAATGTGTTAATGCTACAACTTCAGACTACTACTAATCAACTGAATTTTTTACAATATTTACCAATGGCAATTGCCAAAGGTTGCCAAATCTTGCCCATTTAAGTATCACCTAGCCATTATATAGAGAACCAGGCTTCAAGGCAGGACAAAAAATGGTGATTGAAAGCCTAGTGTCCAATAAATAATCAGATATTTTCCAGTTAAAGTAAACTGTTAAGGAACTTTTTATTGAAATAAAACTGATTGATGAATGGATGGATGAATGGACAGATGGATGGACGGACTTTCCTCTGGTTTCACAGACAAGGCTTAAGCTAGTCCTAGACTAAAATGCATGTTTGAGCTTTTTTAATTGAAAGCAACTTGCTCTGACATATCTTAAAAAATGTCATTGCCATTTTTTTTTGTCTCAAGATGCACACCAGTAATATTTTTTCTAGGGTACGTTTATAAAAGATACTTAAATTCCCTAATTGAACTAAGGCCTAATCCTGGCTTTGTCTAAGCCCTGTCTGTGAAACTGGGCCTTTAAGTTGTAGAGTTGATTATTTTCCTATACATTTATTTCATAGTGTTTACTTGTGGAGTCTTCTAAATATAAAAATGTTTCTTTTAGATCTGTTCAACGTCACAATCATAAAGAGACAGACATTCCGAAATGGATTTGAAATAATTTTTTTAATCATTCTCTTCAGGGAGCTGAGCATGGGCAGGTCAGAGGAGAGTTTTATGCCTGTTTCTGCGCTCGATCCAGCCAGCGCGGGCTGCAGAAATTTTGGCTGAAAGACAAAATAATTTTCTGGGAAAAATTTGAAACACAAGCGTTTCACTCAGACAGGAAGTATGATGAAGTGAGAGAGAAAAGGAGAGGGAGGAAAGAGAGTGCTCAATTATCAACACTCCTCTGAAGCTTCAATCAGCAATTCTTTTCTTTCATGGCCTGTCACAAGAAAAAGTGATTGAGTCAGCGATTTTGACTCAATCTGAGTGAGCGTGTTATTTTCGCCACTGGCTATCTCTGCTTCACCAACTATCACCCCGCGCACACACACTGTGCACATACCCAAGGGCTAACAAGGATGGCTCAGTGACAGAGCACAAATGGCTGTAAAAACATCTGCTGATGTGTTACTGCTGCAGTATGTGAGAAGTCAGAACGTCATCTGTCTCTCTAGCACCATTTCCAGTTCCTCCTCATTCTCTCTGCCAGCGTTTATGTCTGTTAATGAAACCGTGTTAATATTAATCAGCTAAAAAAGCCATGTCATCAACTGCAAGTGTGGCCTTTTCTTTCTGTCGCACAAGCTTTGTATCTCCTGCTGAGAAGTCCAGCTTAGACCAGCATGAAATTCCATGCTGCTCCAGGCTGGTTAAAGCTGGTTTTACGGTGTGGTTGATTGAACAGCGTAACTCTGCTGTTCCGTTGATAGACGCCTGCTTTCAAATGGTCCCGCTCCCACTTTCAAAATGCTTTAAAATTCAAACACTTCCGTGTGCTTTCAAATGCTGCCGTGCGTTGATCATTGTAGCCAATCGCTGACACATCCGATGAGCGTGTGAACACAATGGCCAATCAGAGGTGTTTACGAATCCACTCAACAGCACTCAAAGCGTCACATTTTTTAAATTTCAGTACCGATAGGTACCGAAGTCGGTACTTTTGACATCTCTACTGTACAGTAGTACTTAAATATGCTGTATGCTGTGTGAAGATGTCAAAGGACATCACTTGTTTTGTAACTACATTAAAATACATCAAATTAGAATATGCAGAAGAGCTAATGAAAAGTTTCTGTATATAAATAATGAAATCACACAAAGCTAATATATTACTATGATATGGTATTTATTCATATTTTAATTAGCTATTATTTTAATATTTTCAGTTTTAATTTTAGTTTGTTTTAGTAATTTTATTTTATTTATATAAGATTTTTGTTTTTAATTTTTACTAAGCTTTATTTTTTATTTCACTTTTAGTTTAAGTACTTCAACTTCAGCTTATTTTATTTCATGTAGTTGCCAAAACATTTCTAATTTTAAATTTTAATTATTTTTTCATCTTATAATTGTTTTTGTTTTATTTCAGCTTTATTTCAATTAACAAAAATAGTTTTAGTTAATAACATGAAAAATGTTTGTTTCAAAAGAAAGTCATACATGTTTGAAACAACTGGAGGGTGAGTAAATGATTACAGAATTAAAATTTTTGAGCGAACTGTTCCTTTAAGAAGCTGGATGGGGACCCAAGCAATTCAGCATTCAAAACACAACATATACACTATTCTTTTTAGCTGGATTCCCAGAGCCTAAAGTCCCCAGATACACACATGGATCAGCTCTTTGGTTCCATATCACATATCCAAATGACTGATATTAGTTATAATGGATGAGTCTATGTAATATGTTAATAGCTAAGAGGCCTGCTTAAGACTTTTATAATGACAACGGCTGTAATGAGGATATTAGAGTTGACCTTTGGGGGACTTTAAGCAATTAACCTTCTCACTTTGAGTAAATGCTAGAGAAATTACTAATCCAACAGTGTAGGATCTTTCTGTGTCTCCATTCATAACCACAACCATTCTTCGGTTTCCCATAGTTCCCGGTGGCATTGCTCCCGAATCTCTTACCTTCACGCCGCTGGAGGATATGATCTTCCTGAAGTGGGAGGAGCCGGTGGAACCCAACGGCCTTATCACGCAGTATGAGGTATGTGCTTTCTGCTCTTTACCGCACTCATATCCATTACTCTCACGCTGTCTGAAGCCTCGGAGATTCACTCTGGCACGTCAGCATTTTTACCAGGTGAAATATCGATGAACCACAATCCTTGAAAGACAAAACTTCCCACTGTGTGTTAAAATTGGACTGCCAGTCTAAATTATTTATGAACGTGCCGCTAACACATGATCCCCTGCATGCGTGTGCGCACAGTTCTGACTGACAGTATTTGTATTAGTAAGACCTTGGAATGTGAGTGTTTTCCATTCCTGTAAAATTCAGAGTTTCAGTCTAGTTGGCCGGAAATGCTGAGGAGTTGTTGTTCTTTCTCAACTCAGTCAGTGACAGACAGAAGTATGTATGAAGTCATGATTTGGACCTGGAACTCTGCATGCTGCCAGAGACACATAAGCCACCAAGGCCATCCCTGCTCTAATTGGTCCCTACTGCACCAGCCATCTGTTAGTAAATGACAGAAAGATGTCTCTATCTAAAGTTATATATGCTGTCTCCTACACTTTTTGCCATTTTAGAATCTTGCCTGTTTGAATTTTTTGCCATGACGCCATCAACAAACATGAACCTCATTGTGCCTGGGGTTAATTGCTTTGCTTGAGGACACATTGATAATTGCTCATGGCTCAGTTCCCGAGGGGATTGAATCAGCAACCCTCCAGCCCCGAGCCTTTACCAACATACCACAATGTTTTATGAATGTGGCTGCTGTAGGAGCTTCTGGAACGGTTTTGGAATGATATCAAGAAGTCATTACTGAGGTAGTGTCACGTACAACCCATTGAAGAATAGTTGTTTTTGCCACAACAATTGAAATAATATCAACATTTTATGAGATCATTTATTTTAATTAAAATTAAGTGTGCTTTGTATATAAATGATCAAAATCAAACACACACACACAATGTTAAAGGGTTAGTTTACCCAAAAATTCTGTCATTAATTACTCACCCTCATGTCGTTCTACACCCGTAAGACCTTCGTTCATCTTCAGAACACAAATTAAGATATTTTTTGATGAAATCCGATGGCTCAGTGAGGCCTCCATTGCCAGCAAGATAATTAACACTTTCAGATGCCCAGAAAGCTACTAAAGACATATTTAAAACAGTTCATGTGACTACAGTGGTTCAACCTTAATGTTATAAAGCAACAAGAATACTTTTTGTGCACCAAAAAAACAAAATAACAACTTTTCAACAATATCTAGTGAAGGGCGATTTCAAGACACTGCTATCTATCTATCTATCTATCTATCTATCTATCTATCTATCTATCTATCTATCTATCTATCTATCCATCCATCCATCCATCCATCCATCCAAAGTTTGGATGACTTTTTTTTTTTTTTATACGTGTCACGTATAACCCATAGAAGAATAGTTTTTTTAGACACAACAATTGAAATATCTAAATTTTATGAGATCAAAACTTTTATAATTTATTTTTTATTAAAATTGAGTGTGCCTTGTATATAAATGATCAAAATCAAAGACACAATGTAAAAATGAAACAAAAAAGACATTACATTACATTTTGCATTACAGTTTACATGACTTTAAGTTGTTTATTTTTTGATATTTATTATTTATATTTTACATGTTAAATTATTTTTAAAGTTAAATTTGAATTAGAATGGATCTAACTGAAAAATCTGTCTGCTTGTCTAACTATCCATCTATCCATCCATCCGTCCATCCATCCCACAGTTTGGATGACTTTTTTGAGTTGTTTTTTATTATTATTAATTTATATTATTTTAAATATCTTGAATGAATTTAAACTAAGAAATTTCCTACCAACTTATAACTTATTCATATGATTTACAAATTGTTCTATTGCACTACTTCATGAAGTCAAACAAAAAAGTGACAATAATCAATTAAATATTTGGTTATTTTTATTATTTATATCTAAGAATAATTTTTTTACAGTGTAATTTTGTGCGCCAAACAAAAAAAATGAATCATTGTATAATCGTGTTCTTAAGATGAATACATCCGAACTGCAGCAAATTGAAAGCTTATGCCTTTGTCCCAAAAAGAATGATAGCTAACAGTCTAATAAAAGCCCTTAAACTGTTTCTTCATTCTTCCGTTCACTGCACACAGATTCGTCCTGCTCAATGGAAAGGTGGTGGGCCTCCCACAGCCAGCATCTGTCTCTCTGTTCCTCTGTTCCAGAACATTCTCACACTCTTTCTCTCTCTGGTCACACTGCCTGCCTCAGTGTCACCTTTCTCCTCACCCATGATTCAGGCTCTCAGTCAGTCACTAAAAAGTTGTGAGAACGCCGCTTCTGTCACGCTCCAGAACCCACATCTCACCTCAAGAGGAAAAGTCGCTTTTGTTTGTGGATCCGTCAATCGGCTCGGCTATGGAATCGAGATCATCACATTTTTTGAATGCCACCTCTGTCCATCAGGCGCCTCCTCTCTTACCATTTGCACTTACCGAGTTATCTCTCGTTGATAAGTTGCGTTTCTTTTTTCCCCAGACCATAGCTACCAAAGTCGCCCCAAGGATGTTTTCTAAAGGGGATTTAAAGGCTTGACCTATAAAGTGGAGGCAAGGACAGATTTTCAGGCTCAAGCAGCCTGATCTTCTCAGGCATACAGAGAGATGAAGAGGGAAAGAATAAGAGAGAGGCAGAGCCTGGAGAATTCGCTCTCGTTTCTCTCAGATTAGCACATTGTCCACTTCTCTCTGAGCACCGCTGAAGACAGGCTCGCAGGGCACTGCGTTCCCCCTCAAACCTTCCACCACTGCTATCATCCATGCCTCATATCTTAAAAGAGGCCAGGTACAGGTGTCTAAGTCCCAGAAGTATGCCGCACTGTAAAAAAGCAGGAATTAGGCAGCTTACACTCTAATGCACTGCATGCTTGTGATCAGAAAGTTTGTGAGGCCCTTGGACTCCATGGTGAACATTGATTATAGTGTAGCAAGTACTGTACTGATTACTAATCAGTATAGTACTGATTATAGTGCAGCAAAGGTTCTTTCTGTTCTTAATATTAAAATCTGTGTGAATTTGAATTAAATGGGAATATCTGTCTATCTGTCAGTCCATCCATCCATCCATTCATGCATCCATCCATCCATCCATCATTCCTACAAACCGTTAAATCTAAAGACTTTTAAATTTTAAAACTGTTTTTAGTTAAAATAGTTGAATTTCATTGAATTTCTGTTACTTCTATTCAGTTTTTTTTTGCAACTGTCCATCCTGTTTGCTACTCGATTCAATTCAAACTCTGCAAATGCAGCAAATTATATTTGGTAAATAATTATTCAAGAATACACATCAAGAATAAAGTAGAATCTACACACCAATGTAATGTAATGTTCAATGTAACGAGGCCAAAAATCCAAGAAAAAAAAAATCCAAAAATCCAGAATAGGTTTACTGAAGAAATGAATCAGGTTTACATGTGGCCGAGCACTGAAAGCACTGAAACATTTCTCCATATTTGTGCACATCTTTACTTTTTCTTTTGCACCATTTTGTTGTGTCATCATGTAATTCAGTAAAACTTTTCTGATAATGGATCTTGAAGTTTTGGTGTCAGGTTTCACTGAACTTAAATACAAAGAATGTGATTTGGTGTGTGGATTCTACTTTACTCTTAAAATTGCTTTGTGCAACATAAAAAAAAATCTATAAACAAGATGATGATGTCGATTAACTTAGGTTCCAGACTAAATTTGTCCAGATAGTGTTTTTACTCTTCCAATGAAAACGGTTTCAAAAAAAGCCACTTTGCATGATGGCAGGCAACACAGACTAGAGCATAGTATGTGAGTGCTGTGACAATATGGTGCCATCACAATACTTTTTTTGCTGTAAAGATGATAGTCTAACATGTCCACTGGCTTCCCGCTGATATTTTTGAGTAGGCTACCACGTATTGTTTGTACAATAAATGTTTGATTTCATATATGAATCATTTTCAGCCCACTCTGAATAACGATGTCAGGGTTAGCAAACTTTTATAAAGCAGTGCTTGATCTGAGCTACCACACACTGAGTCATCATGTGTTTAGTTCCAAAACAACAGTGATTTAATGAAAATATGATTTATTTAAAAGGTATTAATATGTGTAATTACAGATCAGCTACCAGAGCATTGAATCATCAGACCCCGGGATCAACGTTCCAGGCCCGAGGCGCACTGTATCCAAGCTGAGGAACGAGACGTACCATATGTTCTCCAACCTGCATCCTGGCACCACCTACCTGATCTCAGTTCGGGCGCGCACCGCCAAAGGCTTCGGCCAAACAGCTCTCACTGAGATCACCACCAACATCTCTGGTGAGGACTGCATATGTTTGTTTTTGGGGGCTTGTACGTGTGGGTGTCTGCACATGCAAATATGTGTGTAAAACAGGGCACTTCCACTTCATATCTGACCCATCAGTTGGCCCATAGTGAGTGTGATTAAGTGTTTTCTGACCATATTTTTAGTGTGTGTGCACTTGGATGGGTGTGCTCGCTCGCTCGCTCGCTGACTCACGTACGTTAGTAAGAAAAAGATAAGAAACTGTAGTTAATTTTTATTGCCTTTATTCTCCTTTCCTCCTCTGATGGATGGTTACTGACCTTTGCATCTGTTCATCTGCTGTGAACACGCAATAACCTCAGATTCAAAACAGGTGCTGTAATTTCATGTTTGAATGAAAAATCAGAATGTTTTATAATGAGTTTTCATTTGAAATAAATGCAGAAGTTGCTTTTGTTTAGCATTACAGGAACAGAACACTTCTGCAATGATGGGAAATGAACGTGTGCGTGCATGTGAGTGTTTTCACGCACCCTCAGATGTAGCAGATGAGATCTACAAACTGTTGATTGAAATGCCTCAGATCTTTCAGGAGATGTCTGAGGTACAGAAATACATGGCAGCAGTTGAATAGACAGGAACAAAGTGAAACAAAAACAGGTTTCTCAGAAAAGGAAAAATGTGAAACTCCAGAGTTTCCGGTTCATCATCCTGTGCTTCAGGTGCGCTATTGATCTCTGAAGCGTGTATGTGCGAGTATGCCCATATCGCCACTTAAGAGCCATTATGTATTCCCGTGTGGAACTGAGGAAGTGATAGTGAAACTGAATCACAGCAGATGCTCAGAACCCAACAGGCCCTTCAAGAACATTACACGTTTTCCCTCGCCTCAAAGAGAACTGACATCACTGTCATCTTCACCATTTGAAAACTAGCCGGCTTACAAAACAGCACCATATGCTGCTGTCAAGCAGATGCAGCTGATGCTAAATCAGGATTCCTCAACCCTGGACTGATGCAAAGTGATATATGTTCAGCCCGGCATATTCTCAGATACACAATGTCCAACAATAAGAGGATTTAGTGTGGTGATGGACATTAATATGCCAATATTTGGTTGTTTTGAGATTATTGGCGTTGGCCCGATAACACTATCTACTTGGCAGATTAGCAGTCGAGGTTGTTTCACCGTGTATCAGTTTCAAAATCAATTGTCAATGGATAAATAAATTGATTTTGTTATTGTTGTTGAAGTGAATTCTGAGGGTTTCTTATTTTAGCAATTTTGTGTGCATTGTTTTGTTCAGCAATTTTATTTATTTACTTATTTATTTATTATTAAGATGATTATGATGTCCAAAGTCTGACGCCACTTGGGACTCAGAATAGCATTTTGTAGGCATATTTAGTTTCATAATATGATCATCAGGTTTTACACAAATCGTAGAAGTTCATGCAGTTCGAGTGATGCTATGAAACACTTTTTTTTTCAATAGATTTGCAACAGAACTCTAATTGTTATACTGACAATTTAATTTGTAATGGGAATATACCTCACTGTAAATTATCTGCATTATTGGTATATTTCTGGAGGAAGGTATTTTAATTATAAATACTACAGCTTATTCAGCTGCAGGACTCAAAGTCAAACAGGGACTGAGTAGAGAAACGGAAACAGATGCATTACACCCTTATTTCTGTTCATTTCAGTATGCACACTATACTTCAGACAAAGGTGTTGCGCCATGGACACTTTGATGTTGTTATATTGATAGAGGCTGTTAGACTAGATGTACTCTGGACAAAAGTACATATTTGATCAGCTGTATTCTTGTTTGTGTGTGCGTACATACTATATTGAATATGCTTTTGGGCGCTCTCTTATCTCTAAGTTGCATCATATGTATGTAGACCATATAATTATATTTAGTTTTTTTTTTTGTGTGTGTGTGTGTGTGTGTGTGTGTGTGTGTGTGTGTGTGTGTGTGTGTGTGTGTGTGTGTGTGTGTCTAGAAGCATGCAAAGTCACCTGAGGCCTCACTTTTACTGAAGTCCACTCAAGTAGCTGCAGTTTTTCCAAGCCTGCTTTTAATATCATAATCATTGATTTCTCGCAGATTGTTTGCCTTTGCTCATCAGCTCTAATTGACTGCTGATATTAAGGAAAAAGTTATTGCTCAACACGACCGTCTCATGGGAAGGATGCAGTCCAGACTCAGATCCGTCTAAATGAGTTTCCCTTTATTTGTCCCACATGCACAGCTTTTAATTACACCCTGAGTTCAAGACATGCAGAGGGACAGGTTTGGAAAAGAAAGCGTTCATATGAAGTGCTTGTTGTTTTTGTGAATTAGGGCAGTCTTATTTCAGACAACAATGTAGGCGTTGTTCATGAGGTTTGTCTAATTGTTTAGCTGGTTATGTTGGCTTTTAATAATTAGCGTAAACTTCACTTTGCATCACGTTGAAATGACAGTTAATGTACACAATAGATTTGGATCCTGCACTATTTCTTTTTGACTGCTGAGCTCTTGATAATTTTTTTTCTTCCCATCACTCTGACTCTGAGTGTTTTAGAGAAGTTTTCTTCTGATGAGTGGGTTAAAAAGTTTTAGGAAGATATTCTCATATCATTCTGTCTCTTTTGTTTTATGTCTCACTTTAAAGCACCAACATTCGATTATGGAGACATGCCGTCCCCTCTGAGTGAGACGGAAAGCACCATCACAGTCCTGCTGCGTCCAGCACAAGGCCGAGGAGCTCCGGTCAGGTGAGAGTGACATCATTTGCTTTAAATGAATTAATGAATATTCTGGATTGAATACAAGTTAAGCTCAACCTACAGAATTGTTGGCTGGCATAATGTTGATTACAACAGAAAATAATTTCTACTCATCCCTTATTTTCCCTTATTATATATATATAATGGTTTTTAGGTTATGGTGAGGCACTTACAATTGAAGGAAATGGGCTTTTTTTTTTTTTTTTTTAGAGATTTACAGTAAAAGCAGAAATGTGAAGCTTATAGAAGAATTTACAGAAATCTTTATAGAAGAATTTACAAGACAATGGCATTTAAAATTGTTTATAACTTTACACAGAATGTTAACACACACATTGTTTACATAATAAATTTTAACTCCCATTCATGTGTGTGTGTGTGTGTGTGTGTGTGTATATATATATGTATTTGCGTATTTGCTTATTTGTTAGTTGCAAAGGCATCGTTTCTCATTTTCATTTAGATTAACTTGATGTACTAAAATAACTAAAATAAAAACTGAAATACAAAAATTAATAAACTAATAAAAATCACAAAACACACAACAAAATCAATAAAACTTTAACTAAAATTAAAATGAAAGCAGAGAATATAAAAATAAAATCTAATTCAAAATATTAATAAAACCTAAAATAGTATCTCAACATTGGTATTTTAACGTTTTGTATGTTGTATTTTTAAGTTTTAATGGATTATCAACTTTAACTGTTTTTTAGAAATTATTTATTTATGGTAATCAACATTATGCCACAAGTGCTGTCAATTGAGCTTAACTTATAGTGAACCCAGAATATTCCTTTAGCAATGCATTATTACGATTATTCCTATAATATTATCATTAAAACATTGCTCTGTGTGTGTATGTATGTATAGCACGTATCAAGTTATCGTGGAGGAGGAAGCTGGTAGGAAAGTGAAGAGAGAACTGGGTGTTCAAGACTGCTTCCCCATTCCTACATCTCACGGTGAGGCTCAGGCCCGTGGAGCTCCACACTACTATACTGCCGAGCTGCCCCCAAGCAGTCTGCCTGAAGCCACGCCCTTTACTGTGGGGGACAACCACACCTATAACGGCTACTGGAACACCCCCCTGGACCCCAGGAAGAACTACCTCATCTACTTCCAGGCCATGAGCAACTTCAGAGGCGTGAGTGTCAGAAACTTGTGTCTCATTCCCATCCCTAGTTCTCTGTATATCCTAAATACGAATTTGAGTACTAGAAAGTGCCTTGTTCCACAAAAAAGGGCACTGATTACTCAGTTATTTGATTTGATTTGATTTGATTACAAGATTGCTTATTAAACATCAAATGGTATTTATAAACAGCATCACCACACAACACACCATCATGCAACTTGTACAGAGCTCATAAATAAATAATTTGACATTAATCAAACATAATTAAAAAAAAAGAACAAAATATAATGCACAAATAAAAATTTAATATTTAATCTTTTTTTTTAATCTAACAACTTTAATTTATTTAATCTATCAGCATAGATACATTAATATAGTGAGAACTAATGGTGCATTCCATTTGTCCTCAGAAGTGGGAATGTCCTAGTCCCCAGTAGGATATTTTAATTGGAACTAGGACTTGGACAATACATCGATTCTTGATTCGCGAAACAAAGAATCTGGAGCGATTTTGATATTTTCAGATGTATCGCGAATCTCTCTCGAATCGATTCTGAGCTTAGTTTTTAACAGCAGATGGCACTACGGTCTTTAGAAACACCCTTACTCTGCTTGCTTCCAGTTCCTTTACACACACCACTTAAACCTAAAATAATCATTCAGAAAGTTCGAATTACAAGGGTGTTCGCAGTAGGCTGTGTTTACATTTTTGCGTCATAAAAGCATTCTGAGCTGAGGTGCAAGTATATTTAACCACTTACATGACTCAGCCGAACGCCTAAGCACTCTCCAGCACTCTTCTTCGTGAGCATTTGAGTGTGCAGCTAAAAACTAGCCTAGACGCCATCTGCTGTTAAAACTAAGCTTAGAATCGAAAATATCAGAATCGATCCAGAATCATTGTATCGTGAATCGAGAATCAATGTATTGTCCCAGCCCTAACTGGAACGCCCCCTCTAGTCGGAGTTGCGTCTGGGAAACTCGGGGGAAGTGCAACAACAATGACTTCAGAATCCAAGATGGCTGCTCAGCACATCAACCGTAGTAAAACATTAGTAATATATTGGTAATATATTGTTTAATAGCACTGTTTGTCTGTGTCTCAAATTCAGTGGTGTACACAGTAATAGCCAACCTCTATTTGTAGACATGATACTTCAGCATTATCTGTGCAAAATACTGCTTTTTTTATGTGTCTGTATTCCGAAAGAGCAAGCACAGCAAATGTTTGCCTGGACACATCCATCTTAGTTTTCTGACCTGCGTACTGGAACACGGTCAACTCGAGTGTGTTGTCATTCCCAGCTATGACATCCCTCCTCCAAGCAGCATAATTCTAAGAGCATTTCAGTGGAAATCATGGGACAGCTCTACAAATGTGCTACTCTCTGGGCAGTGCCCTTACTTTTAAACTATGGAGCGTATTGAGACACACTCTGTTGGTTTTCTGCATCTTGAACATAAATATAATCTTTTTTGGTGGAAATTTGATGGATTTTATACCCTGATCTGAAATGTTATTTTTACACACTCCTACAGATTGTTTGCAGTATGCACAGCGGGAGATAAAGTGCAAAACAGGGACTTAGAATAAATAGTGAGAAGCACCTGCAGCTAGTAAATCTGCAATTAGCTGGATGTACAAAAACATTATATCATTGCTCGTTCTTATGGGATGTTGTTTTTCTTCCCCTCTCCTACTGTTCAACCCCATAAGATAGTGTGTGTCTCAGACCCAGTATGAAATTAATAATAGAGTATCAGCACACACCAAGCTTTGGGTGTCCAGACCTTATTCAAATGGGAAAAACAGCCCCTGTGCTCCCCGTCAGTGCCTAGATAAGAGGATAAACAACAAGGAATACCGTCTTGCTGGCATAAACCATTTCACAGGGATAATTGGGCACAGGTGCAGCTGATCAGAAATAGATCAGCTGGCAGTTTATGTTGTTAGAAATGGCTGGGGCTGAGAGACAGAATGAGCTTGACAGAGCAAGCAAGACAGAGCCTGGAAAACAGCCGGGGGAAAGGGAATCTCTGGCTGCTCAAAAATTGATCCGGAAAGGTGCCAAATAAGTTTCTAAATAGGAAAAAAAGCATTTGTCAGAAGCAAAATATAGATCTTGCTTAATAAAGCGTTTGATTAAACCAGAGTAGTACTTTTCCAGTGGAAGGAAATACAGTTTGTTGTGGATGACAGCATTCCGTAAAGACCCATAACCCACTGGAGATGATGATGGTGCCGTTCCCTGTCCATATTTGGTGGTGCTACTGTAGTTAATATACAGTGCCTTGCAAAAGTATTCATGCTCCTTTATTTTTTATTTTTTCCCCATATTTTGTCATGTTGCAGCCTTATGCTGAAGGGGTATGAATACTTTCGCAATGCACTGTACTTCTAGTCCTGATTCTCTTCAGTTTCGATCTAATTAATTATTCATATTAATTAATTATATTCTGGCACAAAAAAAAAAAAACATTTAATTAAATTCAATTCCATAAAAGCGACGCTGGGCTGTGCTTGATCTACTGACTACGCGCAAATTAAAGAAAATAATGATAATAAAGGTAAATAATGGCGCAAATACCAGTAAATTGACTTAGTAAATTATCTTGCATGATTCATTCAAATACTCTCCTCCCATAAATTTTGCGTCTGAAAGGGAAACTCTTACAAATGCATATGCAATAAGGTCAGACGCAAAAATAACCCTTGTCAACGCCTTTTCAGCATTATTTTTTTCACTGTGTCTTTAGTAAATCCTGATAGTATTTTTTAATGCCAGAAGAGTGAATCATTGTTTTGAATCTGAATTGAGTCTAAACAAATCAATACACTAAAGTGAATAAGAAAAATATTTTAACTACTGTCACACTTTTGTAAATTGAAGAAAAAAAAGTTAGTAGTGTCATTAATTTTAGTTGTTTTTCCTCAACAATAAAGCAATTTATACAGTAACTGTGCACAAGCGAACCTCCATATTGAGCATGGCAGGAAATTTCTCTGATTTTTGCCGTTTCATGGTTGTTAGTTACCTGCCGTACTCAATTATGCACTATTAAACCTCAGAGCATTTCAAGGTTGTGGGAGTAAAAAGATTTTTTAATGGTCCATTTAGATTTGACACCAGCTAGCAAACCTCATGCTCAAAAAGATGTGGCTGACATTTAGAAGAAGGTTATCACATTGGCTCAGCACCTGGAGGAATGGATGAGCCAGCTTGGCTCATTCCACTCTTCTGAACAGCAATTCAGAGACACAAAACTTGGACGGACTTCACCTACACTATTACACAGTTGGGTTTTTTTGGCGGCCTTGAAGGAAAATGCCTCTAGATGACCTATAGTACAAACACAAACTCCCTCCCCGCCGAACCCCTCAGGGCTTCTCACGCTTTACAGACTGAAATGCACCTGTCAGCCAAGCCATTGTGACTCCACCTCCCCTTTGGTTTCTCCCTACTTTAAACCGTACGTCTTGGAAACTGATCGCAGGGTTCAGTCTCCTTTGGGTTCTGCTGATTTACTTGACCGACCTTTAGCTAAATATTCATTTTTATTCAGCTCTATTTTATGCTGCAATAACAGCTGTAAAGGCTGACAGTCTAAGCTAAAGGGAACGTAGCTCAGGAGACTTAGCTAGCATTTAGCACTCCCCTGTTACCAATTTAAACAGTTCTGGTTTTTTTTTTATCTTGACTGCATATAAACAATGCTAATATACTTTGCTTTGTCTCTTAGCCAACTTTATGGCTGTAAGTGGTTTTCAAAGCTTTTGGCAGCAGCACAAGAAAGAAAGTCCTCTGCTGCATTTTTGGCCATAATTCTGACAATTAGCCATTAGAGAGCTGTGAATGCTGTCAGGGCTTCATGTAATTGCTTTCAGTGATAAATATATATAAAGATGCTTTTAACAGATCTTTGATTCTCTGCTGTTTACAAATGGCTGCTTTTCTTCCTTTTTCGTCTCTGCTCTTTGTTTGCTTTTTTTTTTGTCCTCTGCTTCCTTAACAGTCCTTAGAGGCAAAACAAAAAGATTGTAGCTACCAAATGCTCTCTTTCACTCATACACACAGAAAAACATTGCTTTTTCTTTATTCCTTTTTTTTTTTTTTAATGGTACTAAACCCTTTAGGACTGACCAGACATGTTCAATGAGACTTTTCTCTCTAATTGTCATCTTTTGCTCTGTTTTACCAGGATGAATGGCATGATCTGATGCTGATGTTTCTCACCAAAATACTGTACATGTATGTCTAGTTCATATTTATAATTTAAAATTATTTCTAACTTTATAGTATGCAATAGTGATGTCAATCAATTAAAAAAAGAACTAAATTTTTCTGTAATTAATCGCAATTAATCACACCTAAACAAAGTTTTAAATATATTTTTATGTTGTAATACTTTCACATTGAATCTCCAAAATAATGTGGAAACAACATATATACAGTATATTTTAAATATTTTTCTATTGGCATCTTTTATAAGCATTATAAATGAATGCCAATATCACTGATACCAGTGCTGATACTGATGTCTCTATTAAATTTTTTTTGTTTTTTAAATTTTAGCCATTAATTATAGCGATTGAACATTGCATAATATTTGAAGGATATAATTTTTAACATTTAATAGGCTTTAAAAAATATAACAACTTTTAATTTAAGTGAACTTAAAACAATCTTCACATAAACCCATTGTAATAAATGTCACATTTACCTGTGCTTTTAATATATCAGGGCTAAGGGTTTTTTTCTATTGGTCCTATTCAGATTTTTACTTTCCCTGCTAACATGCACAAAATGTTATTGTTTTCATTGTTTTTATCCTTGTAACCTTGTAAACAGTGCTTTAAGGTTTTCAGGTAGGTCTAACAGGTAAATATACAGAAATGGAATAATTTCTTGAATAATTTCTGTATCTGTGCAGTTAATGAACACTGCAAAGACTTCGCTGCATAATTTATAAATTGAAAATAGATGAATCCTTATCCACCTTATTTTTCAGGTAAGAGTGGGCATGGCCATTTGTAATTTTAATGTCTGGCTTCAGGTGTCATTCGCTTCCAGTTATTTTTAGCTGTACAAAACAGCTTGTTATGCTGCTTGATATTGCAAACTGGTATTTCTTACCATATTACTTTAATGCATTGTCTTAATTATAAACGCGCTGGTTTGTAGCACAAACAGTTTTACAGAGTACTGCACTTTGACAATCTTCTCATTATTTCCCTATAGCGACTAATAAATCGTAAGTCTCACAAATTCACAGAAAACATCTTACTTCCGCATTGAAAAATAAGGTGGATTAAAGACTACAAATGTGACTCAGTCAGGAGCAGTGAGTGATTTTTCTCTTTGTCTTTTGTTCTTTGATTAACATTAATGACACAGACAGCAGCAGGTTTATTAGGCTGCTGTCACTTTAAGACCTGAAGCGGATCTGACACACAGCTTATTTTCTCACAACTCTTTACGTTTATTTAACACTTTTAAACTCATTTAAGACTGTGTTTACCAGAATACTCGATAAAACAGTAATTTTGACATAAGTTTTTTGTGTTTTTGTTCGTTCAAGCGCAAAAGAGAAATCACTGTTGTGCTGACACACTGTGCAGCATTCTGTGCACACTTTTGGGTATTCACAGAGAGCCGCTTCACAGACAGCGTGCCAGTACAGATCTGAGTTCGCTTTTTGCGCCTTATAGCACTTGAATGCTGAAGCGCAGCCAAAAGATGACTGCTTTCATTGCGTTAAATACAGTAGTCAACATTTGAAGTGGATCAAAAAAAGGTCAATAAAGTTGTCCTAAGAACTAAGTTGTCCTAAGAAGAAGGTTTTAGGACAACTTTGATGAAAGTTTTTGATCCACTTCAAATGTTGACTACTACATTTTTAATAATACGTTAAACCAAAAAAAAAAAAGAATTGCATGCATTAACACGTTAATTTTGACATCCCTTGTACAGGTATGTGTATAATTTATAATTGTTATATTATATATTAATTTAAAATGCATATTACATAGAATGAATGGCATGAACTGATTTTTTTTTGACTAAAATATAGTCTTATTTCACCCCAAAATAGAAAAAAATGCATTATGTAATGATTATTTATCATTTTATAATACATATATATTTTATCTTTACTACATTATATTATTTATTTACATTACATATTGTGTATGTTGTGTATATGTACACAAGTAAAGTGATTTTAGGTCTTTATGCAAATATACTGTAAGTTCAATATTATTTTCATGACAGTTGATCATTCATTATACCTTACAATTTAAACTATAGGAATTGAGGGTGACTGGGACACGTTTTGCAATTGAGATGAATTGGAAAAAGTGTCCCAATCAACCTGAATTCACCATATATATCTCTTTTTTTTTTTTATATTGCATAGCAGATTTTTCCCCTCTCTTTTTCTCGCATGCCTCTTCTACTTCTCGAACCAAGTAGGAGCTTTCTAATAAGTTCCTTTCCCATGCCTCCCTGGGCCTGTTATATTTATAGTGCTCATAATTCATTTACTTAGCTTGAGTTTGCTGACAGATCCCCTTTTGCAGTGCCTGCCATGACCGTTCCCACAAATTTGATTAAATAGAGCAGGGAAGCTTAAAGCTTTGTGTCTGCGTCTGTCTGATCAAAGCCCACTGGCTGTCTCTCGCCTGTCATTTGGGGTCAGTCTTTTCTCACACGCATGGTGATCTATGAGTTCTTATGGTGCGACATCTAGGACCGGCTCTGTGCTTGGAGAAAACAGGCAGTGTTTGCTTTATCCCTGTGATATGCTCTCATGGGAGAGTGTGTATTGGGAACCATGGCACACATGCATCCCAATGATGGCTGCTGGAGCAGATAAAGATGGGTTTCTCGTAAAGCCTGGATTGGCCTACATGACATTTTTAAGCGTGTGGATGTTTTAGGGGGGGCTAAAATATCCATGCGTGTCCCTCTTCCCTCTTTTGAAACATCAGTGCAAGTCCGTCTCTACCTTTTTTCCTCTTCCTACCTCCCTCCCTTTCCCTTCTGTATGTTTTCCGAGATGATATAGGGTTATGATGGGCTTTAGGAGCCAAGGCAGTTTGAAATAGGTTTTCAATTAAAAAAAGCAATTCAGCCGCAGTTTAAGCAGAGGCCTCTCACTCCTTTTCCGGATGGGAAGATTTGCATAATTGTTCCATAATGCCCGAATTAGCATCTGTAAATCTTAATTTGATAATGCATCTTCTTGTCGAGGTGGCAGGCCGGAATTGGATTATGGGCTTGGATCTCATTAGCGCTATTTGACAAAGGTCGTTTTCATAACACCAGTATGTCATCAACTGCGATTTCAAACAAATTAATTCCTTTTTATAATTCTCTCCTGGCTGGAAGTCATCCCCCCTGCCTCTTTTGTCCTCTGCTGCCATTTTCTGTACATTAAAAGCTTATATCTTATCACCACACACTAAAAAAATACATACTCAAGTAGGGTGAGTAAGGCACAGTGCTGTTTTTGAATATATTTTTTCTCTTTTACTGGCATTCATGCTGTTGTTGAATCAGCAAAAGTCAGTGTGAGCCCATTTGACATCACATCAGGTATCGTGCAGTCTCATTTCTGCTGTTTGACTGTTTCCCACAGCATGACACTGCATCTCTGTTCTCTTTTCTCACAGGAAACAAGGATAAACTGCATCCGCATCGCCCGTAAAGGTGAGTTATTCAATGCTGATGCTACAGAACATTTTTTTTTTGTAGAAGTACTGTGCGTTTTGTGCTGTTTTTTTCTTTTTTGTGACAGTGTGAGGTGAATTGCCCTTCTGTATGCAAGGTCGAAATCAATGTACTGAAAATTTGCAGCCATGAAACTATATGTTGTGTTATTATTATAAAATGTTTTTGTAATTTATGACAATAGGATTCTATTCATATTTGATTCTAAGGGTCAGAAAAAGGTAGAAAATAGCCATGAAATCAATGACAACTGTTTTTGTCACATTAGTGGGAAAAAAATTATAATACCCATTTAAAAAATGAAGAGAATGTAGAGTTTGTAAACAAGTTAAAGGGTTAGTTCACCCAAAAATGAAAATTCTGTCATTAATTACTCACCCTCATGTCGTTATACACCCGTAAGAACCTCATTCATCTTCGGAACACAAATTAAAATATTTTTGATAAAATCCGATGGCTCAGTGAGGCCTGCATTGACAGCAAGTTAATTTACACTTTTAAATGCCCATAAAGCTACTAAAAACTTATTTAAAACAGTTCATGTGACTACAGTGGTTCAACCTTAATGAAGTAACGAGAATACTTTTTGTGCGCCCAAAAAAAAAAAAAAAAATGACTTTATTCCACAATATCTAGTGATGGGTGATTTCAAAACACTGCTTCATGAAGCTTCGAAGCTTTACGAATCTTTTGTTTCTAATCAGTGGTTCGGAGCACCAAAGTCACGTGATTTCAGTAAACGAGGCTTCGTTACGTCATAAGTGTTTCAAAATTTCAATGGTTCACGCGACTTTGGCAGTTTGATACACGTTCCGAACCACTGATTCGAAACAAAAGATTCGTAAAGCTTTGAAGTTTCATGAAGCAGTGTTTTGAAATCACCCATCATTAGATAATGTTGAATAAAGTCGTTATTTTGTTTTTTTGGCGCACAAAAAGTATTCTCATCGCTTTATAACATTAAAGTTGAACCACTGTAGTCACATGAACTGTTTTAAAAATGTGTCTTTAGTACCTTTCTGGGCATTTGAAAGTGTAAATGAACTTGCTGTCAATGCAGGCCTCACTGAGCCATTGGATTTTATCAAAAATATCTTAATTTGTGTTCTGAAGATGAACGAAGGTCTTACGGATGTGGAACGACATGAGGGTGAGTAATTAATGACAGAATTTTCATTTTTGGGTGAACTAACCCTTTAAAGTATGATAGAGTGGCCACAAATAGTAAAACATAAAAAATTGTAGTGGATTGAATATATGCTGTTATTCAGACTGCACAAGTAGAGTTTATATTTGCTATTCACTTATTCAAAATGTTACATGCCTGAGGGTCACAGCTTTTCTAAGATGTCATCAGCATTCTACTTCCAGATCCCACTGGAACTAACAGTTTGCTTCAGGCGGATGGTGCACCAATGTTGTTTTTAGCATCAGAGACATCAAAAAGTGTGGAGATAGAGCACTTGAATGGAAGAAATTGTTATGCTAAATATGGCAACTGTAGTCCCACATTAGAGTTAAACAAGTCAGTTGCCTTTTTGACAGAGCCACGGCAGCAGCTGTAGGAAGTCCTGTCATAAAATAACAGCAGCCAATCACCTGATAGTTTACTCTAGAATGTGTATGCACATTAGCAGGACTAGCCTGAAAAATAACATTTTTAATTTAATGATTTGAACTAAGTTTATAAAGTCATTGTTGTCCGATTCTATCGCTGATTTGAAATATGTTTTTAGAACTTTAACTTCACAAGCAGATTTGAGCCAAATTCTCACAGCAGCAGAATACGGTTGTCAGTCCTGTATTTGAGTCCTTAAAGGGTTAGTTCACCCAAAAATGAAAATAATGTCATTTATTACTCACCCTCATGCCGTTCCACACCCGTAACACCTTCGTTCATCTTCGGAACACAAATTAAGATATTTTTGTTTAAATCTGATGGCTCAGTGAGGCCTGCATAGCCAGCAATGACATTTCCTCTCTCAAGATCCATTAATGTACTAAAAACATATTTAAATCAGTTCATGTGAGGACAGTGGTTCAATATTAATGTTATAAAGTGACGAGAATATTTTTGGTGCGCCAAAAAAATAAAAAATAATAACGACTTATATAGTGATGGCCAATTTCAAAACACTGCTTCAGGAAGCTTCGGAGTGTTATGAATCAGCGTGTCGAATCAGCGGTTCGGAGCACCATAGTCACATGATTTCAGCAGTTTGGCGGTTTGACACGCGATCCGAATCATGATTCGACACGCCATTAATGGATCTTGAGAGAGGAAATGTCATTGCTGGTTATGGAGGCCTCACTGAGCCATCGGATTTAATCAAAAATATCTTAATTTGTGTTCCGAAGATTAACGAAGGTCTTACGGTTGTGGAACGCCATGAGGTTGAGTAATAAATGACATTATTTTCATTTTTGGGTGAACTAACCCTTTAATAGGGTTGCATTTACACACAGTTCGGTTATTTATGGGAGTGACAACCACATTCTATACTCTAAGAAAAGTCCATATAAAAGGGCCCAATGTACTGTGTTTATATGAAGGCCTTTTCCGTATTAAGTGTTTTACCCGTATTTTGAATTACACAATGCATTGTGTTGTATTTTAGAGTTAAAGGCATATCCGTAAACTTGATGGATAATGTCTTGTACAGAACATTATCCACAATGGTGTAATTCAAAATACAGGTAAAACACTTGTGAAAAAACAATATGGATTTCCCCATTCACATAGTGACTGAGTGAGCTTGGTCTAAAGGGACTCTGCTAGGTTTTGGTACCAAAGTGGTTTCCCTCTTCCAGCTCAGTAGTCCAGCTCTATGATCATTGCTCAGACCTCTCAGAGCTGTACCACTGAGAAATACTCCATAATGGTTCACTAGCTAATCTTACATGTGCACTTTTTCCCCAAGCGCTCAGATTTCCAACCTGAGTTGCGAGCGTCCGTGAATTCCCTAAAGGGCAAAGCATAGTGTACAGCTTTGGGATGCGTATTGTTTTACAGTGAAATTTTGTGTCTAGACACACACAGATTTTTCTTTTATATACCCCCCCGCCCCCTTTGTGCTCTGGAGTCAAGGGCACTAACGGAGAACAGGTCACTCTTTCATCATGTTTGTTTTGGTTGCTTGCGGTAGGGGAGTGGACTGTATCAAAGCAGATTTGTCTGGGGTGGGCAGTCTCGGCGAAGATACGCCGCAGCACGCAGGCAGAGAGAGATCAGTTTTCGGGCCCCTGTCCGGTCAGGAGAAAGAACCTTTACATCAAACACGACTGATGGAGTCACCTGTGACTGTCAATACACGCTACCACCTGTCAGGCCCCTCAGAGGAAGATGAAAAGGTTCAGGAGGCATAAATTCCTGTCAAGACAACAAAAAAGAACTGCACTCCCCTCTATCGAACGGCATCAGGGCTCAGTACGGGCAGCACGGTATTGTAGTCTATTGTAGGCGTTTGCTGCTAGTGAGCACAGCCTCCCAGTTAAATCGACCTGGCTCTCTTTTTGAGACTGAGTAATGAGGGTGACGACTAGCCTTCCAAGCATGAAGCCAAGAGGAGGAAGTGGACGTTTTAGGCCAGTTTTGTCGTCCCATCTGTTCAGTGGGCACAGACAGACACACATTTGGGATGTAGGCTAACACGCCAACATATTGATGAACATAATAGAGCTCTCTCGACTTCCTCAACAAATTAACGGAGTGCTAACAAACTTAGGGACAAGAAACTGTTTCACTGCATTTAATTCATTTATTAGGGTTTCTAATAAATGGTCTAGACAAGAAGGAATCCATAATTGAGGTTGTTGATTTTGATTGACCACATACATGTCCTATGAATCAACAGTCAAGGTCTACAAGAAAATTGACAGACACCCTGATGTGCTCAAAATGTAACCGAATTGTATAGTCTTACAAAACTAAGCTGCCAAGAATCCCATTTCCTTGCACAGGTGACAGTTTAATTAACAGTCCCTTGGCAATCTTCACAGAACAATAGACTTTCATTGTAACTCCAAGTGCTAATTTCCACTTTTGGTGCGCTCAGCAGGTGCTCACATTAATCTTGAAACAAATTTCATGCCTGTGTTGGGCTTAATTGATATTCTGAAAGGAAACTCAGCATGGCGATAAAAATCTGATCAGGTTTGCATCAAACTTTAATAGATGTTTTCCCATCTATATTTCATGCGATGAATACATTTAATACCTAATTAAGTACTCATGATTTAGATGTTATTGTGAAGATTATGCATGAACTTGCATTTTAATCTTTTCTTATGTTTAGAGTATTGTACTTACATGTGGTAGAGTTATTATGTTGACATAATATCCTATGTCGTTGTCTATTTGTTTTTACTGAGGTTTATGCTTGAAGTGAAAAAATGAAAATTTAATCTGTGATTTTGCTCCTTAGTATGCTAAGATATTTTTGCTTGACACAAGACAAAGATATAAATGGATAAAAAAAAATATATTGATGAAAAAGTAATATAAAAATATCTTTATTTAATTTTAATAGTAGTTCAAAAGCTATTTGCAAATCATTGATTTCTGCTTTTTTCACTTGATTATGTTTTACTAATTGATATATTTACATTTTACACTCTCTTACCATTTTTGGAAAAGAGTTTTGTTTTTTTAGCAGTTTTTAGAGCATTTAATTGTAGACGTAAGACATCTAGATCAGAACTTTTCATTGTTGACATCTGAAATATTATGTATATTTAATAATGTTATCAGTCTGATACAGATGCACACTGTATTGGTGCCTTAGATGCAAATCTATGGCTGTGTCTGTGGAGATTTGCACCAAAGCACTATAGTCTATAAAAAGGAGATGATTTCTTCTAAGATAATTCATGGTTGGGCTCTTTTCAAAAGGTTCCTGCGGGAGTCTGACTTCTCAAGTCTAGAGTAATGTGGGGTCTCCATGGGGGGGTTGTGAAAGTATAGTCTCTGTTGTCTTCAGATATATAAAGTCTGTCACAGAGAAAGTTGCTTTGGATTGAAAAGGTAGGAATGGTCTAGAATTACGCTTCTTTAAAACTCTTCTACCTTCAAGCACTTTGAAATGTCTGTCATCTCATATCTTTACAAACCTGGATGACGTTCAAAAAGAAACGTTTAGCGGAAATATGCTGGTCAGTTCCATGCCTTTACAAAGACTGAGGCTCTTAAACTTCAAAAACTCAGAAGTGCCACAAAGTTATTATAGAAGTAGTCCACATGACTGTACACCATGCACACTGTATTGCAAGTCTTCTAAAGTGATGCAGTAGCACTGTGTGAGGAACAGACTAAAATTTAAGTTGAAAATGTTGAATGAATCTTTCTTTTGATTGGGATCTTTCCAGTAAATGATTCATTGTAATTAAAACGACCAGCACAATCTTTAGAATTTCTCCTTTTGTTTTCCACTGAATAATGAAACTCATGCAGGTTTGCAACCACACGAGGGTTGATATATAATGACGTATTTTTTTATGACTCAATCCAATGCGATTTTGTAACTTCAGTCAACAGAAAAAAGGCAAAAAACAAAGCTCCTCAGTTTTCAGAAGCATTTCTTTGCCACTCTGAGTAAGCCGTTGTCACAGAAAGATGGGGAAGTTTTGAAACTGCCTTTGGCAGTTGAGGGAGCAGAGAGCACCGTGGCAAATTCTTTTTCTTGCTGCCCCACATCCCTCCACATGGTTATGACTTATTTTTAGTCTTGGCCTTGCGTGGAGCCCTAAAGCAGACCTTTTTCCTCAGGCTTTAGCTCACACTCTTTTTCATATAGCCCTGTAGCTTTCAGGCCACTGAGATCTTAAGAAAGCGCTAACACTAGGCAGAGTACAAAGATCTCTAGTCCCTCTTCAACAAGACGTAAGACTCCCACTGTGGTTTGACTAAGGAGACATGGCCTCATTGGCAAGTAACCGGCTATTAGTTTAAATAGTTACTTGGTGGTTTCTTGGAGCCAGCAGTGTGGTTGGAAATTACACTCAGTTTCTTGTCATTTGCAGACGTATGAGAGGTTGGATTGTTTCACAGGTTGTTTGCCTCTTGAGTTTATCTGCCTCTTTTTTTTCTTGCCGTTAGTCGTAAATTGACGCAACAGAGGCAACAGACCTGCTTGCCTCTGCCAATTAAATGAATAGTGTAACAGCTGAATGTCTGCCTCGAGGAAAGTGTCTGCTTGATGATATATTTCATGGACCACATGATGATAAATTATACTTTTGCATCTTAATGTGTCTCGCATAATTCCTTCTACAGTTGCCATATGACATGAAGCCATAATGTTATTTTTTAATGGCATAGATGAAAGCAGACAGAGAAAATTATCATTCTTAAGAAAACATATTAAAGCAGTAGTATATGATTTCAGCATTATAGTTCTGTTAGCCAATGAAATAGCTTTTTGGTTGAAGGAAAATTAGGAAGTATAAATTTTAAATCTGTCATATATCATTTAGATGTATATCTTTTAGATGTTTTATTATGATTAGGATGTGGCACACAACCTCATTTGGAAAAGCCTACTGTCTTAGTGTAACTTAAATTTGATGTTTTTGTGAAAACAGCAGAACATACAGAATTCCACACATTCTCATCATCAGAAAAAACCCACAAAAACATGCAAAACATTGCTGTACAAGCATGAGTGTGTAAAAACAGTATAAATAGCCCAGCTGCAGCGTGTCCAGGTCAGGGCAATTTGCCTCAGGCTCCGCTACATATGCACACTTTCTCTTTGCTCTCTCTCTTGGATCACACAGTCTCATTCTCTGGTGTGACAGAGAGTCATGCTTTCCCCAGGAGCCTCAGATTGTGAAATGACCCCTGCCCACATGCTGTCAATGGAGACAGGTGCCTGGGATAAATAGCTGACCGGGTGCAGTTGGCACTCGCGCCACAGAAGAGGCGTGCAATCTGCGTGGTACAGTAGAGAAACGTCTCTTGATGAGAGATTGAAGGAGCCCCCTCAGAATTGCCAGAGATCTTTTATTTCTTTCACCGTGGCTCATGACTGCATTTTGGGTTTTGACTCAAGCCTAGATTGTAGGGGCTGTTTACTCAGATTGTCAATTTTGTCTTGCCTCGTTCACTCTTTCTGTCAGTGAATGGCCATAGGTCTCTTGTTTTCTGTTTTTCACATTGATTATCTGTTTATATCAGCTTAAACCTGCAGAAGAATCCAGCTTTTCTGTTTTACATGGTTTCTAGCTTGTCATTACCTGGTTGGTACAAGTTGGTTGGTAACACTTTATTTTACAATATAATTGTTACATATGTTATAGTTAGTATAGTAATAACTATAAATTATGCATAATTACATGGAACTAACCCTAAACCAAACCAAACCCTAATCCTAATCCTATAGTAAGTACATGTAGTTACCAGTACCTTAATGTGTAATTACACTGTAACCAAGACACCTTAAAATAGTGTAATCAGTTGGTTTAAGAGCTTGATCAGCTGTACTCATGTCAATGCTGCACCATCCATTTGATCGACATCCAATTTTTCTGTCTTCACCCCATCACACCTGGTTAGAGTTAGTCTTGTTACAGTTAGTTGACCACATTTTAGCCCTGTTAGCTCTTAAAGGATTAGTTCACTTTCATATAAAATTTTCTTGATAATTTACTCACCCCCATGTCATACAAGATGTTCATGTCTTTCTTTCTTCAGTCGAAAAGAAATTAAGGTTTTTGGACATTCCAGGATTTTTTCTCCTTATAATGGACTTCAATGGTCTCCAAACGGTTGAAGGTCAAAATTACAGTTTCAGTGCAGCTTCAAAGGGCTTTAAACGATACCAGACGAGGAATAAGGGTCTTATCTAGCGAAACGATCGGTCATTTTCGAAAAAAATGTAAATGTATATGCTTTATATAAACAAATGATCGCCTTCCAAGTGCTTCCGCCAAAACCGTACTTTCGTATTCTCCAAAAATTGTACGCTGTATGTCCTACACCTTCCCTATTCTACTTACGGAAAAAATTTAACTGGCGCTGCGTTCGTTCTGTAAGTAGAATAGGGAAGGCGTTTTTGAAGAATACGAAAGTACGGTTTTGGCGGAAGCACTTGGAAGGCAATCATTTGTTTATATAAAGCCTATACATTTGTATTTTTTTAGAATATGACTGATCGTTTTGCTAGATAAGACCCTTATTCCTCGTCTGGTATCGTTTAAAGCCCTTTGAAGCTGCACTGAAACTATAATTTTGACCTTCAACCGTTTGGAGGCCATTGAAGTCCATTATAAGGAGAATAATCCTGGACTGTTTTCATCAAAAACCTTAAAAATGATAACTATAAAGATAACTATACTAGTATCCAACCAACGCATGGTAGCATTCTGTTTTTTAGAAGAGTGCACTGCCATTCTGTCGTCTGCCACTTTAAATGTTCAAGCTGTTTAAAGTTAGGTGGATTCTGATTGGCTGCCAATGTTTGTATCTTTCATCAGCTGGAAAAATCACTCTGGAAATGATTCCAATTGTATTGTTCCTCTGTGTCCTTATCGTTTAAGTTGTAGACTTCCCAATTATTATAGTATTATTAAAACTATTGTTATAGTTATTGTTCTTAGTGTAAATGGGCCTTTAGTGTTGAGATCATACATGTTATTTAGCTTGGTGACCAGTGTGACCATCTTAATCTCGTATAAAATGTTATTTTCCTCCAGGCCTCATTTGAATCTCTTTTCTCTTCTTGGCACTTTGAATTTGTATGTTTTTTTTTTTTTGTTTTTTTTTCCTATTTAATATGTTAATTCATGTTGATTTGTATGTTTATAAATAATTGCTGGTGTCCTCAAAAGTTATGTGTGTGTGTGTTCTTTAGCGGCCTGTAAAGACCATCAGCGAGCTCTTGAGGTCACTCAGCGCTCAGAGGAGATGGGGCTCATCCTAGGAGTGTGTGCTGGTGGGCTGGTGGTCCTGATACTGCTACTGGGGGCCATTATCATAATCATTAAAAAAGGGTGAGTTCCCCTGGGCAGGATGAAGATGTGACAGCCAAAGCATGCTTTGCTTTAAATCATGACTGTGATGCAAAACGTATTTGTACTTTCAAGTCACAATTTCACATGCAATTTCTTTGTCATTGCTTTAGGTTTCATAAAACATATGAAAAAAGTATCGTTCAAACGTTTTGGGGTCATATATATATATATATATATATTTTTTTTTTTTTTTTTTTTTATTCCCAAAAGAAATTATTACTTTTATTCAGCAAAGATGCATTAAATTGATCAAAAGTGACAGTAAAGGCGATTATAGTGTTACAGAAAGATTTATATTTGAAATACATGCTGTTCAATTTTTGTAATCATTGTAAACTGTAATAATAATTCATAATATTACTGTTTTTGCTGTATTTTTGATCAAATAAATGCAGCCTTGATAAACATGAAGACTTTTCAAGAACATTAAAAAAATCTTACCAATCCCAAACTTTTGAATGGTAGTGTACATATAGAAGTATTTTAATTCTTTCAATGAAAGATATAGATTATATTTATATTATATTTTAATCTATTATATTTTATTTTGTATGCAGTGACATTCATACATTTTAACATTTGATGTAAGTGTCCGAAAACTTTTAGGAGCCGCTGTATGTGTTGCAAAACAAAGAAACACTTCAAATTTTTCTTTGTCATAGACGCTGACAGTTATAAGCCTGTGGGCCATTTTCAAATATTTCTTGTGAAGGTGTTATTTAAATGAGACTTAATCTGTTCCAGAGAGATCAAGCTATTGTGCGTTCAGCTGTAACTAACTTAAACCTACCCATTGCAGTTTATGTCTTCGATTATTCGGCTCAGTCAAAGGGCACCCAGGTGTTCTCCCCTGCATTCTCACGTGCATCGGTGGAGAGATTGCCAAGGGTTTTCATCTTCTGAGATTATCTGAGTGTGAAATATTTAATTAAAGAGAAATGCAATTCAATTACTCACTTAATTAGGCCCTGCCCGCTGCCGCCCTGAACCAGAAATGAGCCAATAATTGGGATGGAAAAAGTGTGCTTTCAGAGATAATTAGCCTACGGTTCTCAAAAGGTCATCGGATCCAGTGGCAAATGAGAGACATGGGCCTCTCGTTCCTCAAACAGCACCAATCACTGAAGATGAATCTACGCAATGGTCATCTCATAGATTCATCTTCAGGAACAGATAAAGACCATTCACATTCTGTTTTTCATATGAATTTCTCTCATGCATGAATAGTGATTGCCTAGACTAGAGGCTACTATTTTAGACTTTTGTATGTTATGTCGGTTTTAGATGGTTTATTGCTGTTTAGGCATGCGTGATAAGCTGATAATTATTTTCATGTTATGTCCCATTTATTTATTTATTTAAGAAAAAAATATTAAAATTACAGTATAATATAATATTTTGTCTAAAGAAATAGTGTTCTAAATCTCTAAAAATATTATACCAATATTAAAATTGATTAATAATAATAATAAAGTATTATTATTGTTGTTGTTGTTTTTGTTATTATAATTAGAAAATTATTAAATATTATTAAATTAAATATCTTTACTATTTTGTCTAAAACATAGTGTTCTAAAAAACTCTAATCTCAACAACAACAAAAACAATATGATGCTGGAATATCATGCATTTCTAGCAGGTTTAAAGGGTTAGTTCACCCAAAAATGAAAATTATGTAATTTATTACTCACCCTCATGTCGTCCCAAACTTCGTTCATCTTCGGTACACAAATTAAGACGTTTTTGATAAAATCCGGTGGATATTTAAAACAGTTAATGTGAGTACAGTGGTTCAACCTTAATGTTATAAAGCGACGAGAATACTTTTTGTGCGCCAAAAATAAATAAATAAATAAAATAGCGACTTTATTCAACAATATCTAGTGATGGCTGATTTCAAAACACTGCTTCATGAAGCTTCGAAGCTTTACGAATCTTTTGTTTCAAATCAGTGGTTTGCGTATCAAACTGCCAAAGTCACGTAAACTATTGAAATTTTGAAACACTAACAAAGCCTTGTTTACTGAAATCACGTGACTTTGGCAGTTTGATACGCGCTCCGAACCACTGATTCGAAACAAAAGATTCGTAAAGCTTCGAAGCTTCATGAAACTTTCGAAGCTTCATGTTTTGAAATCGCCCATCACTAGATATTGTTGAATAAAGTCGTTATTTTGTTTTATTGGTGCACAAAAAGTATTCTTGTCGCTTTATAATATTAAGGTTGAACCACTGTAGTAACATGACCTGTTTTAAATATGTCTTTAGTAGCTTTCTGGGCATTGAAAAAGGAAATGATCTTGCTGGCAATGGAGGCCTCACTAAGCCATCGAATTTTATCAAAAATATCTTAATTTGTGTTCTGAAGATGAACGAAGGTCTTACGGGTGTGGAACGACATGAGGGTGAGTAATAAATGACAGAATTTTCATTTTTGGGTGAACTAACCCTTTAAGTGGTTGACCTTGTGGACCCTCTTCGTCAACATGTTTACTCTACTGGTCAAACATTTGGAATAGATTTTAATTTTTTTTTTTTTTTTTTTTTTTAAGAAGTATCTTATGCTCACCAAAGCTGCATTTATTTGAACAAAAATACAGTAAAAACTGTAATATTTTGAAATATTATTACAATTTAAAATAACTATTTTCTATTTTAATATATTTTAAAATGTAATTTATTTATTCCTGTGATGGAAAAGCTGAATTATAAAATGTATTCAAATAGAAAACCTTTTTTTTTTTTTCAGTAAATATTTCACAATATTACTTTTTTACTGTATTTTTGATCCAGTAAATGCAGTCTTGGTTAGCACAAGAGAGTTTCAAAAACATTAAAAAATCTTAATTATTCCAAACTTGTGACCACCAGTTTTAAGTCTGCTAGACCACCTTGGTTAAGCTGGAGGGGATCCATCTTTTAATCTGGTATTTCTATCTCAAATATTATGGCTAATTTGTTTGCATTTGAGCATTTTATTTATCTTTAACATGAAAAATTATCAGAACATACCTCCTCAGCCTCTCTTTTTCATTTTCTGACTACTGGGGTGAAAAGAAAAAAACGTTTATATAAGCTAAACGTTTGAGTGCAGCAAACCCTCAGCGCAGCCATTTAGCCAGAGATAAAGTGTCACAGTAACGCGCCTACTTCAGTTAGCGATGGGAGTCCTTCCCACTGAAATGGAAAGAGAGATATTGGGCCTTTGTGTAAGACAGAACGTTTTAAGCCATTTAATCCAAATGCACCCCAAAATGGAGTTGAAGAATGTTTGAAATACGAAAGCAGATGGAAGTGTTCTCCAAGCGTTTCATTGGACAATTTAGCGGATTTTAGGTTAGATTATGCCGCCAAACCTCAGTGAAGTCACCACTGCGGAGAGGGAATATAAAAGTCCCTCTCAGCACGCCACTTTGTTAAAATCGTTAAAAGCAACAAGACGACATATTTGATTAGGCTGCCATTTCCCGCTCTGGCTGAGGTTTTGTGCATATCTGCATGCGTCCCATTACTTGCGTGGCAAATGCAAGCTGCTGACGGCTTGCCATTTTTCACTCTAATCAGAGCTCTGCCAGTGCTTGCATCTCATGTCCCTTCTTCTTCTTGTTCTCTTTTTTCCCCTTTCTTCTCTTCCTCTATTTTTTTTCCTCTCTCTCTCTCCAGAAGGGATTACTACTCATACTCTTATTATCCGTAAGTGGCTTCTTTTCCATTGCACATCATCATTTCTCATGGCTTTTTTGTGCGCTTTTTAGAGAGGGGGTGGCAGCGGAGTGATGATCTTCTCTTTCTCTCTCTTACCAACTCCCCTAACTCGCCTCATCTCTCTCTCGTTTCCTTCACGTTCCATTTCTCAACTCCCCCCCCCCCCCCCCCCCCCCCCTCTCTCTTCGCCCTCTTCTCTCTGTCTCCTCAGTAGGAAGCCGGTGAACATGAATAAGACCCCCATTACGTACAGGCAGGAGAAGAGTAATATGATGGGCTCCATGGAGCGCAGTTTCACTGATCAGAGCACTCTGCAGGAGGACGAGAGGATGGCCTTGTCATTTATGGACACCCATACGTGCAGCACTCGCAGTAAGACGTGACCCAGCACAAGCGCACACACCTCAACTTGAACTTCAAGAGTTTGTTCACTCAAAAAGGAAAATTTCGTCATCAATTATGCACTCTCATGTCATTCCAAACCCATTACACTTTCATTCATCTTCGAAAACACAAATGAAGATATTTTTAATAAAATCTGAGAGATTTCTGTCACTCCATTGAAAGTCAATATAGGATGACACCCAAATGACACCAGGAACTATAAAATTATGATAAAAGTCTTCTGAATTAATATGCTTTGTGTGAGAAACAGCCAGATATTTAGTCATTATTGACTGAAAATCTTGAGTTTGTGAGTATTGATGTCCAGTTCAGAAAAGAATTGTTCTTTTGAGTCAAATCTTTTTAATGAATCGGTTGATTCAGTTCACAAAACTGGTCTGAATTGATCCTGTTTTCTGATTCAACTCATTGATTCATTCATTGGTTAACAGCTTCTAAGTGAATAACAACTTAAGGTTCCTCACACAAAGCATCATATAGACTACTTTTGTGATATTTTTATTATATTTTTATATACTATTTTTCCCATTCATTTTGAAATTTAAAAAGCTCTAAAATAAAAAAAGAAATGAAATGGAAATTTCACAAAAACGAAAAAAGAGACTTTTCTCAATTGAGTTCAGTAAGAAAAAGACATCGGTTCCAAACTCATTTAACTTTTTTTTTCTTCTTCAAAATACAAATAAAGATATTATTGATGAAATCTGAGAGATTTCTGACCCTCCATTGAAAGTCTGTTCAAATCTCTGAGGTTCGAATGTTCATAAAAGGATTGTAAAAGAAATCCATATGAATGAAGTGGCAAGCATGTACGGTTGAGCTTCTGTTTACCATATCTGAGTGTTCTGTGTATGTTTGCTGATCAGTGTTTACATGGGAATAAAACCTATATTAAATGTGTTCATCAAATAAAACAACCGTGTGTCTTCAGAAGACTTAGATTAAACCACTCGGTTCATATGGATTTATTTTACAATCTCTTTATGAACGTTTTGAAGCATTAGAAATCTTATGGGTTTTTGGAACGACATGAGAATAAATAATTGATGACACCGTTTTCATTTTAGGGTAAACTATTCCTTTAAGTTTAATTTGTGCCTAGAAACATGATTTTAATATTTGAGCTCCCTGTGTAATAGTAGAACAATTCAGGATTGTTCGTTGAGCAGAAAGTTGATTGAACTATATATAATCTGCTTTATTAATAAAGCAATGCATGAAAAAAAGAACAAAAAAAAAAAACGAATAACCAAGAAGCATGCACATGTCTTGCTTTGTTTCCACTTATTCATTCCAGTTAAATGAATTTGCACATTGCATTACATCAACCGAAACAACGACTACAATGCTAATACTCATGATAAATAACAGGGAGTGACAACTAACACATCAATAACAGCATCAGTGAAAACAGCAAACAGTAAACCATATAACTGAATAATGCCGCAGTACATGATGGGAACTCAAGTAGGTCTAAAACTTAAGCTAAAGTGTTGAAGGAAATTCAACTCTAAAATGACATTTCTGTCATCATTTACTCACCCTCATGTTGTTCCAAACACGTTTGACTTTCTTTCTTCCATGAAACATGAAAGGAAAATTTTTAAAGAATATCACTTTAAAGAAAAGTGAATGAGGACTGCAGCTGTCAAGCTCCAAAATGACACCAGGATCCATAAAAGTGTGATTAAAGTGCTCTGAAGCCATTGCTTTGTGCGAGAAACAGTCATACATTTAGTCATTATTCACTGAAAATCTTGACTGTGTGAACTCAGAAGTATTGATATCCAGTTCAGAAAAGAATCGTTCTTTTAAGTCAAATCTTTTTCAGTGAATTGGTTGATTCAGTTCACAAAACTGGTTTGAATGATCATGTTCTTGGATTGTCAGTTAAGAATGATTTCAAGTTCCTCACGCAAAGCATGGCTTCATATAGACTACTTATATGATAGTTTTTTATTTTATATTTTATGCTATTTTTTCCATTAATCAGTAAACACGAGTTTTAGGCAAAGACTTTAGCTCAGTCCTGTTTAAAATTAAGGGTGTGCTATATGTATTGTCTACGGTAATATAAAAGTAGGCTACTTGTATAAACTTAATTAAAGCATGATTGCAAATGTGATATTGATTTTCTGCTACAGTTCACTAAACAAGAAGTTACTTACATTTTAGACAAAATATTGTCTGTTTCTCCAACAAAAACAAAGCCGGAGCAGAATGTTTCTTAGCAACACATCATGGGGATTTGTTTTTGAATCATTTGAGAAACTGATTCAATGACCCGTTCAGACCGCCATTTGCTTAGTTTGTAAATGCATAAGCGTTTTGAACGAATCATTTGAAAGAATGACTCCAATGACTCACTCGTTAAGAACGTTATTTGCTGCCACCTACTGATGGCAATTTTAAAAGTATCTGTTCTTTTTTTTTTTACTATTCAATATTGTAATTATTTTAAAACGTTAATCTCATAGCATTATGCAATTGTGAAATCTTGTTTATGTTATAATAATTCATTAGATTACTTATGATTGTTTGGATTAGTTTATAAATATAATATGTTATAACATTTAAGATGAATAAAGAAAGTGTGCTTTGCACAAAAAAGACAAGGCTGAAGTACAATGACTGCATACTGCCAATAATATATTGTAAATTAAAACATAAACCATACGTTTTTTTAAAAACTTCTAAAATATATTACTTTAGGTCATGAATCTGTGATCCTAGTCTTTTATTCCCTTCATAATGAAATTTTAAATTTCCTGGAAATTGTCTCTGAAAAAGAGAGGGAACCCTGATTAGACTTAATCCAGCACTCTTAATTCATTTGTGATTAAACTGATGAAAGAACTAGTTGCAACTCTGAAAACCTTGAGAAGAAAAGACAGAAAATGGATATAAACAAACATAATGATGAAATTATTTTTGTACTGTGCAAGAACTCTTACATTTTTTTTCCTCACAATCACAAGGTGCTAAAAGCGAGAGTACTAGGTGCTAACGGCAAAGAGCACAAATGAATGGTTAGAGACTTTAAGTCACGTACACAGTTAAAGTGAGGCTCAGGCACTAGGTAAGCTCCTGTTAATTTGTCCTCATTTGTAGTCGGTGTGAAAGATTCATCAAAGCCACAGTCTTTCCGTAATCGCTCAATCTTTCACAGCTCTTAAATATGAGATTTAGTGCTGTCCACATCCTAATATAACAGCCATTCTCCCCTGACATAAGACTATAAATCCTAATATAAACATAAATCCATGCAAACCAGTAAGTGAGAGAACAAATAGTATACTTAAAAATAAAAAAATAAAAAAAATAAATAAAAAAACCCGCAGCCAGTTTATCAGATGCAAATGGACTCAGATCTGCTCCAGAAGCTCATCCTTAAAGGCATCATGGTCGAGGATTTCAATATGGAAGAAATTAGAGCAGGCAAAATAAAATGCTAATAATATCCGATTCAAAGGTATCTGACTCTGCAGGCACTGAATAGTTGATGTCTCTAAGAGACAGATCTCTTGATCAAAATGAAGTTTTAATGGCACGTCTCAGAGCTGTCTTGCCACATTTAAAGTGTCTACTGCATGGAATATACTGTCTGGGTTTCTTCTTTCCTATTTCCGTTGAGAAATGAGTAGCAGACTACTAATTTATTTGAATACACAGCCCTAGTCATGAATTCATAATTGCTCCCTGATCATATTTATGAATACCAATTATAAACACAGAAGATGAATTGCCATAAGGGGATGATAATTCTCAGATTAACCCTATTATACTTGTTTGGAGTTTTGTTATTTTTCTAAAATGTTTATTGGTTATTTTATGAAACTGTTCCAAGACTCTTGAGCTGCTTATTTCAGGTACGGCTGTTCCCATGTGTTTATTGTATATGTTTATACTGAATGAAAAAATATTGTGCAAACATTTGGTTTGTGCCTTGTTTATTTTCACCAAGGTGATCCACGGAGCTCCATGAATGAGTCCAGCAGTCTGCTGGGTGGATCGCCAAGGCGTCAGTGTGGCCGTAAAGGATCACCCTATCACACGGGTCAGCTTCACCCGGCAGTGCGTGTTGCTGACCTCCTACAACACATCAACCAGATGAAAACCGCAGAAGGTTATGGCTTTAAACAGGAGTATGAGGTAGGTTTTATTTTATTTTAACAAGTTAAAATGTTAAAAAGTTGTGTGTGTATGTGTATATATATATATATATATATATATATATATATTATTAGGGCTGTCTATTTAACATGTTCATTTAACTAATTAGTTATGGAAAAATAAAACGTTAAAATTATTTAATGCATTTAACACACCCGGCCCAGACCCACACGGGTAAATATACCTAAATACCAATTCAGATGCAGCTTCTGCATCTGAACAAAACAAAACAACAACAACAAAAAATCATAGCCTAAAAGATTGTGTAATACATTCTATGTTGAATCAAATAAAATATTTCTTTCTAAAGTTATTTTTTTTTAATGTCTATTTGATGCTTTTCTCATTTAACACAATAATGACTTTATCTTTTGGGGGTAATTTCTCAGCCAAATTTGATGTGCGATTAATTTGCTATCAATTAATTGGCACATCATGTAATTAATCAGATTAAAAATTTTAATTGTTTAACAACTGTTTTGAGTTTTATTTCAGTGGAAACCACATCTATCAGGCTGTAGTTAGTCTTTGATAGCATATCTTTGAAAACGTTTGAGCAAGAGGTTTCTGTCATAATAATAAAATAAATCTTTCACAGCTGCCACCACAGGTTTTCTGATTTATTTCAAGAAGTCCGAATATGCTTGGGCTTTAGTGTTGCTTACAGTGCGGTCTATCTGGGCGCTGCTGTTTTCTTAGTGGAGGGACCTGTCGGATGCAAACAGATGTCTGGCTCAGAGACCAGAATTCACCGTCTACAGGCCTTGTCAAAACAAACCTCTGCATCAAATCTCCAACACACAAACACATTAATGCAAAGATGCATGTTTATTCACAAACGCACACTCCAAACTTCTTATCAACTCTCAACAATATGACATTCTCACACTGTTGTCATGCCCTGCTGAAGTACAGCTGCTCATTCCAGCTTGAGGTAGTCAAAATGTTTTTTTTTTTTTGTTTTTTTTTTGGAACATGGCAGCTTGTGTGCTGCTCATTAACCAGCCCAAACCAGCTTGACCTCAACCTAGTCTTGCATAGCCAGACATTTGACCTAGCAGAGTAAAGGTCTGGCCCATATTTCAGCTTATTTTGACCAAGAACCACCTACCTCGCTCTGATTTTGTATATCTTTTTAATTCGATGTCAATTTTATCAATTTAAAAGTTTTGATGCCACTAACCTGACAAACCTGGCACATTATAGCGTGTTAGATCAAGAAAGTGCTTTCCAGTTTTGTGTGCAATATGAACAGACAGTCAGCAGCATGATGTCTGAGACTAACCAGCTAAAAACCTGAAATCCACCATCTAAAATGAGTTTTAGCTGGATTTTGGCAAAATTTCCAAATATGAAAACACAGTTATGTTAATTATGTTGCATTTCATTATCATAATTGAATCTTTATTTAACCAGGTTGCTCCATTTGAGATTTAAATCACTTTTACAAGAGAGATTAGACCAAGAAAATAAGTAACCAGATCCAGATGGCATAAAAATACAAAACAATTTATTAAAAAAAAAAAAAAAAAAACATTTATAGCAATTACAGTCAAATGTTTCAATTTCATTGGATTTCAAAATAGTTTTAAACTCACTAAGAGAAGAGTATTCAGATCAAATCCAAGACAAATTTTGCTAATTTTTCTAAGATGGTGCAGAAAAAGAAAATAATTTATACTCCTTTCAGACTCAGATTTAGCTCATCACAATGTCCTGGACTGGAATAAAGTTTAAAGCAGTGTTAATTTAGTATCAGTTATATACTATTATAGTATTTATTAAAAATCTTTAGTTTACTTAAGTTAGTTGCTATGGCAACATTTCTAATTCTTCACGGACAGGTTCACATCACTCCCCCATGGACTATAGAGGAGCAGTTATTGAGATGAAAGTAGAGGTCATATAGCCCCTCAGCATTACTGCACAAAGAGCGCCCTACACTGCTGTCTCTTTTCCTCCTTCTATCCCTCCCTCTTTTCCTCCGTAGCTAATTTTCTCTCTGGCTTGAGCATCTTCTCTCGGCGTCACACTCATGTGGACTGTTGACTCTCCTCTATTTGTTGATGTCCACAGAGCTACGAGACAAAACTTCCCTCCACGCAATCAGAGCTCTGCCACTGTCCTGCCTCTCTGGAGCTCAGCTTGTGGACTCATTAAACTCTCCCCTCAGTGTGAAACAGATTCAGCTCAAAAATCAATACGCACTCTCCTGGACATAGTGACGCTGTGTGTGTGTGTGTGTGTGTGTGTGTGTGTGTGTGTGTGTGTGTGTGTGTGTGTGTTTGAGGTCAGTGTCTTTGTGCTTCATAAGCAGAAAAAAAAAGAAACACAGAGTTTGAGAGAGAACACAAATGTAACGGCAGGGTTTCATAAGCTTTATTTCCCCGTGGACCACAAGTACAGTCCATTGATCAGTGCTTATTGACAGAATCTTTAGTTTAGATAGAGTGGAAAAGAGAGAGTAGAGGTCTGTCCTACAAGCAAGGTGCAAAAATAAGTTTTTTTGGGGGTGGGTTTGGCCTTCTATATTAACCACAAAGGAGATTTAAATACCTTTTTGGTTTAATTTTCACCACAATATGTGTTGTTTTATAATGTGAATCTTAAAAAAAAAAAAAAAAAAAATTGAGAAAAGGTTTTCTTGAACACTACATGTGTGCTGTATTTCCTTAAAATATCAAATCAAGTGCCATTTTTGTAATGCAAAGACACATTCTCCATTGTACTTTTTTGAGGTTTAAGAATCACACACACACACACACACACACACACACACACACACACACACACACACACACACACACACACACAGGTTTGTTTTGCTATCAAAGTGAGGACATTCCATAGGCGTAATGGTTTCAATACTGTACAAACTGTACATTCTATCCCCCTACAGTACCCCTACTCCTAAACCTACCCATCACAGAAAACATTCTGCATTTTTACATTTTTAATAAAACATTGTTTAGTATGTTTTCAAAGCTATTTTAAAGATGAGGACTCATGAAATGTCCTCATATTTCATGTTTACGTCGTAATACCCTTGTCATTATATAAATTTGTGTCCTCATAAATCACAAAAACGCGCACACGTGTGTGTGCAGTGTTTGAGGTAACCCATTACAAGTAATGCAAGTTACTGTATGTAATCAGATTACTTTTTTCAAGTAACTAGTAAAGTAACAGATTACTTTTTAATTTGCTTTTTAAATTTGGTTCTAGACTAAATGTGATCATGTATTTACTCATCTCACTTAAACAGAAACACATTCAGTATTCCTCAAAATGAATAAAAGCAGTGAAATGCAAACTTAGATTATTATGCAAACCTGCGATAATTAAGTTAAATTTCATAAAGAGACTTTATGTATTTAATTTCACTTTATTAAGCAATGTCTTTGCTTTTGACCTTCGATGATCAAGTTCAACTATGCTAATAAGCAAAAATGACATTAGATAAACATCACAGGGTTGAATTTGCATTTCGTTCAGCCTAAGGCTTATTTCACTTTTGGTGTGAAATGGCCTTTACATTCACCAAATTACTTATAACTTTTTTATTATTATTATTTAAAAAAAACAGCAAGCCCAGCCCATGTAAAAAAAAAAAGTAACACAAAAGTAATGTAACATTACTTTGCATAACTAAGTAAAGCAATTAGTTAAGTTTTTTTTGGAGTAACACAGTATTGTAATGCTTTACTTCTAACTTTTAAATAATAATTTTCCCCAACACTGTGTGTGTAAATAATATATATTTATGGTATATATATTTATGGTCAACAGAACCATGAAATCTTGCTCATCCTTTGTGAAAGTGGAATTATATTTAATTTAGCTTAATGTAATATCACACAATTCAATTTTTTGGGGGGTTACAAAGCAATCCAGAATCTCCGGTCTAAATGCTACTTATGTCATACTACTTTTGTCTTGTAATAAAATGTATTTCAAACAAAATCTAAGGATACTGTGATTATCTCTTACAACTAACAAAAATGCTCTCTCTCTCTCTCTCTCTCTCTCTCTCTCTCTCTCTCTCTTTCTCTCTTTCTTTCTCTCTTTCTCTCTCTCTCTCTCTCTCTCTCTCTCTCTCTCTCTCTCTCTCTCTCTCTCTCTCTCTCTCTCTCTCTCTCTCTTTCTTTCTCTTTCTCTTTTCTCTCTTTCTCTTTTTATTTGATTATATATTTGTAGAGCTTCTTTGATGGCTGGGATATCAATAAGAAGAAGGATAAAACTAAGGGAAGAAACGATACTCTGATGGGTTGTGAGTCCATTTTTTCAGTCTTTGCATGCTTATAAAAATATCATGATTGAAGAGTAATGTCTTTAGAATTTTTCAGTGTGTATGGCTGTTAAAACTCACTTCAGTTTCAGAATGTCTGATAATGTAAAGCTTTGATGTGCCTAAAAGTAGTTTATTCACTGAGAATAAATTGCATCAGCTGATAGCACTGTTTATTTGTTTATTTGTAATGTTTTAGGACCCAGTTTACTAAAGGAACTTTGTAAATCAGATAACAGCTTTAACATACCCACAGATTCCCTGTAATAAGCCTAATTTGCATAGAAAGGAGACTTGTTTACTGCACAAAAGTAATGCAGCTTTTTAGTAACTTCACCCCAAAAAAAGCTCATGTGATTTTGTTTGTGTTTCAGATGACCGTCACAGGGTGAAATTGCACCCGCTGCTTGGTGATCCCAACTCCGACTATATCAACGCCAATTACATCGATGTAAGTCAGCAGTCACATACTCTCTTCAGGCGGACTCACAAACATTCACACTGTTTCTGTTATTATGTAGCTCCCCTGGAGTTCATTCGATATCTGTGGACACTCTCACTTAGCCTTGCCATATGTGGCATATCATCATATTAGTTTTGATAGAAAACTTTTTAGCCCTCTAACTGTCCTTTTTGTGGTGGGTGAGACTTGGTAGCTTGTTATTTTTGACCTTGTGTATCTGACCTCCCAAAAGATTTTGGAGAGAATGTGGTCAGATGTGAAGTGTAGCCTACTGATGTGTGGCAAGGTGCTTTAGGGTCACTTTGTGTCCGATTTCACCTTTAAAAAAGAGGCACAGATGGTCAACCATACCAGCTGAAACCTTGCCCTCTCTAAACCTGCATTTCAGAGCTGGCCCAGAGTGCACCAGGTTGGGAATGACCACCCTCTCTTCATGGGACACTTTCCACTTATTTGATTTAAATCGATAATTCACCCACAAATGAAAATTATGTTATCATTTACGCTCCAAACCTGTGCAGCTCTCTTCTGTGGAACAAAATTGGACAAATTTTGAAAATGAGAATGAGAAAACGATGACTATATTTTTAGTTTTGGGTGAACTATTGCTTTAAAGAGATTTTAAAAAGTTTTTGAAACAAAACTCACTCTAAATCCTTGCGATTTCCTCACCTTGACTGTTTGGACCTTAGATACAGCAATTGATTTGCTGGATTATGTTGTTTATTCAAAAAAGGAATGTGAGTATGTGTAGCATTGAGTGATTCAAAAGAAGTTAGAAGAGAATGAATAGTCATGAGTCAAGACACATGGGGTATTTTGTTATTTTTTCTCCTCCATATCTGTAATGATTGGCCATAACATCAATTTATTTAAAAAAATACTTTGGAATCCCAGTGTTTTCAGTATAAACCAATATACGGGAACAAAACAGGGCATAGGCCAATTTAACAAGAATTGATTTTTTTTTTCTTCCCCATTTTATTTTAGCCTTGAGTAGAAAAGCACAAAGTAAAGAAAGGACCAGTAATGAAAGGATGCTTCTTTTTAGTGTTTTTGGTAAACCTGGCAGTAAGTAGAGGCTATTAGGGAACATATTAAAGTGAATGCAGCTCTTTTGTTTAATGTGTTTACTCCTTTTCATTGCTGTCCTTTCTTTTTGAATATCTCTTGCATCAGCCCAATAAAGGAACTTGCAATGAACTAGCTTACACAAGAATAAACGAGCAATTTAAAGAAGTGTGTAATGTTTTCAATGTTAAAATACTTTCCTAGCCTAAAAGCCATTTGTTTGTTAATTTCCCTGAGAAGTGTAAAGGTAATTTCAAAACATTCTGTTGTTTGAACATTTCAACCAGCCCCACATAGCAACACTGATTCAACCAATGGAGTGAGTTTGGGGGCGGGGCTGTCAGTTTGTCCAACCAATGGCAGAGGGAGGGAGTGTTCAGAAAGCCTGTTTGAAAGCAGTCATTATTTTTTCAATTATGTTTAATAGCGCTAGAGGCACAGAAATTACACACCTCACACATTAAAGTTAGTTAACAAAGATTTGCCCACCTTCACATCCAGAATGTATGCCTCCATTTTAAGTGTCTTTCCCCTGGCGTTAGGGCTTAGCCAGCTAACACAATCTCTCTTTCTTTCTTCCTCTAATTCTTTCTCTTTCTGTCTGTGATCTGTTAATCCTCTAGCTCTTTTCAGCCTCTCATTAACTAGAGTCTGTCTTGTCTTTTTCTACCCCCCTTCCCCAACTCTTCGACTTTGGACCCTGTAGATTCGGATAAACAGGGAAGTAAGTACTTCGCTGCTCTTTCTTTTCTTTCTCTCTGCTTTCTTTCCCTCTGTTCCCCCCCCCATAGATCTCTATTCTTCCCCTTTTTTTGTGTCATGGCATTGCTCTGTTTGGATTACTTAAACATGAGGAAGAGTGGCTCAGTGACAGACAGATCTCCTTTATATTCGTCCATAAAAGTGAACGCATAAAACTTTCAGGTTCCATCTGTTAGGTTTCTTAGATTTATTTCTTACGGATACCTAGTTTTCACATTTAAAAAAAATCTTCTCTTCACCTTTTCACTTCCTCTCTTTTTCAAAAACACAGGTTGGTGAGAGGGGTCAGAGGTCAGGGAGTTAGACTTGTGGTAGGATATTTACTAAAAAAAAAAAAAAAAAATTCTTAAACCAAAGGGGGTTGCTGGTCTTAGCTGGTTTAAAGCCCTGGATACACTGCACGATTTTAGCAATCCTATAAGATCATTACTTTATCACACTGTGTAACATGGATCTACTAAACTTGGGCACGACATGCATGTAGACTGTACGATCATGACACCTATTGACTCGTGAGCTACGATGCAAGTTTTTATAAAAGAATAAAACGTCATCAGCATGCGCTGCTGGTAAACAAAACACCATGTTGAATCACACTTTGGCAGTTGTAGTTTTTATGTGTGTTGAAAATAAAAAGAAAGCCGCGAAAGAAGAAGGAAAAAAGCTTGAGGTGAGCAGTTTTAAGTTTTAGCGGCTGGTCAGCAGACGTAGGTCAGTAAACACACTGTGCGTTGATCATGCTGAATTTCTGACACTGTCAGAAAATGATCATAGGCTATCTTTGGTCGCAAGACCAGGAAAACAGCTGCCTTTGAACCTCTCTCACTGTACGACACAGGACCACCGATTAAGAGCCACGATCACAGAAATCGCCACGATTGTTTCACGATGACATTCTTTCGTCTGGGACAGCCAAAAATCGTGCAGTGTATCCCGGGCTTAAGGTTGTCTCTTATCTTGGCCAAGCTGGTGCTCAGGTGAGAGGTCAGTCTCCTAGCCAGTTGACCATTTGAAAGGTGCCCAAAACCCCCATTTTTGCCTTCTCACCAGTCTATGAAATTGAACTCAACCCTTAAGCTTTAAACTTACCAATCCATGAATTTTATACTATTGAACTGCACCTGAACTTCAGCAGACTAAACTTTGTTTTCTCTAACATTGATTTACTAAAGTTCAGACAAAAAAAACACTACTGACAGGAAGTCAAAATTTGAGAAGAATAGACAGGCAGCCCATATTCCAATAGATTTCACCTTTCAAATTGGAGAGAAAAAAAAAAAAAAAAAAGCAGGTTTGCAGGTTTTAGAAGGGTTTGGGGCACTTGTCAGCTTGTCGTCTGGACCAACCAGCTAAACACCAACTTGGTAGGCTGGGAGACCAACTACACTAGATCAAACCACCTGAGGCCAATGTTTTATAATTATTATTTTCAGCAGAGCTCTTATTACTAATGATGAATGCATGAAAAAGTGCAGGGTGACAGTTCATAATAACTTTTATAAATACAATAATATAATCATTATACAACAGATGAGTAGCTGTGCGTTTTTAAATATGAAAATATGAGGATATAAATCAGTTTATTGTACATGTGTAACACTTAAAAGATAATTAGTTTATTTGAAAGTTATTACAAAACGTTATCAGTAACAAAGACATTTGCTGAAAGCATTTTGATCTCTTGAGTCTGTATAAAGAGACACAAAGAGCTTTTTTTTATGCAGTGCATTTTCAGAGTTTTAAGTTGCTAAGTGTTGTAAAGTGTTGTGTCAAGCCTTTTTTATTATTTTTGTTTCGTTTTTCTCCCTTTAATGAGCTTCTGTGTCCTGTGAACATTCCTTCTATTTTCAAAACAGCTATTAAATATATAACTTTAAGCATGATGTATCATCATCTTGATAAATCGTATTAAAGATGCATTTCAGCTACAGTGGGGTAGTTGCAGCTTTGGGCTTGTGATATGATCATCACGGATTTGATGGCAGATAGGGCGACCCATGAACTGAATCATTACTGAGTTTCCCTATCGCTATCGTGCCCTTGAGCAAGACACGTACCTCACATTTTCTCCAGCGGGATGGTCACTGTTAGTGTGCTATAAATCCTGTTACACTGCTGCGGAATGTACTGCACCTTCATTTATTTATTTTTAGACCTATATGGCTGCCCTGTGCTCTTTGGCCATGGTTGTATTACTAACAAAAGCTAGATTTGGAGATTTATATAGAGACATAAATAAGATTACAGCATATGCTGTGTTTAATTTGTTGTGAATAAAAGTGAGGCTCTGAGGGAATGTTTTTAGGATTTGTTAACATGTGAACTTGTTAATTATGTCTTTTTAACACATTTGCAAAATGTAATATTTAATTCTATGTTCTAAAAACTGTTTAAGGTTGGAAATCATGAGATTAAAGGGATAGTTCACCCAAAAATGAAAATTCTGTCATTAATTGCTCACCCTCATGTCATTCCAAACCCGTAAGACTTTTGTTCATCTTCGGAACACAAATGAAGCTCTTTTTGATGAAATCTGAGAGCTTTCTGTCCCTCCATAGACAGCTACGCAACTACGAATATGACGCTTCAAAAAGTTCATAAAAAGATCGTAAAACTAATCCATATTAATTGAGCGGTTTAGTCCAAATTTTCTGAAGAGACTCAATTGTTTTATATGGTGAACAGATTTAATCCTTTTCACGTGTGAGTTTAAAATATTCTAGCTGACCCCCCAGAGTGAGTTCTTTTTAAGGCGACCATTATTTTAGAACGTTTGCCCTTATTGTTTCCATGGCGACGCATCATGCTTGTCACGTAACACACCGCAGCCACAATAACACTATATGACAGATGTATCGCTATTATTTTGTTTTTCCTTTTTCATTTAAAATATTCATAAACTTGCTTACCATATCACGAACTATCTGATATTCCGATTCTCAAATATGTGTAAGTGAGTGTGTTTTGTTGTTTAAAAACCTTTATAAATGATCTTTATCTTGATCTAACACAAGATGGGCGACACCATCTTAGTTTGCGCCGCAGTTCGCAGAGTCCTGTCAGTCAGATTTACAGCACGTGAATTCATCAATTTCTCCCGAAATACATGCAAGTAAGTGGCTGGTGAACTGGAAGAATAGTAGAGTAAACTTTATAGTTACTTAGGCCCACTATGTGTGTCTGATATGAATAAACGTTGGCAAATTATATTTGAATTGATTGTTATTGCTGCATCCACTGATGTCCGACATCAGTGTGTATTTTACAAACTCTAAATGTATTGTTTTACTGGTGCTTATGTGTATTTAAATGTTGGAATCCTTAAAAACATAATGTGGCTGAAAACACTGCATAGTTGTGATATATGACAAGCACTGAGCTCGTCCTCTCACAACTAAAGCGCGAAAGCACAGTTTGAATCTGGCAGATATGTGACGTCACTGAACATTCTAAATCCCATATGGGACCGTACCGCTCAAAAGGTTAATTAATACAAGAATGGACCTCATTGGTTCTTTCAAGTCAAGCAAACGTGCTTGAGCTTCCATTTACCTCAACTGATGTGCGAGTTGATGAATGTTTACATGTAAATAAAAGGCTAAATTCAATCCGTTCATCATATAAAGCGATCGCGTCTCTTCAGAAAATTTGGACTAAACCACTCAATTCATATGGATTAGTTTTACGATCTCTTTATAAACTTTTTGAAGTGTCATATTGGTAGTAGTTGTCTATGGAGGGACAGAAAGCTCTCAGATTTCATCAAAAAGATCTTCATTTGTATTTCCGAAGATGAACGAAAGTCTTGGAACGACATGAGGGTGAACTATCCCTTTAATTGCAGGCTCACACAGTATAAATGAATCTTTATAGTCTTTATATTTTAGGAAGGGAGTCTTTGACAAGGGGGTCATCATATTTGAGGTCCCTGGCATTAAAAATGTTTGAAATCCCTTGTATAAGTAATAGAAATCACGCTACTACTTTATGAATCAGCAGGACAAAGCTCTTTTGGACCACAGTTATCTTCCAAACTTTTTTCCCTGCATCCCCTATAAACCCCGTAGACTGATGAGTCCTTTCTATGTGGAACAAACATCCCCCACAATTTCTTTTTCCATCTACTGTGTGTCTGTTTTTATGTTTGTTCGTACAGTGTTCAGGAAATAGCTTGGCCCAATCTAAAATATAGTGGGCGTCTGCAGTGTTCTAAATGGAGCAGCAAATGCTCAGCAACAATAAAGAACATGTCTCTATTATTCCGCTAACGTCGGTTTAATGAAAACAGATCCACTTTTTGGGAGCATCCCTAGGTAGCTCTTTGAAAAGGCTTAGCTTTGATGAATAAATTGCATGTTTTGAGATGTTCCTAGAGTTTCTTTCTCTCTGTACATTCCAAACATGAGCTGATGGAGGAATTGTGTTGGGATCTGATGTCCTCCATGATGAGTTTTATGTTTGGGCAAATGAGTATTACTTTTGTAACAGAAGCCTTTTTGTTTGTTTGTTCTTTGTTACTCTCCAACACTATTAATGCAACTAAGTCTACAAACACACTAGCTACAGTATATTAACTTGGCTGCATTTGTCTGTTTGCTTTCAGTAGCTTTTCCCTTATCCTCCGCTATCCCATCCTTTCCCTTAACCCACCCCGCGCCACCAATAAATGGACTTGCATGGCAGTGAGTTATGTTGTCAATATTGAAACACACTCTCCTTAGAATTTCTCTAATAGTGTTGGGAGGTCAGATTCATTTTAGTCAATCAGTTCATTCGCATGTTTAATTTCAGTGGTTTCATGTAGGGTGTTTTTATTTGTTTAGTTTTTTAGTTGTACTTTAGATTTATGTGTTGCTGTCATTCTAAGTTAGATTCTCATTTTTCTCTTCCAGGAAACAAAAAACAACAAAAAAGTACCTTTATCATATAATATAATAATTTAATTACTTTTAAAATATATTCAATGTAGCTACCTTTTATTTATTGACTTATGTAATGTAGCTAATTACTTTTTCAAATCTTCATTGTGGCTTAAAGGTGCACTTTTACTTATTAAAAATTTGTTTACCCCTAAAGAAATGAATAGTAATATTTACAATTGGACAGTTAATGTTTTAACATATGACATTAATTTAATATGTTTACTGCATCTACTTTTTTAATGCTGTTAATGCATTTTACATTATAATATATAATGGAACCAAACAAAAATTAGATTAATCTAGATTAATTTTTTTAATCGATTGATAGCCCTAATTTAAATCATGCACACCTATACGTAAGATGTAGATTGCAGTGATTAATAGCCTTAAAACGTTTTATTTTACACAGAGTAGATCTTCTCATGGAGGTTGCCATTTTGCGATCATTTTATCTCAGTAAACCCCAGATTATCAAAAAGTTCTGCTTAAAGAATAAATTAATTCTGGTTGATTTTGAATAGTAGCTTTCAAAGCAGACATTTAAATGGGACAGCTAGAACTAAAGACCTTGGAGCTCTGATGAACATTTGTTCTCTAAGAGGAGTGAGATATATACACATGAAGTGATGACACAAATGACTTACACAGCACGTCACCTCTCTCTCTTTCTTTTAGGGTTACCATCGATCCAACCACTTCATCGCCACTCAGGGTGAGTATCCTTGTCTGGACAGGACTTGTGAATGTGTGTGTTGATTTTGTTCTGTCTGGCAGTATCCATTCCCAAGACGGAGAGGCTCTTTTCTCTCTTCAGTCTGAGCCTCTGGGTTTGTGTGTGTGTGTGTGTGTGTGTGTGTGAGAGAGAGAGAGAGAGAGACTGAAACCTTGAGAACATAAAGATCTTCCAGATGGAATCTAATGAGTTCTGATCCAGGAAATTATAGAGGTGTGCGAATAGAGATGCTGCAGCAGAGACGGGATTACCACCTGCTGTCTTCTTACCCGAAATCCCCATCAAAACCACCAGCACAATGACTATAGGACCTTGGGTGGAGAGGAGTCTCAGATTGTTTTCACTGCAATAATTTTCTTAAAATATTTTGGTGTTGTTCTTGAATGATAATATTTAAACATCTGGAGAAAATCCTTTATTTATTTCCCTTTATTTACCTACCTACCTCATTGGCAATTTGTTCTCTTGCTTTAACCATAAACATCTCTCAATTTTGTTTTATTTATAATTAAAACAAGAAAAAACATTTTGTCAAAGCGGTAAGAAAAATGAAATTAATTCAATATGAAGCAAAGGCCCAATCCCAATTCTATTTTATACCCCTTCGCCTAGCCCTTCGCCCTTCCCCTTGACCCTTGAAACATAGTGTAGGGGTGAAAATATTCCCCTAAGAAATGGGACACCACTACTACACCATTACACACGTCATCGTACCTAGTTTCTTTTATTAGTGTCCTGTAACATTTAACCAGTATGAACAGCAATGAAGTCTGCATATCAACAGAAATCAGGCGCGAGCACGTTTAACAGATTACTCACTCCCAATGTTGTTTTGCGCTGTATTTTGGACTTCAGAAAATGGTGCTCGGTTTCAGTTAGATTACGTACAAGCCTTCGAGTTTCCCAAGATGATACAGAATCATACAGAACGTACAAGACTGGTAGAGCTGCTTTTCCATCGGGCCAAGCTGTTTGTTTAACCGTTCCATTCCGTGCCGAGCGGGCCAGTACGGATATGGTTTCATTTCTGCTGTGGTGCTGCGATAACGGAGCTCTTTGCAATGTAATACAAACGAGTCCATTGTTGCCTTGGTAACGCAAGAGTTTACAGACGATACGAGATGTAAATAGCGACTGCGTTATGAGGGATGACCAGATATTTCTTTTAACTGTATTATTCATTTGTGTTCACATCATTCAAATAGCGTGTTTAGCAAGCTACGGAGAAACACGCAGCACGGTAGTCGGTGTATGCAAGGAAATTTCTCATACCCCTTCGTTTGAAGTGTGGTCCCGAAAAATCTTTGTTTGAAGGGCTATCTGGCCCTTCCCCTTACCCCTACCACTCCAGCCAAAAGAGAATCGAGACACCCCTACCCCTTCACATGAACGCGCAAAACGAAGGGGTAGGGGAAAGGGAAGGGGTAAGGGGTAGAAATGGGATTAGGCCAAAGTCTGTCTTATGCAATTTTGCTTCTTATTTTAAGGATGTATTTACTGGAAAACACGGCAGAAATATAGATCAATTAATTATTTTTTGCAGTGTGAGGGCATTCAGGGATGTCCTCGGTTTGATAACATCAATATTTTATGTTAATTTATTTATATATTTTGTAAGTAGCTGTCTAATGAGTAGGATAATGTACAGTCACCTTGTTCAGTATCTCAAGACCCCTTTGTTTCGCGTCAGGGTCCTGATTCGATACTAACTGGCTGATTGTACATTATGTCTTACTTAACTTTATATAAAACAATAGAGGTATATGGTACTTTACTATATTAACTATACTTAACTATAAAATAGAAGTATATGGTACTTAGTTCACCCAAAAAATGAAATAATTTATTACTTACCCTCATGTTGTTCTACACCCGTAAGACCTTTGTTCATCTTCGGAACACAAATTAAGATATTTTTTGATGAAATCCGATGGCTCAGTGAGGCCTCTATTGCCAGCAATGTCACTGAAACTCTCAAGATCCAGAAAGCTACTAAAGACATATTTAAAACAGTTCATGTGACTACAGTGGTTCTACCTTAATATTTATAATATAATATAAGCGATGAGTATAATATAATATAGTATATTATAATATAATATAATATATTATATAGTATAATATAATATATTTATAATAATATAAGCGACGAGAATACTTTTTGTGCGCCAAAAAAAACTAAATAACGAATTTTCAACAATATGATGCTTCGAAGCTTTACGAATCTTTTGTTTCGAATCAGTGGTTCGGAGTGCAAAAGTCATGTGATTTCAGTAAACAAGGCTTCGTTTACGCGATCCGAACCACTGATTCGAAACAAAAGATTTGTAAAGCTTCGAAGCAGTGTTTTAAAATCGGCCGGCACTAGATAACGTTGAGAAGTCGTTATTTAAAAGTCGTAAAGTAATAATGGCATTGGTTTTACTGTATCAATTCCAGAGTCCTCATTCTCTGGACGTACATGCAAAGTGGATTCACAGCACAGAAAACAGTTTCTTCTCGACATGTCGACAACATGACGTGTTGCTACAACTACAGTGTTTGAGGGCGGGTCAAAGTAGATGTTCACGGGCAGCCAATGAAGACCATAGGCTGGCGTTATGCAAATTTGTTACAAACCTACGTAGATATTTTACAGAAGTGAGGCTGGAATTGCCGGCAGTTCAGAATCAATTATTTTGTTTAGGATGCAATAATTTCATTTGTCATGCGCTTTGATCTTTAAAAATTGGCAGACCTTTTACATTCACAAACAGCTATATTACACACTACATGAAAAGTAATATTCGAAAAGCATAATACTTTAAAATCTCAAAAAACTTTTTGTAGCTCAGTTTAAAAACAATAGAAATCAATGGAAAGTCCCCACCTTGACAGAAAAAAACAGTGTGTGTGAATGTGAGAGAAATATCAGACATAAACCATCCTCTATGCCTTTCTCAGCTCTACTAAAACAAGGTCACACACTTCTCTCATCGTTTCAGATCTTCCATAAATAAATCATTATACATGTTTGTGGTTTGTCTGTCTTTCCCCCTTATTGAATTTCCAGGCAGACTCAATTGATGAGAGAAATTAGCTTTTTCTATCAGAGAGCCACTTCCTGCTGGGGTTAAAACTGTTCCATTCACCAGAAATGTCTGCTATTGAATTACTCTCTGTGAGGCTCTGGATTACTGAACTGCCTTATAACATGCAATGACACTTGGTAAATTAAACCCGCCGTCTGGAGCATTGGCTGCCATTCAGTGAATGTGTGTGTGTGTATGTGTGTTTGTCTGTTTGTTTGCAGGGCCCAAGCAGGAGACAGTATATGATTTTTGGAGGATGGTTTGGCAAGAAAACTGCTTTAGTATCGTCATGATCACCAAGCTAGTGGAGGTGGGCAGGGTATGTTCTAGATCCTTCCTCATCTGCACACTAACCCATGAACTAAAGACACTTCCCATTCACAACAACCCTACACATTTCATTCAGTCATCACTTCTAAATGTTTGTGTATTTGTGGGTCTGTGACTTGGGGAGCAGTTGTGACCTAATGGTTAGAGAGTCGGACTTGTAACCCAAAGATTTGAATCTCAGTACCGGTGGGGTGGAGTGAATGAAGAGTGCTCTCTTCCATTCTCATTACCCACAACTGAGGTGCCCTTGAGCAAGGCACCTAACCCCCCAATCACTCCCCAGGTGCTGCAGCAAAAATGGCTGCCCACTGCTCCAGGTGTGTGTTCACGGTGTGTGTTCACCACTCACTCACTGCTGTGTGTGTGCACTTGGATGGGTGAAATGCAGAGCACAAATTCTACACTTCACTCACTTATGTGTGTGCTTGAAAATGATATGTAAATTGATTTTAATGACAACACTTCCCATTCATCAGCCATTAGTGGACATTTTTTTCTGCTTGATAAAACTGTACGTTTGGAAATATTATGTTTTAAATGTGATTACTTTATGGACAAGAAGTATCATTTTACACTGTACCAAAGAAATGCGGGGGTGTTGGGTTGAACATGAAGTACCTTGGAGTATCATGTAAATACCATTCTATATGATATGATAATCATCTATACGTGGTTCAGTTATGATGTTACCATAGTGCTATAATGTTAATCTAATAATTTAATAAATTAAATATAATCTCAAATCTAATCTAATTTCATACTTTACATTATAATGTTGTGATGCTTAAATTTACTTGTAGCATTTAAAATGATTGATTTTTACTTACTTTCTAATTTGTTTAGACAAAATGGTGTAGTATCTTAATATCTGCCATGGCATGAAAATAATTATACAGGTCCAAAAATCCAAGGTACGTCATGATACTTTTTGTTAGTGCAGGCAATGTGTTATATATCAAAGTACCGTGAATTTATCATCTGATACCTTCACTGTACCACGGTACCACCACAGTACAGTACCGTTATCACATGCTCATGTTATATAAATACGTCTCTATTGCTGTCAACTAAAAATAAGATTTGGAGTATCTCTCGTTCCATCATAATTCCCACACTCATGTAATGCGTTCTGCTCCCTTGCTTTGTGGCCCACTGTTTCCAGCCTTTTTAAACCACCTCTATTTCTTCCTGCGACATAATTTCCTCTTTCATTTTCCTCTCCACACCCGCATCGCCCCTTCAGTGCTTCAGAGACAGCGTCTGCTGCCAACAGTCCTCTTAACGGCCCGTCCCTGCCCTCTTATGAAATTGGGGCTCTATTATGAAAAATACGCTTTCCGATGTTATGATAAAAGCTGTGAACAGCAGGGATAAATAGATGATGGCATAGGTCTGACAGCAAATCTAACAGTTTGTGTAACGATAATAAGCATGCAGAAATAACCCCGGTTTACAGTACGTAAGGAGGGACTTATTTCACTTCAACAGTTTGGCTGCTGTAAAGCTTTAACTAAGAGAAAAAAAGTTTAAAATATCAAATTAATATATATCATCAAATAAATCTTTTTTTCACTATTTCTTTTAGCCTTTTGGAAATATTCAATATACATCTCTATATATGTATTTGATCTGAAATGTCTTAAAAAGGTAAATCAGATTTTAATTATTTCAAAAACATCCTTTTTAGTTAAGTGCATTCAAAGTGTTAAAGTACATGCAAGAAGTAAAACATTACAAATCTAGTTAAAAATAATCAAGTCTCGTTTTTTTTTTTTTTTTTTTTTTATGTAGAATGTCATTAAATTAACTCAAATAATTATGCCTGATAATTTTCCCTAATTTTATATATATATATATATATATATATATATATATATATATATATATATATAACATATGAAAAAAGGCCATGCAGACCAATAGGGCACAGACAGTTTGAACTGATACAAGAAAATGAATAAAACTTTCTGAATTTAATACCATTTTTGCTATGAAGTTTTAATCAGAGAAGCTGATAAAACATCTGTCTTTAACACTTTCATACTCATACAAGGAAGAATAATGAAACTAATGTAATGACATGCTTTTTTTAGGAAACTTAATTGTGCATTACAATCTTCTTAATATTCATGAAGTTGTTTAATTTTACATTGCCAGCAAAATCCTTTGAAATATCATATATCAGCCAGCCCTAGAATCATGCTACTGTGGACCTCCAGTGTTTTCTAACCTGAGTTTTTTGGTTTGTTTTCAGGTGAAATGCTGTAAGTATTGGCCAGATGAGTCAGAGATGTACGGTGACATTAAGATCACGCTGCTGAAGACGGAAACTCTGGCGGAGTACACAGTGCGAACTTTTGCCCTGGAGCGGGTACGAGAAGATTTCTTTTCCTCTAGAGACAGGACAGGAAATGAAGGGGAAAAGAAGGGTTGCATCTCCCGCATGAGCACCGCAGCTCAGTGTGTCAGAGCCTCTAAGCCACGGCTCTAACATGCTCTCATTTCTCAGAGCAGCCTACGTGTGATTTGCTTTGCCATTTGATATGATGCGATATGATATGATGCACAATCAGCAGGCCATTATCACAAAATAAACGCAGACAGGGTGATCAGGTCTTGTATCACGTTACTCCACATTACCCTGCTTATTACACTCTCACATGCACACCAAATAAATAAATAAATGCACATGAATTATTGATATTGAAATAATTTTGTTATATGAGAAGAGCCGTAGAGTGATATGAGAGACATAAAATTAGCACAGCTATGTTTTCTTTTATCATCTATACAGTTTAGCATCATTATACAAAACTACTTGACCTAAAGGGCCATTCACTCCAAGGACGATAACTATAATGATAATTTAGTTTTAACAATCATTCTAAATTTAAAAGAATAGCAGAATCTACACCACAGCTATAATGATAATGGCACAAAGGAATCACTTTTAAAGCAAATTTTTTTCCAGCTGATGAACGATAAAAACATTGACAGCCAATCAGAATCCATCCTGCTTTAAAGAGCTCAAGCATTTAAAGCGGGAGATGACAAAACTGCAGTGCACTTATAATAAACAGAAAGATATCGTCCATTGGTGTGGAATCTAATATAGTTATCGTTCTTGGTGTGTACGGGCCTTAAAGGGTTAGTTCACCCAAAAATGAAATTTCTGTCATTAAGTACTCACTCTCATGTCGTCCCAAACTTGTAAGTCCTTCGTTCATCTTCGGAACACAAATTAAGATATTTCTGATGAAATCCGAGGGTATCTGAACCACACATACGCAGAAATGTCATTGTGCTTTTCAAGGCCCAGAAAGGTAGTAAAGACATCGTTAAAATAGTCCATGTGACTACAGTGGTTCAACCTTAGCGACGAGAATACATTTTGTGCACAAAAACAAAACAAAAATAACAACTTTCGTCAACAATTTCTTCTCTTCCGTCAGTCCCCTACGCTGTTTACATTGTAGACACAGTGCAGCGCTTCCGCGTTCTACGTCAGAACGCCGACTCTTTATTGGCCGGCTCCTGCGTCAGCATCACACGCATGCGTTGTGGTGCTCATGTGAATAGCGTTGACCGATACTGGGCTGCCGTTCTGACGTAGAACAGGGAAGTGCTGCAATACAGTGTACAGCATCAACACTGTAGGAGACTGACAGGGAATAGAAGAAATTGTTGAAGTAAATTGTTGAAGAAAATAATGAATAAGAAGAAAAATAATGAATAAACAAACAAACAAACAAAAAATAAGTCACTGAAATAAGGCCTCAAAACACATACTAAACATTTTTTTTCACAAGACTTTTGGGAACTGTATATTTTAGCCTAGAGTTTTTGCTTCAAAATGATGTGGAAATTATCCTGCCTACTGAGTCACATAAAACAATGTATTGATTTTAAATTTCTAAGACATTTTTTGTTTAGAAAGGCCATATGCGAGGAGGCGTGAATCTTCATGAATAATGCTGTGATTCACACCTGAGGAGATTAAGGTTGAACCATTGTAGTCACGTGGACTATTTTAACAGTGCCTTTACTACCTTTTTGGGCCTTGAAAGTGGTAATTGTGTTGCAGTCTATCGGAAGCCAGAAAGCTCATGGATTTCATCAAAAATATCTTAATTTGTGTTCCGAAGATGAACAAAGGTCTTATGGGTTTGGGACGAAATGAAGGTGAGTGATTAATGACAGAAATTTCATTTTTGGGTGAACTAACCCTTTAAGAATGCCACAATTGACCAATCAGAATCAGGTATTCCTGGCCATGTAATATGTTTTGCTATGCTGATATACATTGACTCTTTGCTAGGATTAGGGTAGAACGCAAATTGTGTGTGTTAGGGGAGAATTTGGAGTGACAGCCCTTTAAATGAAATGGAGAGAAGCGCCTGATACCCAGCAGAGGCCCACCGAGCTGTCTGTTCAAGGATTAGAGCTGCCTCATCTCAGAACGCTTTTATGGCAGGCACATTAACTAAAGCATCTCTTTCCCTCTCTCTCATTATCGCTCTCTCTCTCTCTGATACAATAGGCTAAATGTGGGTGCGTTTACTGAAATTAGCTCAATTTAACCTCCTCCACCTCCCCCCCCGTCTTCTCTTATCGTCCTCTTTGCTGCCCTGTGGAGGTGCAGTTCTGTCGACAGCCTTTGATGTGAGTTTTGTGCTTGCCGCGGCCATGTCAATCAAACACGGGCTGTGGGTGGAACGATGTGCTTCTGTGTGTTTGTCGAATGGTGGGGAAAGCTTCTCCACATAACCATTGGCCAGGGTTTCGGCTGAAGCTCTCCTTGTGTGTATTCGAACAGACGAGCAATTGGGATTCAGTAATAGGAAGTCTCTTAGTGGCCTGTCAAGTAGACATACGAACCTCCCCTGAGTGGAACCACAGAGATGTGTGTTTATTTTACTATCACTTTTGCTAATTCATATGGGATTCTCTGAGGTGTCTTTGAGCCATGAGGAATACAAACTCCAGAAGTGAGTCCCCTCAGATTTTTGAGGCAGAAAATGAAAAGGTGCCTGATCGTGTTCTCCACTACTCGCAACCTAAGCTAAAAACCGCACAACTAAATGTTGGAGCCGTGGCCAGGTGGTTAGCGCTCATGCCCTGACAGATTGAGCCAAAATGCTCATATGGGCAATTTGGGTTCAGGTTTCTGTTATCTCAGTCTTCCACTAAACAAAATGGCAAAAATTAAATTATATTAAATTTGATATATATTAATTATAATTGAAGTGTAGAGCATGTTTGTCTTTCAGAGGGGATACTCCGCCAAACACGAAGTGTGTCAGTTTCACTTTACATCATGGCCTGAGCATGGAGTACCATACCACGCCACGGGTCTGCTAGCCTTCATTCGTCGAGTCAAAACCTCCACGCCACTCGACGCAGGGCCTGTGGTGGTCCACTGCAGGTATAGAGCTCTATTTTATTAACTGCACTTTAACTGCTATTATAAAATGGTTAGTTCCTGTCCTTGATTCTGATTGGTCAATAGCTGTGTTTTATTCACGATAAAACGCAGCTATGACCGCTTCACCCAACGGTTCTGTGTATCACTACACAACACCCTTAGCAACCACTCTTAGCAATGTAAACTGTTTGTTCTCAGTATTGCTCATTGAAGCTTACTGTATTATGTAGAAGAGCATTGTGAGAATGAGATCGATTGAGCGAGTTTATTACCTGCATTCAGATTTAGCATTTTCCTTAAGGTCAGTCCTATGTTCATAATAAAAAAATCTGTTTAAATGTCCGCTGCAATATCTTGTCCATTTAAGTCTTCGCTACTGAGTGACTCACTCATAAAGACAGTCTTTGCCGCCATCTAATGGTGTAGTAATGTAACTTCTGTTGCTGTTCACGGTCAGGGACTATTTTTTCCAGCGGAAGGAAGGCTTTTAGTGATTTTACTTCATGAAAGTTGCATTGATACGTATATTTTTTGGCTTTACTATTTATATTGTGTGGTAACCGTTTTATAAAAGCAATAAGGTACTCGAGGATGGTGCTGTATCATGAATAAGTCACAGCCATGACTTATTCACGAGTACCTCGAGTACCTTATTGCTTACATGTTTGCCAACCAAAAAAAGTGTCTAAATATGTCTTAATTTCGAACAATATACGCTACTTTTCAAAATATCACTAAGGCTGCATTTATTTGATGAAAAATACAGTAAAACAATAATATTTATTCTATTTTATTTTAATAAATTTTCATATGTAATTTATTCCTGTGATGGCAAAGTTGAATTTTCATCAGCCATTACTCTAGTTTTCAGTGTCACATGATCAATCAGAAATCATTCTAATATGCTGTTTTAGTGCTCGAGAAACATTTTTTTATTATCAGTGTTGAAAACAGTTGAGCTGCTTAATATTTTTGTGAAAATTGCATTTTTTAGGATTCTTTGTTGAATAGAAAGTTCAAAAGACCAGCATTTATTTGAAATAGAAATCTTTTGTAACATTATAAATTTCTTTACTGACTTGATCAATATTTTGTGTATTTTCACAATAAAACTACTAATTTCTTTAAAAAACAAAACAATCTTACTGACCCCAAACTTTTGAAAAGTGTGCTTGTGCTGTCTTTTTCAAATACTCCAAGGAACCTCAAAGAATACCATGGTAATATCATGTTGCATGATAAAAAAAACATGATATATGAATATGATGCATGTCTAAAAAGCTGGTTTAATATTTTTTGGTACTTTTTTTTGTTAGTATTTTCTGTCAACTGTTGTTACATGGGACTTTGACGTTGACAGCCTGCCAGGTCGTACAGGATTGTGGCGGCTGCCTCAACTTCACCAGCTTGATCTTAGTTCAGTCCATCAAAGAAAAAACACTGTCCTATGTCATCATTTTTGACAAACATCTTACTATCAATCTTTCGTTCTTCCTCCTCAGTGTCGGAGCGGGCAGGACAGGCTGCTATATCGTGCTTGATGTAATGCTGGACATGGCAGAGTGTGAAGGAGTGGTGGACATCTACAACTGTGTGAAGACGCTCTGCTCTCGTCGTATCAACATGATCCAGACAGAGGTGCAGATGCTCACATAACTCCCTGTACCCAGATATGGCAGGAGATATGACACCTCTTGTATTTGCATAGTGATAAGCTCTGTAGGTGTTGCTATGAATATTCAGAATGTTTAGCTTTGGAATGCAGTGAAAATTGTGTATTGATAGGTGGGAAATGCAAAAAAAAAAAAAACATCTCTCTTGCATCTGTCCGCTCTGCGGAGGCATGTGCCTTTGCTTAGATGTTCTAAAATTTACATATCCAAACTTTATTATGTAAATCCCACAGTTATTTGACTGTTTTAAACATTAGTAATTATTTACCAGATGCTTTAATTAAATCTGCAAGTGTTTGTTTATGTAGAGCGATGTATACACTCGCAGTGCACTTTGAAACATGCTACAAATTTTGTTTACATTCAAACATGGAGGTTATGCAAATTCTGCTATTGGCATCTATTTACTTTGTAGCGTCCTTTATCTTTCGTACATTCTTTCTCCTCTAGTCATCTCTTTTCTATTCTCATCGTTCCTGTTCTGATCTTTTCTCACCTCATCTATCAAGGGCGTTTTCTCAAAGGAGCCAAGGGAGGCAGTGAAGGCCTCCTGCTAAAATCCAGATGAGAAAATAATCGACAGAACAAGACTGAAAACAAAGCAAACATTACGAACTATTAGATTAAATTGGTTGTACACAATTTTTCTAAAATACACTGTCCAACAGTAACACCAGTGGACAATGCTTCAGAGGCAGCCCTCGCTTGAGATCATTTCAAAATAAAGGTGAAAAATCACAGGAAGCAGTGCCTCCGTGTCACTATGACTGGCTGATTATATACATGTTAATGCACACAACAGCAAATCCACATGAATGCGTCAAACTGAATGGAGTAATTACGGAGCAGATGGCTCACCCACTCGGACATTATCACTTTCAGTCAAGTCTGAATCAAAATGTAGTCTAGCACAGGAAGTATGTAGCTATGTCTTTGCTTTCTCTCTCTACAGGAGCAGTACATATTCATTCATGATGCCATCCTGGAGGCGTGCCTGTGTGGGGAGACAGCCATCCCTGTGAACGAGTTCGCCCTGGCTTACAAAGAGATGCTGCGGGTGGATTCTCAGAGCAACTCTTCACAGCTTCGAGAGGAGTTTCAGGTCTTTGTCTCTCCTTGCTTAAATATATTGTTTTCTCATTTTCGTGAGATCTCATTGGTGCAAAATCCCACATGACTATACATTTAAAACATTATATATCTTCTGATTGGCTGTCATTGTGTCACATTACAAATCAGTTTCACGTTCAGTGACGGCAGATAGAGATGCACCGGTCGACCGGACGGCTTTTGCTCCAAACACACAATGTTTTTTTTTTTGTTTTTTTTTTGGCCTATCTCTGTTCCGAACTTGCACACAAACTGCATTGCAATCGTTTTCCAAAATGTTGTTTGTGTGGAAATATTATGGAGGAAATAGAGGAAAGTACTGTACCTGGCACAGCACTGTTCACAATGCTCAAAATATTGGTAGAAAAATATAAATATTGAATTAGGGGCGGGGGTGTATATGAATGTATCTCTGAAGGGAACTGGCTGTCTTCAGAAGAGTTTCGAAGGCATTTTTTCCTCTTATACCTCTGTGTAATGCTTAAAGGATTAGTTCACTTCAGAATTGCAATTTCCAGATAATTTACTCACCCCCATGTAATCCAAGATGTTTATGACTTTCTTTCTTCAGTCAAAAAGAAATTAAGGTTTTTGAGGAAAACTTTCCAGGATTTTTCTCCTTATAGTGGGCTTCACTGGGGTACAACGGGTTGAAGGTGCAAATTGCAGTTTCAAAGGGCTCTACATGATCCCAGACGAGGAATAAGGGTCTTGTCTAGTGAAACAATCTGTCATTTTCTAAAGAAAAAAAAAATATATATATATATATATATATATATATAAGTTGTGGTCAGAATTATTGCCACCCTCAAAGATGACTGTAAAAATAAATCTGCATTGTTTTTCCTTTTGATGTTTAATTCATAAAATTAGCAAAAATCTAACCTTTCATTGAAAGAAAATAATTGAAAGTGGGGGGAAAATCACATTATGATATAAATGTTTTTCTCCAAAACACGTTGGCCACAATTATTGGCATCCTTTTATTCAATACTTTTTGCAACCTCCTTTTGCCAAGATAACAGCTCTGAGTCTTCACCTATAATGCCTGATGAGTTTGGAGAACACCTGACAAGAGATCAGAGACCATTCCTTCATGCAGAATCTCTCCAGATCCTTCAGATTCCCAGCTCCATGTTGGTGCTTCTTCTCTTCAGTTCACTCCACTCATTTTCTTTAGGGTTCAGGTCAGGGGACTGGGATGGCCATGGCAGAAGCTTCATTTTGTGCCCAGTGACACATTTTTGTGTTGGTTTTGATGTTTGTTTTGGATCATTGTCCTGATGGAAGATCCAACCACAGCCCATTATTGGATTTCTAGCAGAAGCGGTCAGGTTTTGATTTTTTTTTCTGTTGGTATTTGATAGAATCCATGATACCATGTATCTGAACAAGATGTCCAGGACCTCCAGCAGAAAAATAGGCCCACAACATTAAAGATCCAGCAGTATAATTAACTGTGGGCATTTTTATCCATGTGTGCACCAAACCCATCTGGTGGGTTTGCTGCCAAAAAGCTCTTTTTTTAGTTTCATCTGACCATAGAAGCCGGTCCCGTTTGAAGTTCCAGTCTTGTCTGACAACTGAATATGCTGGAGATTGTTTCTGGATGAGAGCAGAGGATTTTTCTTGAAACCCTCCCGAACAACTTGTGGGGATGTAGGTGCTGTTTGATCATTTTTTTTAGGCTTTCTGAGACTCAATACTCAACTGATCTCTGCAATTCTCCAGGTGTGATCCTTGGAGAGTCTTTGGCCACTCAAAATGTACTCCTCATTAGGACGATTTAGACACACGTCCTCTTCCACGCAGATTTGTAACATCTTTAGTTGATTGGAACTTCTTAATTATTGTATTGATGGTGGAAATGGGGATTTTCAATGCTTTAGCTATTTTCTTACAGCCACTTTCTATTTTGTGAAGCTCAACAATCTTTTGCCGCACATCAGAACTATATTCTTTGGTTTTACTCATTGTGATGAATGATTAAGGGAATTTGGCCCTTGTGTTTCCTCATGTTTATACTCCTGTGGAACAGGAAGTCATGGCTGGACAATTTCATGTTCATGATCACCCAGGTGTGCTATTAAAAAGTAAATATGAATGGGAATATACTTCAGAGATATTTTACTCATAAAAATTTCTAGGGGTGCCAATAATTGTGGCCAACGTGTTTTGGAGAAAAACATTTATTTCATAATGTGATTTTCCCCCCACTTTCAATTCTTTTCCTTCAATGAAAGGTTAGATTTTTGCTAATTTTATGAATTAAAGATCAAAAGGATAAATAATGCACATTTATTTTTATAATCATCTTTGATCATATTTACCAAGGGTGCCAATAATTCTGACCACAACTGTGAGTGTGTATATATATATATATATATATATATTTATTTATTTATTTATTTATTTATTTATTTATTTAACCACAAATGCTCATCTTGCACTGCTCTGCGATGCACCACTCATCACTCATTACGTAATCACATTGGAAAGGTCACGCCTGACGTAGGCGAAAGTACCGCGGTAGGGCGAAAAACTAGGGCATTTGGCTTAGTCTTTGCCTGTTCGCTTTGTAGACACTGGATCGGTACTTTCGCCTACATATCGTATGACCTTTCCACTGTGATTACGTAATGAGTGGGGCATCGCAGAGCAGTGCAAGATGAGCATTTGTGGTTAAAAAGTATATCCATTTTTATTATTTTTAGAAAATGACTGATCGTTTCGCTAGACAAAACCTTTATTCCTCGGCTGGGATCGTGTAGAGCCTTTTGAAACTGCAATCTGGACCTTCAACCTGTTGTGCCTAAATGAAGTCCACTATATGGAGAAAAATCCTCAAAAACCATTTCTTTTTGACTGAAGAAAGAAAGACAAACATCTTGGATGACATGGGGGTGAGTAAATTATCAGTAAAGTTTAATTCTGAAGTGAACTAATCCTTTAAGTTATATTTCAAACAGAACCTAAGCATAATTATGATGCTCTTGGTGGTTTTTTTGTATTTTAGTTTCAATAAATGACCTGAACACGGCAGAAAGTTTGAGCTCTGAAAGTTACTATTATTTACACCATAAATCAAACTATTATTTAAAAAAAAAAAAAAAAATCAAGGGAAATTACATTTTTCAAATTTCTATCTAAGTAAATAACTTCTTATGAAGTTCTGTAAATGTAAATTTGCTCAATAGAGCGAAGCAAGGTTCATAGCAGCAGTCAAACGAAACGCTGAGCTACAAACAGTGTGAAATGCACTGCCCCATACATTAACGATCAATACTGTTGAATAAATGTATTTGAGTGTGGCTAGACATTCAGGAGACATTTAAATAAACGATTCAACTATAAAACAAAGGTCAGACTGTGGAACTCTCCAGCGAAAGATGCGCCAACATTCTGTACCGTATGTACACCTACACAAGCAGTAATAAATGACAGAATGTTGGAAACACTTTCAAAACTTGCTGGCATCTTAGGTGAAGGTTCTTCAGTAAGAGTCTACTGATTACAGAAGTTTAATCAATAATTGTTTTACTAGACCACCAAACATAAATAATAAAGGTAGTATCGCAAAACGTGTCATAATAGAAGAAATACCTTACATTCCTTGTCCATTGGGAGCAGTAGTCAGCCGTGTTTCAATTTGCGACAGATCCTCAAGGAGCAAGAGGCCGGTGAAGGTTATTTAATAAAAGATGACCATTCCAAATGTGTTGCCGAGAATACTTTTATTGATTCAGAGGGAGGCAGGTTGAACTATCCTTGCTTTCCTGCACTTAACTCTACATTGCATTTTTCTGACATATAATGCATTCATTATAAGCGATTTCTTGCTGAGGCTTTCAAAAAAGGATGTACAGGAAAGCAGATTTGGATTACAGGATGTAGATTTAGTTGTAACTATTAGGTACATCTACAGTATATCTAAATGACATAAATCACATCTATATCTTTTCTCATGAATTGTAGTTATATGTTCCTTGGCTGTAGTAGAGAACAGCAAATCTCTTTGCCTTTTGGTTTGCACAGGGAGAACAGAGCAGTGCATCCATCCACCCCCCCCCCCCCCCCCCCCCCAACATTGATGAGCTCATAAAAACTCTTTATTATGTATGAGTTTGGCCTGATTTTGCAATTTTGTTTGGTAATAGCAGTAACAGTTTGGAAGAGTCCATTTTAGTGCTTTTTAAAGCTAGATCCAAAAGCTGTTGTTGGAGTTGAGGGCACATCTGCGGTCACCAGATGCACAGTACTATTAGTGCATAATGAAAATCTTCATAATCACCCATGTACCAGCAGGAAGCACTTTTGTTTCCTCTCAACTTTCTTTCTTTCTTTCTTTCTTTCTTTCTTTCTTTCCTTTTGCATTTTTGCTTTCAGGGAAAAGAATAATATTGTGAAAAAAGAAAAAAAAAATGGAATGATGACTTTATATCTTTAAAATGCAGCTTAATTTCTCCCAGTTGTGACTTTATTTCTCACAATGTTACTTTATTTCTTGTAATTGTGACTTTATAGCTCTCCATGACTTTATATTGCTTCCATACTTTTTTGTGCTCTCTTTTTGATTAAGTGGCTTTTTATTTTCTGTTTTTCTTTTCTTTTATTATATCATGATGAATCAAATTTGGTATTTTGAGATAAAAGGGCTTGAAGTGCTTCCAGAAGAGCTCTAAATGTTTTCCCCAGTCCAAAAAGAGCATTTGAAACTGTGTTATTTTAGTATTAGTAATATACTCTTTATTAATATTTTCACTCAGTTAGCTTTTATTTTCATTTTCAGTTTAGTTTGTTTTAGTAATTTTGTTATTTTGTCATTTATAATATTTTTTTTTTTTACTATTTCTATTTAGCTTAAATTTTTCATTTTTTAGTAATTTTAGTACTCCAACTTCAACTTATTTTTATTAGTTTTAGTTTTTTACTGTTTCTATTTAGCTTATTTTTTTATTTAAATTTTTAGTAATTTTAGTACTTCAACTTATTTTATTTCAATTAGTTGCCAAGAGCAACATTTCTAATTTTCATTATTTATTTTTTTAATTTTAAGTTTTTCATCTAATATCTATATTTTATTTTATGTAGCTTTATTTCAATAACAAAACCGACTTTTAATAGTTTTAGTTTTAGTTAACAATAACAACACTGATTTAAAATGTCTTTCTAAACTTTTTGATGTCATATAGATGCATCATCACAATAATAAACCCATTGGCCACAAAGTTGTTAATGATGCAAACAAACAAAAAAAAACACTACAAAGCTTAATTCATCCTCAAATTCCATTTCTTTTTCCCTCAGACGCTAAACTCTGTGACCCCTCATCTGGACGTTGAGGAGTGCAGCATCGCTTTGTTACCACGAAACCGCGAGAAGAACCGCAGCATGGACGTTCTCCCACCTGACAGGGCCCTCGCTTTCCTGGTGACCACCGAGGGCGAGAGTAACAACTACATTAACGCAGCACTGATGGATAGTTTCCACCGGCCTGCTGCTTTCATTGTAACCCCCCACCCGCTACCCGGCACGACCTCTGACTTCTGGAGGCTGGTGTTTGACTACGGTTGCACCTCCGTAGTCATGCTGAATCAGCTGAACCAGTCTAACTCCGCCTGGGTAAGCGAACGCATCTGCACAGCCACCAGAAGTTCCACTACAGCACCCAAGAGGACTTTGAGGGTTTTTCTTCAAAATACATCTTTATCGGTTGCCTTTTTGCATTCGCATCATCGCACGTCCTTTGAAGTCGTTTAAGCTATTTTGTCCCCAGCTTCTCTTAATCTCCCTGTGAAATGTTATATATTCATAAGCCTATAGTCAAGTCTCATTTACATACAGCTTCCCTTTGAGTTTGCAGAGTGGCGTTCCGGTGCTCTTCTTGATCACGGCTCTCTGAAAACCCTGACGTGCGCTAACATGCCGGCAGTTACTCAGTGTCACTCTCGCAGTCGATTCGTTTTTCTCTCTGTGGTGGATTAACGTCTCTCCCTCTTCTTCATTCGCATGATTGCTCTCTGCAGTCCATAAGTATTAATATTTATCACCTCACTTGCCTCGCTGTCATTAATGTTCTTCCTCTTTCTCGCCTGTTCTCACTGTCTCCGCCTGTTTAATTTCAGCTCAGTTCAGTTTAGTAAGGCTACAGAGTTTTATATGTATGGATGTTGAATTCCAAGGCTGCAGTATACTTCAAATACAGTGGAGTCAAAATATTGATGAGATTTGAATGATAAAAATTGAACGATTTCATGTATCACATTCTTAACTTCAGTTTTTACGCGTACGTGAAATTTTGTCATCAGAATAGTATGTGCTGGTCGCACATGCGCATTGAATTTGTTTTGCACCGATCAGTTGTTCCACAAGGTGGCAACACTGGCCCGGGCAGTCGTTTCACAGTAGAAAATGAAACTAAAGAGACGGAACACCAACAAATACCAGAGACTGCAACAACAACAAACCTTCACATTGACAAGTGCTTGTGTGAGGGGGTTATGAGATACTCACAACTTTACTTTAGAAGAGTATGAAGACATTTTTATCGGTCATAACTTCTGGAGAGAAATAGCGAAGACAGATGAAACTTTTTAGAGTGCGTGTGTCGACCACCTACGTATGCATACGCTAGCTTACGTGTTAAAAAAAGAAGTATACTTTGGGCTTAAGATCCAAATAACTGGCCTGTGACTGTCCTGCATGATTATAATAAGTTCAACAGCTATACTGTAAAATATACTGTAAACCTCTTCTTTTCAGAAGCCTTTTCTTTTTTAACTACAGAAGACTTTTTTCCCATTCAGAACCCGTTTTGCTCGAGAATCTTTTTCATTTCTATATTCCTTTAGAATCCCACTCCTGTGTAAACCCTTTTCCCTCCAGAACCCTTTTCTTCCTTAATCCCATTCCTTCTAAAAACCAGTTTTCATCCTAACACAATTTCCCTCTGGAACCTCTCCCTCTGTAACCCTTATTCTTCTTAAACAGGGGTGTCCAAACTCAGTCCTTGAGGGCCACTGTCCTGCAGAGTTTAACTCTAACTGTCCTCAACACACCTGTCTGGAAGTTTCTAGTATGCCTAGTCAGACCTTGATTAGCTGGTTCAGGTGTGTTTAATTGAGGGAGCTAAACTCTGCAGGACAGTGGCCCTCCAGGAGCAGGATTGGACACCCCTGTTCTAAAACAACATTCCATCTGGAACTCCTTTTTCCACTTCAGAATCCTGTTCCTCCAGAACCCGTTTCTCTCTAGAATCCCTTTTTCCCTCCAGAACCCATTGTCTTTTCTTTCTTATTATTCTCTCTATTTACTTTAAACATTCCATAAAGCATGAAAATAATTAAAACACCTTTGTGAAAGAAACTTGACCTTGAAAAATCCATCCAGAAATAATCAAGAACTTGAACTTGTAATAGCAAATTAGGGCTTCTAAACACTTTTTTTTTTGTATATTTGTCTTCCTTGTTTATTCATTCATTCTCTTTCTTTCTTCTGTCTTTCTCCAGCCTTGTGTGCAGTACTGGCCTGAACCAGGTCTTCAGCAGTATGGTCCTATGCAAGTGGAGTTTCTGTCCATGTCTGCAGATGAGGACATCATCACCCGGCTTTTCCGGGTCAAAAATGTGACGAGAGTGAGTTCCATCAATTATCATTCACTCTCTTCCATATAAATGTTTCTCATATTTCCCCAGTACATTGTAACCCTAGCAAACCCTTAATATACCCTTACGTTAACAGAAAGTTAATCACTTAATCGTCATTTTACTCATGTCAGAAAATTGCTTTAATTGAGCAATTATGCAAAATTACACTATACAGAAGCATATACAAATAAAGTTTACTGACTTGATCCTTTTGGGCCTCTAAAGGTACACATAAGGTAAAAAATCCAGCTGTGCAGATAAGCCTCTTAATTTTCTTTCGAAAAATACATAGTATATTCCAAGTAATTTCCTTGGAGAATTCCTTGCATTACCACCCCAGGGCTTTAATGATATTCTGCGATAATACATTTTTCATACCTTGGAACCAGTTGATCATTATGTTGTGTCATTTAACTGTCAGATTAATTCCTCAAGTTTAAAAAGTGCGGAAATTGAGATTTTTATGTAATCTTTGAAAAGCTTTGAAAGCATTTTGAGGCCTTTTATATTACCGTGTTGGCCATTATGCCATGTTACATTCAGATCACGGTTTAATAGACTACGAGATAAAGTAGTATAATAAATAGGGTTTGTCAGTCCAATATATTTTGTCAGCCAAAGCTACAAGAGCAATTAAAGAACAGAGGAAAAGCTATTTCAAAATATCCATTTTCATACCATCAACACATGACACTTCATATGGCGCCACTTTCGCAGGCAAGGACAGATGCTGAAATAAGTTTCCATAAGCCTGCAGATATGAAATATACATTAATGAGCGTGCCACAGAAGGTCATTTTTACCACTTTCAATTTGCCCCAGCTTGTCATTATTGTAAGGGCTAATTTTGTTCTGTTTTGCTCTGCGAATGTTTGATGGCAGTGCTCTTTGCCTAATAGACATCTGCAGTTTTCTCGCTGCTCAATGTACTTTTGACAGATGTGACAGTGTTTTAATGCTTTGCTGTGGAACATTAGAAACTAAGGCGATTGAGTGGGGGAAAGGCATTTTCAGCGCTACAGAGAGAATTATGGGGGTGTGTGGATGGGATGCTTGTGATTGTGGGTGCATGTGTTATTCAAATGTGACATCTCTATTACTTAGACTGTGCGGTAGGGAATGTTAGTGTTACTGCTTCTGCTTTAAACTGTGTGCTCTTTCTATGGTGTTCACATGTTTGTTTATAATAAGACTTGTTTTTTTGTTTTTTTTAAGTGGCAGCCACGGGTTGTGATTATCCAGGAAATCTTACATAATAATGATCAAATTAAATCTTACATATTAATTTAATCCTCCATATTATGTGTTATGATGCGCCTGGCATATTTTAATGGTTGATTAAACAATGAATAAAAACAAGACATGGTTTGTAGACTGATGTACATCAGGGTAAAAGATATCAGAATACAGATGTAGAGGAACGTTTTCTAAACCTAAAGGATACATTCTATGTCTTTTTCCTGGCTAATCAACAGAGAATGTCAAATTGTCCACTTTGGGAACTAAAAAGTAATGTTTCTAGAATATTCTGGGAACCTAAAATTATTAAAATTGCTGGTTTGTTATTATTTTTTATACATACATGTGTGTGTGTGTGTGTGTGTATATATATATATATATATATATATATATATATATATATATATCTTAGGTCTTAAATGTCGATGCAGTTCTCTATTCTGTATATCAAATTAATGCACATTATTTACAATACATGCAACAACTGATTGCACAATGTGTTTAAAAGTCACCATATTCTTATTAAACGCAAATAAGATTCAATGAGGTCGATGAGTAAAACGGCTTGAATTGTCTTTAAAAGTCCTTTAATTTGGACATAACTTAATAACATATCTTAATTTATCCTTATTTAACTTCTGGCGTCTATGTATGTCCTATCAACTGTTTACAAATTGAAAGAACATTTGGACAGAAAAATCATTATGACAGACTAAAAATATGCGTGTCGCTTAGCTATGGTCAGTGCACTCACTTCCTCCCAGCAACCCTCAGGGCAGTTTTGGGGTGTGCCTCAGGGCTCTATATTAATTCCACCAGTGTTTTAAGCCAAAGTAGGCATGTATCAGGGCCAGCCTTATAGTGTTTCTTCCCCACCAGAGTGAAACTCTTTCCCAGCAGACTCATTCATCACAACCTAAACACTGCTGACTTGGCACTGCTGAGACCTCAGCATGGAGAACAGTCTTACGCTACTGTACACATCCATAAACAAGCCCAAATGCACAGCTGGCAATGCATTACTGATCGTGACCTTTCCTTTTCCCCCATCTCATCCATGCGAAGCTGCAGGAGGGTCAGCTGGTCGTGTGCCAGTTCCAGTTCCTGCGCTGGTCAGCGTATCGTGACGTGCCTGACTCCAAAAAGGCCTTCCTTAACCTGCTGGCCAGCGTACAGAAGTGGCAGAGGGAGTGTGGGGAAGGTCGTACCGTGGTCCACTGCCTGTGAGTAGTATACCGACACACAATCCCAACTCAACTAAATGATGTTTTTATTGATTTACAGCATCTGATAATATAACGTCTGCTGGATTTCCTTTTGAACAATGGCTCTTAAGTGTTTTCAATAGATTTGTTGTAGTCTTGTTAATGCCTAAAAATTAATTTAATCAAACATCTACTTTTTTTTCTGGTGGACAACAAGAATCAACTTCCATTGTGTCTGTTTTGGTCTGGATTTCTGTACATTCACTTAATGCCAGTGAATATTATTCATAGTCTTAATGCAAATAGATTAAGTAAGCTTTCATTTTGCTGATTAAAATTGCATGCAATTAAATTAGGTTGTGACAGAGTGATCCAGAATTGTGTTCCATAGCACTAGCTGATTTTAATTAGCTAAACTATACAAACAATTGCTCTTTTGGAGTGTAGTCTAATATTTCTTTATGAGTGTTTTGGTTTGACTGTTGTTTGGCATTCTGTCCATTGATTTCTGCAGAACAGAACACAAATGCAACTGTGTATATTGTGATGTGTTATAATAAGCTTTATGTGCTGCTAATCAGATACAGACAAATGATACAACAAAAAACAAACAAAAAACATCAAATCAGCTTAATGATGGGATCCTGCTGTGTTCAGCTACATCTTTTACTTCCGCCGTGTGTTCTCTGCAGTGTCATTGACTGATGTTCCCCAAGCCAGTGATGCATACAGAATTTTTTTTATTTCTTTTTTTTTTTTTCTGCTTGTACAGTGAGATGTATGTCTAGTCTAGCAGGTGCACCGGCGCTCTTCATCAGTAATACGGGTGGTAGAATATCCATGAGCCAGTGTGTTTCAAATCTTTGAAGTTCTTTTGAAATGAAGTATTGCTTTTCAATTCATTAGTATGAATGTAAAGTGAATTGGCTACAGGAAGTTCAATTTGACTTGGAATTGGAACTATAGGAAGTAGAATTCACTGAATTCTCATGTTCAAAGGTTTGGGGGAAAAAAATATATATATTTTTATTTAGCAAGGACACATTAAATTGATCAAAAATGACAGTAAAGACATTACAAAAGTTTCTGTTTTATATAAATGCTGTTCTTTTCAACTTTCTATTCATCAAAGTATCCTGAAAAAAAATGTATTATGGCTTCCACAAAAATATTAAGCATATGAACTGTTTTCAATATTGATAAAAATATTTTGTTGAGCACCAAATCAGTATAATTAGAATAATTTCTGAAGGATCATGTGACACTGAATACTGGAGTGATAACTATCATCACAGAAATAAATTACATTTTAAAATACTGTATATTAAAATAGAAAAGTTATTTTAAATTGCATTAACATTTCACAAAATAATTTTTTACTATATTTTTGATCAAATAATTGCAGTCTTGATGATCATAAGAGACTTCTTTCAAAAACATAAAAAAAAAAAAAATCTTACAGACCCCAAAATTTTGATTGGTAGTCTATATAAATTTGATTCAATAAAAATTTTAGTTCAATTGAATGGTGCCTTATAATATTCATCTAAAATATTCAAAAGAAATTATAAGCCAAATCAAATATAGGAGAATAAAAAGGAAAGATAAAAGCATTGTAATAACACTGAAGAGCAGAAATAAATGAACTAATCAAAGAGCACTCATACTGTATGTCAAAAAATAAGAGACAAAGGGCTTTATATGAGAGAACATTTTGTGATTTTTCTTTATTTAAATTTTCCTGGTCTGAACATCTGATCTGAACATTTCACACAAACTGTATTTGAACTCAGATTGCCCACAGATATAGGTTAAAGGACTAGTTCACTTCTGAATGAAAATTTCCTGATAATTTACTCACCCCCATGTCATCCAAGATGTTCATGTCTTTCTTTCTTCAGTCAAAAAGAAATTAAGGTTTCTGAGGAAAACATTCTAGGATTTTTCTCCATATAGTGGACTTCAATGGGGTTCACCAGGTGGAAGGTCCAAATTGCAGTTTCAGTGCAGCTTCAAAGGGCTCTACATGATCCCAGATGAGGAATAAGGATCTTGTCTAGCGAAACGATCGATTTTTTTTTTTTTTTTTTTTTTTAATAAATAATAATGTATATACCTTTTAACCACAAATGCTCATCTTACACTTTTCTGCAATGCGCCACGCATTACGTTGAAAAGTCACGTGACGTAAGCAGAAGTACCGCGGTAGGGCGAAAAACTCTAACTTCAAAATTGTCCGATATCATTGTTTTACCTTTTTTTTTTTTTTTTTTTGTAAAGAGTGTTTGACTTAATCTTTGCACGTTCATTTTTTAGACACTGGATTGATACTTCCGCCTACGTCACGCGTGACCTTTATAACATGATCACGTCATGCGTGTGGATCGAAGAGCTAGTGCAAGACGAGCATTTGTGGTTAAAAAGTATATAAATTTTTATTTTTTTTAGAAAATGGCTGATCGCTTCGCTAGATAAGACTCTTATTCCTCGTCTGGGATCGCATAGAGCCCTTTGAAGCTGCATTGAAACTGCAATTTGGACCTTCTACCCAGTGAACCCCACTGAAGTCCATTATATGGAGAAGAATCCTGAAATGTTGTCCTCAAAAACCTTAATTTCCAAGAAAGAAAGACATGAACATCTTGGATGACATGAGGGTGAGTAAATTATCAGGAAATTTTCATTCAGAAGTGAACTAATCCCTTAAAGGGCATTTCATAAGAGCACATGGACTGTCCATCAGGTCACGTCCTGGCCTTGCGTATTATTGAATTGTCGGCTCCTCGCAGCGGCCCGTGTGATGGCAGTTGTGCCCTTGAACAGCACACTTAATCCTTGTCTTCACAGTGTTATCTGTGTCTCATGTGACCTCATCTCTGTTTGCCAGTGAGTCAGATAAGAGATAATTATATGCAAAATACCAAATTCCTGTGTACCTTCACAAACAAATCATGAACAATATCCTGATGTGAACAATTAAACAAAATGGTTCTACAAGGACTTCTCTCATAGCCAGACTCAATGATCTTAGCCTAGGCATTATCCTTTTGACCACACACTCCACTTCCCCCACGTCTCTGTCTCCCCTCTTGTCCATCGAGCCGTCTCATCTGGAACCCCAGGCACGAATTCCCTTCCCATCGCCGCCCAGAAGCACATCACTCAAAACTGTCACACAGTGTTACCAACCACAGGCAGAGAGAAGAGATTATGGAGATGAAATCAATTATGCTTTAATACAGAACAGCGCAGGCCTTTCTTCGCGCTAAATCCAGAGCTGCCAAAGCACTGACTGCGATTGATTATCTCAGCATTGCCTCATCTAGCTGCCGCTGTCGTGCCATACGCATACACAGCAGAAGACCTCGGCGGATCTTCAGACAGCTCTTTGTATGCCTTGTGTGCAGGCTGGTTTCATATTAACTGGATGTGTGAAATTTCTGTTGTAGACTGAATATCAGTATGCAGCACAAGCCAGATCATTTTCTCCACTGTCTTCAATGTCTGTCTATTCTTTGCTCATGACAGCTGGGTTTTGTTGTATTCATGTATGTCTAGGAATGGCGGTGGCCGCAGCGGAATGTACTGTGCCAGCAACATCCTGATGGAGATGATCCAATACCAGAACATGGTGGACGTCTTCTATGCCGTCAAGACCCTTCGTAACGCTAAGCCCAATATGGTGGAGACACTGGTAGGTACAGAAGTTCAGAAAGTATTTGCCTTTAAAATAAATACCCAAATGCCAAAAGCATCAGTTGATCAGGGCCTTTCTAGAAAGTTCACATGCCCAGGACAGACTTTTTATTGGTGATTCCCCTTTTCCCTGATCCCCACTGAGTAGGCTTTACTATAGAGCAGGGGTTTTTACTTTTTGATGTCCCCCAAATATGATGGTTATCTTGTGAGGAACCGCAAAGTTAGCTTAAAGGGTTAGTTCACCCAAAAATGAAAATTCTGTCATTAATTACTCACATTCATGTTTTTCCAAACCTGTAAGACCTTCGTTCATCTTCGGAACACAAATTAATAAGATATTTTTTTTATAAAATCTGAGAGCTTTCTCACCCCCCATAGACTGCAACATAATTACCACTTTCAAGACCCAGAAAGGTAGTGAAGACATTGTTAAAATAGTCCACATGACTACAGTTGTTCAACATTACGTTTTGTGCGCAAATAAAAAAAAATTATTCAACGATTTCTTCTCTTCTGTCTCAGTCTTTGATGCTGTTCATGTGAGCACCACGACACGTCCCGGCCAATACTGAGCCTGCATTCTGACGTATAACACGGAAGCGCTGCACTGTGTTTAAAATGTGAACAGCGTCAGAGACCGACATGGAAGAGAAGAAATTGTTAAATAAAGTGTTTTTTTTTTTGGTGCATAAAAAGTATTCATCACATCACATTAATGTTGACCAAATGTAGTCACATGGACTATTTTAACAATGTCTTTAATACCTTTCTGGGCCTTGAAAGTGGTAATTACATTGCAGTATGGTGGTTGAGAAAGCTCTCGGATTATATCAAAATTATATTAATTTGTGTTCCGAAGATGAACGAAGGTCTTGTGGCTTTGGAACGACATGAGGGTGAGAAATTAATGACAGAAATGTAATTTTGAGTGTAAATTTTCAAGTATAAAAACTTGTAAAGAAATATTAAATGTGATATTTAGAAGTCAACAAAATTCTCATGGTTTCCTAAATTAAATTAGTTCGCTTTAATAATAATAATGGATTCTGTCCAGATTTTAGAAAGCAGAATGAAATAATATCAAATTTGCTGAATGTTAATGTAAAAAAATCACTGTTGAACATATTTTATTAATACCTTAAGTGTAAATGTAACCTCACAGCTCTAAAAATAGATTTTAATTTTTCGTGTGGTTTGTACACTACTATTCAAAAGTATTAGGTTAGTAAGATTTAAAGAAAAAAAAATAATAATAAATTATTCAGCATGAATGCATTAAATTGAAAAAGTGACATTTATAATGTCACTATTTTTATTTCAAATAAATGCTGTTTATCTTTGAACATTCTATTCATTAAAAAGTTCAGGAAAAGAAAAATGTAGTACAGTGTCCACAGAAATATTAAGCAGCACAATGGTTTTCAACATTAATAAGAAGAAATGCTTAAGCACCAAATCATCAAATTGTAATAATATTCCACAATATTACTTTTATTGATCAAATAAATGTTGCCTTGCTGAGCATAAGACACTTGTCGCAAAAACATAGAAAAATATTACTGACCCTAAACTTTTGAACTGTAGTGTATACATAGATATGGAAGTGAATTATTGCACTAATTCTGTCATTTCTCTGTGTGTGTGGTGCAGGAGCAGTATCGTTTCTGTTATGAGCTGGTTCTGGAGTATTTGGACTGCTTAGAGGTCAGATAGCGGAATTCCCCCCCCCCCATGCTGACCTCACTGCATGGAGCAGGACCACCGGCAGGCTCACTCTACACCCCCTCATCCCCCTCTTCTTCCCATCTTTCTGTCGTCTTACCCAGATCAAAAAGCAGAAGGAAGAAAATGGGACAAAAAAATGAAGAGTTCTCAGCCTTTTTTTTTACCCCAAACAGCTAAATTTGTTATATCCCTTTGTGTCATGGCTGTTTTTTCGGTTTAGGATTTTTTCAGCATATTTTCCTCAAAGCTGTGAGCAATTCCAGAGCCTGGCTTGGTGCAGTGTGGTTGGTTTACCTCTGCTCGCAGAGATAGTGGGCTGTTTCTAAAAACAGCAGCTTTATTTTACACCTGCCTGTTTCTCTCTGGCTGGCTGGACTGAAGAGCTGAAATAAACATCACTTGGAGAAGATCTCTTCATGTGCAGTGCAGTGGAGATGAGAGTCTGTACCGTGGCTCTTAAAAAAGGAGTTGTGCACCTGCCATGCCCCTTAAAAAGCGCCAAAAGGACAAAACACACATGCATGCACAAACGCTGACATCCACACACACACACACACAGATTCAACCAGCAGACAGCTTTCCATCAACTGCCTATCAAGACGTCGATGCCTCTTCAACGCAAAGGACACGCTTTTTCACCAACGTTTTACGCGTCTCTGAGGATTGGTTCTTGTCTCATTGGAGGCGGAGTTTATTACTATATATGGTGCCATATGTCTCAAGAGGAGATTGACAGGAGAGTCAGGCAGCCATGTTGCCATGCTGTGGCTTTCCTATCTTGTTGTAACTGTTGTCTTTTTTCCTCTCACTTGTATATATACTTAACGTCTGCTGGAAATCCCTTACGTCTTAAAGTGTAAGTCTCAAGTGCTAACAGTGGCCCTGTGTGCTTAAAGCAAAGGAAGTACATTAACAAGGGGCAGACGTGATGGCATTCTAAAGCTTGCGGTGGATTACACCCTGACCTTTATCCTCTCACTCAATGGTTTTGAGAGAGCGCAGTTAATAGTCTTTTTACAACGGTGCTGCGAAACTGTGTCAGAAGTGAGGAGAAAGGGACCAAAAGGAACATTGGCAATCTTCTTCTATCCACTTGTAACTATTTATCGGACTGACTCGTGTTCTTTGAGTGGATTTTGTTTAACAATTGTGCAGCTTTGAGTGTACAGCTGAATCCTGGGCTTGAGATTCTTCAAAGCACCCCTTTAAGTTAAACATTCGTTTCTGTTCCATTGCAGTTTGTGATTTTATTTGCCGTTTTCCTCTAATAGCTGGACACGTGATAGTTGATTGTCTGACCATCGAGTCTGCGTTCCATGAATATGGTACTGTAGTGTCTCTTGAAGGTTTTTCAAGCATCAAGTCCCACGTTAGCTAGTCTAAAACATCAAATTTCTGTATCACTTTTTAAAATAGTGATTTGGGCCTTTTAAACCATATATAGTTTTTATTTCTGTCTTATTGAGAAATAAGTTATTTTATGATATACATATATTTTTTGACATTTCATTGTTGTTACTACATTGTAAAATTATACAAATCTGGCTTTTAAACTTGATTTGATATGTTTGGTTACAGGGTTATCTAAAATTGTACCCATGTGACTTTCTGAAGGTAAAAATCAACATTTTCTAAAGTCAAAGAACCTTCTTTCACTGTCTGTTGGTTGAAAAGAAAAAAAAAATCTATTTTTAAGAGCTTCAGGCTGTATTTTGTACCTTATTTGTGGAAGGTGTCAGACAGATTAGAACAGACAGGCAAGTAGAACTGACAGCCAAGATTTCAGTGGTTAAACTACTATATTTCAATGGTGATAAATACAGTTTGCCATTTTTAACTACAAGCACTAAATACAAATGCTCAGCGTATTCACATCAGTATTACGCTCACATCTCTCAAATTGTTATGACCCCAACTGTGAAATTGCTTTATCAGCAAGATGCCAAGTTAGCAAAACACAGAGGCGTTTTCCCAATGATTACATTACTCTGCATAAAGCATCTCAGATGTCAGGCTGCCCCAGTCCACACTGAGTGACAGCTCACAACAACACGAGATTCCTGATGCTATTAACATGCTAGTTAAAGGAACACCCAAAAATGAGAAGTCTGCCATTATTTACAATAATCCTCATGCTGTTCCAAACCTTTATTTCTTTATTTTGTCCGTGAAACAACATTTTAACGAATTTAAAATCTATTGCTATGGGATGACATGATGATAGAATTTTCATTTTGGGGTAACCTGTTCCTATAAGAGAGCCAGAGAAAATATTGATTGATCGAAGAGGCTACAAAGACAGTGTTGTGACTTTCTTCACCAAACCCCAATTGTGGACTTTCATGGAAAGTGCCTGGTGGAAAGTATGTGTACATATAGATGTATATTTGTGTTCTGTGAATAATATGTGAACAAAGTTTGTTTGGCCAGATTTAACGATTTAAAAGTAACAGAAAGAGTTGAATGTACTGTTCTGTATAAGATCTATTTCCTGAATATGCCGCCAAAAGATCTGACACATGCTCAGTCAGCTGAGAATGATCTCTTAAAGCCATTCCAAAGTCGCCCCTTCAGAAGGCCCATTTAGTCACTTTAAAACCCTCCAATGATTGTTTTTTTTTTTTTTTTTTTTTTTTTTTACCATGCTCATTCCAAAGACATTAGCCAACTAATGGTAGTCACCTATGCTAATACCGCATAATTATCCCTAGTGTCTCACTACGAGAGAGGAAGGACTTTAGCCACTCTTGACAAATGTTGAGCCAGGTCCTTGTTTTTTTGTGTGCGTTTAGTTTGTTTATTTGTTTCCTTCCAAGTGTTTCTGTATGATACTGAATGAATTGAAAAAGAACTGTGTTTTTGACCATGTGTTTGTGGGACAGGAAGAGGACATGGAGGCATATATCTCATGGGAAACTGAGGGTTGGGGTGGGACGGGGTGTTCAAACAACAATAAAATGTTCTAAGACTGTAAATGTCTTATTGGAGCATTCATTTATTCTACCTCTTTTGTGTTTGAGTAGCTTTAAATGTAATACTGATTAAATTTGCATTGGGTGTCAAGAAATGATGAACAATAGCATTTTCTACATATACATTTTTAACATTTCACATTGTATACGGTAATGTGTTTTGAAGGAACATTAATTAACAATGAACAATCTTGTGTCTTTAAACTAATCTAGATCAATAAATGCTGTAAATCTTGTTCATTATTAGTTAATGAAACCTGTCATGAAACTCTAGATGGCACAGGCTGATAGGTCCTTAACTCAGTCTGCTTGCGATCACATCATTCTCTATAGGGTACAGCTGATTGGTTCATGTTGTATCAGTAGCCAGTGAGCTCGCTGCTCAACCTTCAAATACTTGGTCAGCATTTGCTATAGCAGTTGCAGCGTGCTTTCAGAAACCCTCCACCTTCCCCAGCTCCACCTGTATAGATCTGCTACGGGGGTTAATTCATATATGTTACATGTGCAGCAGCATGTCTTACATGCTCAGAGCAATGTCTGTGAATGTATTGGCAGTAGCAAGTCCCGTACTTGCTCTGCAACAGCAGCAGCGTAGCAGATCTATTCCACCAAGACCAAACACATTCATTACCATGCCAAACACTCAGAAAGAGTTATCATGACAGAGCTATTGTTTATCAATTAAACCTCATTATTCTGTTTTCAAACATTTTAAATTGTGTAAAATAAGTTCTAATGTAATTTTTGATGAACATTTGATGTCATGAAATTGCATTATAGAATACTCGATTCTGATTGGTCAATCACAGCATACAGCAGTCAGATATTTCTGAATACTCACTGTTGACCATGGCAACTGTATATCAGGGCCTGGGTGTAACAAGGGCTTGATTAGATTAGTGATAAATCATTTATATTTACAGTGGGTACGGAAAGTATTCAGACCCCCTTAAATTTTTCACTCTTTGTTATATTGCAGCCATTTGCTAAAATCATTTAAGTTATTTTTTTTTTCCTCATTAATGTACACACAGCACCCCATATTGACAGAAAAACACAGTATTGTTGACATTTTTGCAGATTTATTAAAAAAGAAAAACTGAAATATCACATGGTCCTAAGTATTCAGACCCTTTGCTCAGTATTTAGTAGAAGCACCCTTTTGATCTAATACAGCCATGAGTCTTTTTGGGAAAGATGCAACAAGTTTTTCACACCTGGATTTGGGGATCCTCTGCCATTCCTCCTTGCAGATCCTCTCCAGTTCTGTCAGGTTGGATGGTAAACGTTGGTGGACAGCCATTTTTAGGTCTCTCCAGAGATGCTCAATTGGGTTTAAGTCAGGGCTCTGGCTGGGCCATTCAAGAACAGTCACGGAGTTGTTGTGAAGCCACTCCTTCGTTATTCTGTCATCATTTACTCATCCTCAAGTTGTTCCAAACCTGTATGAGTTTCTTTCTTCTGCTGAACACAAAAGATATTTTGAAGAATGTTGGTAACCAAACAGTTGATGGATCCAGCTGACTTCCATAGTATGGAAAAAAAGTCAATGGGGCCTATCAACTGTTTAGTTATCCATATTCTTCAAAATATCTTCTTTTGTGTTCAGCAGAAGAAATAAACTCATACAGGTTTGGAACAACTTGAGGATGAGTAAATGATGACATTTTCATTTTTGGGTGAACTATCCTTTTAAGATAATATACAGGTTATAAAGTAATTTAAACTCAATTCAATATTTAATGTTCACTGATTTGTTTGGTCATTCTTTCGGGGTTTATTTTGTGATAATGACTGGCCGGCTGTATCTTATCCCTTGCTTATTGTAAATCTAGTGTTTATGAGAAGTCATGGCATTTGCAACAGGGTACACAGTGCAATTGTTGAAAACCCATTACTAGGCACTCAGGCAGTCCATAATTAATAAGTAATCTTGCAGTCTGGGAGAGAAGTGAGAGCTGTGATTGTTCTTGGGCACATCCTAAATGGAACTTGAACATAAAGACTGTGACCTGACTGACATTTCATATCCTTGTGCTTTGTCAGCCAGATCTGCTCTTCTGGGATGGACTCGCAGCCTCTGCTGATTCATTAGATTCTCTCACCCCTTTTAGACCACATCTGTCTGCCTTTCCATCCTTTCCTCCATTCGGTGGTTCTTATCACTGTCTTTCCATCTCTGTAATGTCTATTTTTGTACTCAGTCTCTCCTGCGCCCATCTCTACCTCTCTCACTTCCTCCTTTTTTGTATTCCCCCTATTTCCTGCTGTGGATGTGAGGTGGCTGCAGACCGCAGGCTTTCTCCTATGACATACAGTAGCTCGTAGAGGAGATGTGAATTATTCAACAGGCCTGCAAAGTGATCCAGTGTTGGAGCTTAAAGACATGCCAGATTAATTAGAGGACAAGACCTCCTCTGTCATAGCACATATACTGAACTGCAGTGTTGAGGAGTCACTAGCTAAATGTAGCAATGCTACTAACTGCATTTTTTAGTGTATGACAGTAGCTCAGCTGTTTAACCTTTTGTAGCTTTTAAAGTAACAAGCCTTTTTTTTTCTTTTTCAAAAAGAATGACAAAAATGTTCCATTGCAGTTTTTAATGTCACTTTGTATTGCACATACGGAAAGTCATTTCATCTTGCGCAGGCGCAGAACGGACGTGCTACTTGGACGTCGGGTGTTGAGCGTCGGTTTGGTGTGTCAGGGCAACTTTGGACACAGACGCTGCCGACGTGAGCCAACCCCGCAGTCTGCTTTCGTCGCCACTAGTTTGTCGGCGTCGGCTTGGTGTGTTCTGGCCTTTATATGTAACATCGGAACATTTTGGAAAGAATTGGTTTGTTTGAGTTTTGCTTTTTTTTTCTGGTGAAATAGTTGAAAGATTGCTGTCCATGACTGTTTGGAATCAGTTATATACTAGTGTTGTTGTTTTCATGGTTGAACCATTGAACCATGGGGCTTATTGCTTTTATAAAACGGTTAGTCCATAAAAATATTGATTTTAATATTTAGACGCAGTGGCACAATAAAAGTGTATGTCACAGATGTATGCTTGTAGAGTAATTTACAACAGCTTAGAATGCAGCTCAACCAATCAGAATCACTAGAACTATCCTTTTTATAAACGGTAGCTATCAGTTGCATCAAACTGGCAGGTCAAATTCTGCAGCAATCAGATCAATACCAAGCAAAAATTGCAAGCAAGGAAGGCTGAAGAAGACCTGGTAGAGTGCATTCAAAGAGGACTTGAAGCGAGCCGGTGTTAAATGGGAAGAAGCTGAATCCCATGCAGCCAATTGCAACCTGTAGCACAGATGGACCTAAAGAAGAAGAAGATCAGTGTAATAGAACAGCTTTAAACTGAGTAGAAACCTTAGAGTGCTGCAGTGGTGATATACAGTGCATCCGAAAAGTATCCACAGCGCTTCACTTCTTCCACATTTTGTTATGTTACAGCCTTATTCCAAAAGTGATTAAATTAATTATTTTCCTCAAAATTCTACAAACAATACCCCATCATGACAACGTGAAGTCTTTGCAAATTTATTAAAAATAAAAAACAAAAAAATCACATGTATTCACAGCCTTTGCCATGACACTCAAAATTGAGCTCAGGTGCATCCTGTTTCCACTGATCATCCTTGAGATGTTTCTACAACTTGATTGGAGTCCACCTTTGGTAAATTCAGTTGATTGGACATGATTTGGAAAGGCACACACCTGTCTATATACTGTAAGGTCCCACAGTTAACAGTGTATGTCAGAGCACAAACCAAGCCGTGAAGTCCAAGGAATTGTCTGTAGACCTCAATGAGCACAGTGGGCTCCATCATCCGTAAATGGAAGAAGTTTGGAACCACCAGGACTCTTCCTAGAGCGGGTCGCCCAGCCAAACTGAGCGATCGGGAGAGAAGGGCCTTAGTCAGGGAGGTGACCAAGAACCCGATGGTCACTCTGTCAGAGCTCCAGCATTTCTCTGTGGAGAAAGGAGAACCTTCCAAAAGAACAACTATCTCTGCAGCACTCCACCAATCAGGCCTGTATGGTAGAGTGGCCAGACAGAAGCCACTCCTCAGTAAAAGGCACATTACAGCCCGCCTGGAGGACTCTCAGACCATGAGAAACTAAATTCTTTGGTCTGATGAAACAAAGATTGAACTCTTTGGCCTGAATAGCAAGCGTCATGTCTGGAGGAAACCAGGCACTGCTCATCACCTGGCCAATACCATCCCTACAGTGAAGCATGATGGTGGCAGCATCATGCTGTGGGTATGTTATTCAGTGGCAGGAACTGGGAGACTAGTCAGAATCGAGGGAAAGATGAATACAGAAATATACAGAGACATCCTTGATGAAAACCTGCTTCAGAGTGCTCTGGACCTCAGACTGGGGCAACGGTTCATCTTTCAACAGAACAACGACCCTAAGCACACAGCCAAGATAACAAAGGAGTGGCTACGGGACAACTCTGTGAATGTCCTTGAGTGGCCCAGCCAGAGGCCAGACTTGAACCTGACTGAACATCTCTGGAGAGATCTGAAAATGGCTGTCCACCGACGCTTCCCATCCAATCTGATGGAGCTTGAGAGGTCCTGCAAATAAGAATGGGCGAAACTGCCCAAAAATAGGTGTGCCAAGCTTGTTGCATCATACTCAAAAAGACTTGCTGTAATTGGTGCCAAAGGTGCTTCAGCAAAGTATTAAGCAAAGGCTGTGAATACTTATGTACATGTGTTTTTTTTTTTTTTTTTTTTTTTAATAAATTTGCAAAGATTTCAAAAAACCTTCTTTCATGTTGTCATTATGGGGTATTGTTTGTAGAATTTTAGGGAAAAAAAGAATGAGTTTAATCCCTTTTGGAATAAGGCTGTAACATAACAAAATGTGGAAAAAGTGAAGCACTGTGAATATTTTCTTTTTTAGCATCACCCATTGTTGCCTTGGCAAAAACCCAGTAGGATTTTTCAATTGGTTTTTGGATAATTGCAGAAAAGATCAACAAAGAAGTTAACATTTTGTTTATCATGATATTCTTCACAAATAAATACAACTTATGAATTTGAAAGCCTAAGTACAATCGGCAGAAGTAAAAAAGCTAAATGTAGGATGACTTCGTAACCACCATTAAGCTTCAAACAACCCTTTCAATCTTTATTTAAAAACATTTTCCCTGAACGTTTGAGTTAGAATAGATTGAATGAGAGTGATTATAAACACAATGAGGCTGTAAAAGCAGACTAGTGAATATATGAGTTTACCTCTTCAGCATATTGATGTCTGTAGTCCCATTTAGCCACTTAGCAAGAGCCTTTTTAAAGCAAGTAAAAGCTTTAAAAAAATTACTGATATATTTTATCATAGAACAAAATGTGGAAATATCTTGAGCTTTTGTTTACCACAGACCTTATTTCAGGCATTTAACCAAAAAAACCTAATTGATTTCAGGATGATTGAATCGGCAGTGCTAAAATGCTAACTCGTTTCTGGCTTTTGGCTTACAAAAATGTCATCCTTGCTGCACACTATTGCTCTTAATTAATTCTAAATTATATAATCTGATCATTTTAAAATATATTGCCCTCTTTTGGCTTATGTGTTTTGTTTCCACATGGGTTAAGCATGAACATGTTTGTACATGATCACATTAGCATTTACAAAACCCTTGGAATACATTTTCTTGCCCATTCCATAATGTTTTTTAACTGAATGTAAAAGCAAAAAATTTAAATAAATTCAGTAAACCCCTTGCATTCAGTCCCTGAAAAAAAAAAAAAAAAAAAAAAAAAAGTGCATCTTATCAGAATTCAGAAAATGTTGCTTATTTTTTCCCTAAAGAATCCTTCAGCATTCCAGTACCCTTGTAATTTGGCCCCTCTTTGAGGTTCTTCAGACATTCTGCTGATCAGCGGCCATAGATGCTAATCTTCTGTCCTTGGAAAGGTCATACTGTAGACACTCAGTCTCTTCAATCTTTATCCAGTCTCTGTTTTCATGTTGTTGTTCTTAAACTCACAGATGTAAGAGCCAGTGCTCTCCTCTGAGTTTTGAAGTGTTTCTTCTCCATGCAAATTGTAGGTTTGCTATGTATATTGCACACAAATGTTTGTTATTCAGCTGTTATCTCTTCCCGTTGCTGTGTAGAGCAGGTGGAAACCTTCTTGGCGCTGCGGTTCGGTGCCTTGTAAAGTGGGTAGGAGAGACCCCAGCCAGATGGCCTGATTTTGGATGTTCCTGGTTGACAGATCCTATGGCCGTCCAAACGTGCCCCCTTATCTCGTCCGGTTTGTACGTGCAGGGCTCCCTGGAGGTGGTAGAGCGGCCTGTTGTTCCAGCTCAGCGCTTAGGATAGAGTACACATAGCTTGGAGGCAGATAGCCAGGTGCAGTGGACACATGGATGAGTTCCATTCCTCCATTTCTTTATCTTCCCTCCACCCCGTGAATCTCCACAACCTGTTACAGAGCGATGGCTCGCTGTATGAGGCACGGGTCCGCACCATCTGTTTCTCCTCAGCTTATCTGTGTGAGATACACTGCTCTGTTTATCGAGTGAGGCTTTTGCTGTTAATGCAAAAAAAGCAGATTTTTTTTTTCAGGAAAGAATGGCTGATGCATTTATATATACAGACGTGGACAAAATTGTTGGTACCCTTGATAAAAATGATCAAAGATGACTGTAAAAATAAATCTGCATTGTTTATCCTTTTGATCTTTAATTCATAAAATTAGCAAAAATCTAACCTTTCATTGAAGGAAAAGAATTGAAAGTGGGGGGAAAATCACATTATGAAATAAATGTTTTCCTCCAATACACAGTGGCCACAATTATTGGCACCCCTAGAATTTTTTATGAGTAAAATATCTCTGAAGTATATTCCCATTCATATTTACATTTTTTTTTTATCACACCAGGGTGACTAGGAGCATGAAATTGTCCAGCCATGACTTCCTGTTCCACAGGAGTACAAATATGTGTAAACACAAAGGCCAAATTCCCTTAATCATTCATCACAATGAGTAAAACCAAAGAATATAGTTCTGATGTGCAGCAAAAGATTGTTGAGCTTCACAAAATAGAAAGTGGCTGTAAGAAAATAGCTAAAGCATTGAAAATCCCCATTTCCACTATCAGGGCAATAATTAAGAAGTTCCAGTCAACTAAAGATGTTACAAATCTGCCTGGAAGAGGACGTGTGTCTAAATCGTCCTAATGGGCGGTGAGGAGGAAAGTTTGAGTGGACAAAGACTTTCCAAAGATCACAGCTGGAGAATTGCAGAGATTAGTTGAGTCTTGAGTCTCAGAAAGCCTAAAAAAAATGATCAAACAGCACCTACATCCCCACAAGTTGTTTGGGAGGGTTTCAAGAAAAATCCTCTGCTCTCATCCAGAAACAATCTCCAGCATATTCAGCTGTTAGACAAGACTGGAACTTCAAACGGGACTTCTATGGTCAGATGAAACAAAAAAAAAGAGCTTTTTGGCAGCAAACCCACCAGATGGGTTTGGTGCACACATGGATAAAAAGTATCCCATGCCCACGGTTAAATATACTGCTGGATCTTTAATGTTGTGGACCTATTTTTCTGCTGGAGGTCCTGGACATCTTGATCAGACACATGGCATCATGGATTCTATCAAATACCAACAGATAAAAAATCAAAACCTGACCACTTCTGCTAGAAATCCAATAATGGGCAGTGGTTGGATCTTCCATCAGGACAATGATCTAAAACAAACATCAAAACCAACACAAAAATGTGTCACTGAGCACAAAATGAAGCTTTTGACATGGCCGTCCCAGTCCCCTGACCTGAACCCTAAAAAAAATGAGTGGAGTGAACTGAAGAGAAGAAGCACTAACATGGAGCTGGGAATCTGAAGGATCTGGAGAGATTCTGCATGAAGGAATGGTCTCTGATCTCTTGTCAGGTGTTGTCCAAACTCATCAGGCATTATAGGTGAAGACTCAGAGCTGTTATCTTGGCAAAAGGAGGTTGCAAAAAGTATTGAATAAAAGGGTGCCAACAATTGTGGCCAACGTGTTTTGGAGAAAAACATTTATTTCATAATGTGATTTTCCCCCCACTTTCAATTCTTTTCCTTCAATGAAAGGTTAGATTTTTGCTAATTTTATGAATTAAAGATCAAAAGGATAAACAATGCAGATTTATTTGTTACAATCATCTTTGATCATATTTATCAAGGGTGCCAACAATTTTGTCCACGTCTGTATATATATATATATATATATATATATATATATATAATGTGTGTGTGTGTGTGTGTGTGTGTAAAATGTGTGTGTGTATAATTTTTCCCCCTTCAACTAATAATAATAATAAAAAAAAATCAGCTGATGAAAAATTCGAAACTGAAAACTGGAGTAATTGCCGGTAAAAATAGAGCTTTACTGTCACAGGAAAAAGTAAAATACGTTAAGATAGAAACATTATTTTAAATAGTAATAATATTTAACAATATTACTACTTTTACTATATTACTTTATTACTATATATACCTTGGTAAAAATTTGTGACTTAAAGGGGACCTATTATGCAAACACTTTTACATGGTGTTTGAACACTGATGTGTGTCCACATTACAAATGTTCTGTTTTTGGATGTACCAATGAACATGAGCGTCTCCGTAGACTTCCAGCAACTGAGCCACTGAGGACACGGTCGATGAATTTCATTTATGAAGGAAATGGGCCTAGGAAATTAGGTAAAGTCTCATATGTTTGCGCAAATCATTTTACACTGCACTGCTTCGCAAACAAGGGTCAGTTCAACGCTGTATTTGCACAAAAGGGGTCGATACCAACTGTTTGTGCTCAAACTTTATATCAGAACAATATTTTGTGAATGTTTCCAAATCGTGATTTTGAATGTGCTTGTTAGCATTTTGTGTGGCTAATGTGGCTAAAGATGAATATATAAATTATAACCATAATTAAACAAAACTATGCCTTTTCTATCTCCATGCAGCATATATTCTCTAATCGATAAGTTGAATAAAGTTAACTCCACAACAGCTACATAAATTTATCCACCAACCATTTAGAAATGTCCTGTTGCATTCTAAAAGTTGTAACTTCTTCCTGAGTCTCTCCATCTGTGTTCGACTCTGGTTCAAGCATATCAGGCCGAACACCGCTACTGACAATTTCTGACATTTTGGCTGCGTGAGATTCTCCAGTTTTGTTGTTAACATAGTATATAAAGGACAAGCTGTAAAGGCTACGCCCTCTTCTGCAAAGGGGGCGGGGAGCAGCAGGTCATTTGCATTTACACACGAAAACGGTGTGTTTTTGCTCACACCTAAATAGGTGAAAATAGGACATGCTATAATAAATGATCTGTGGGAAATTTTGAGCTGAAACTTCACAGACACATTCTGGGGTCACCAGAGACTTTTATTACATCTTGTAAAAAGGGGCATAATAGGTCCCCTTTAAGTTTTAAAGGTCAAGGTCAAGGTATCTTTATTAGTACCCAAAGGTAAATTTGTTGTGCAGACAGGAGATTCAGCAATCCATTCTTAAGACAATCCATGTGTCTGACCTGTACTACAGTGTATATGTTTTTAAATGTCATATTCATTGAATGTTTTACCAACTACTAAAACAATATGCTGGTTTTCCAACCGGATGTGAATGAATGATTACCAAAATAATTATTTATTGATCAACAAAAAGTTGAGCTTGTTTACCAACTCTTATTTGTCCCTGATGATTATGACTGCACATAATATGATCTAAAAAATCCTCTGCAGGCACTTGATCAAAAAACCATTCATGCACTTAATATTCTCCTTGCACAAAGCCCATTATGACATCTACTCTCTTCTGTTTTATTTTTGCTTTGTTGACCTCTGTACTAGCTCATATTTTTCTGGCTAAAATGGAAATCTGAATCACCCTATTGTTAGTGTCTCCTTTGGTTTACTTGCTTTTGCTCATTTGTAATTCTCTTCGGATAAAAGCATCTGCTAAATTAATAAATGCACCAATGTGAAATAGCTTGCGAATAGTTAAATGTTACAAAATGTTATTCATATGCTTTATTATTAAAGAAATATGTCTGGATAGGAGAGATCGATATAAACAGAAATCTCCTTTAGCATGGGCAGAACTTCAGAAAGTTTCCACCTGTCATTAAAGGCAAAACTTTGAGAAAATAGAAAAACTTTTGATGGGTTGGCTTTTACAATTTTCTCTCTGAAAATTATTCATCTTGCACTCTAGCAAGCATTCATGAATTTAGAATAGAGTCAAATGCACATATGATCAATGTCCAGCAATATTACCTCATTTCATTGTGTTCAGTGCAATTGAAACTGTCTATATGCAACACAGTGACAGAAGGTCATCAATACAGGTGGGACTGATGATATTTCTTTTATTTCTCTGTCATAGAGCCTGACAGAGTAATTCTTGGTGAATAATGTCTGGCCCGCCTTTTACTTAAAACTGCAGCCAAGCATCATTATCTACAAATGAATGTGAACTTTAGTGAGGCATTTCATCATGTAGCATTTTTTAGGGCCACTTTTTTATAGCTTTGTTTACATTTGTTTAGAATGCTGTTTACCGTTAGTTTGTTATGTAGTTAACTAAACTTAACAAACAAAACCTTATTGTAAAGTATTGTAAATCCTAGTAGCTTGTAAAAGTGTTATTTTCAGAATACCAGAGGATTTTGATCTTGTTTTGATTGAGTGCTAATACTCAAAATCAATAAACACATCCTGATAAGAAACTAGCTGGAGAGATTTGGAGTCCATTATGGAACAAGTATATAAAAAAGAGGGCTTAACTCTTTTTCTAATGCCATGTAGCTTGCATAGCTACTATATATTGTATGTCTATAGGTTAAAATTTAGTATCTATGACTCAAAGTGACATCTGGGGCAGAAACATCATTGTCAAAAAGCATAGCAGATCATCAAATGTTAATTGGATACATCACCAGTGATGCATATGGGCAGAAACGAGTGCTTTCCAACAACATAATGATCATGGTGAACTTCCTAAGCGCTCTGGGCATGAGCCAAGACGAGTCTATAAAAAGGTCAATTCATATGGAATAAAATGGTGCTGGACAACAGAACAAATGGCAAATTATACAGTCTTTGCTCTGTATTGATTAAAGCATAATAGATCCAGCATGTATTCAAACACCCCCGTAACTGTGAAATAACGCTTTGTGGGTTGCAGTTGTGTTCTCTGCACAACTCATAAACCAGAAATTGGCCTGAAGTGCTGGGATGAAGAGCCTAGGTTCATAAAGCTTTAAAAATGATTTATCTGCTCTAATAGGGCATAACTGTTGTATCTGATAATCATATAACTTGCTTGCCAGAGTGGTGTTGGCCAATATCATAAACAATAGTAATCTCTTTATTTATTTAGTCGAAATAGAGGGTTAAATATTATTTTAATAGTCCCCTTTAGACAATCTACTAACAATAAGGAGGCTAACTTTGCAATTACATGTTAATTACATGTTAATTACATGTTTGCAACTTCATGTCAACTTACTCTTGTTAGAGTATTAGTAGACTGTAGTAGACCGTTAGTAGACTGTTAGGCTAGGATTAGGTGTTCGGGTTAGAATAAGTTGACACCTTGCAAAGTTACTTAGAATGTCTTTTAGGTGACCATCAAAATAAAGTGTTAGCAGATATTAGGCAGACAGTCTACTAATCCTCTAGTGTAATGACTGTTAGTTAATATAGTTGCGAAGTTATTTATAGTTAGTAGAATGTCTAAAGTGGACTATCGAAATAAAGTGTTACCAAATATAGTACTATAATAACGTGGGACACTCTGCTATGTATTCATTACAGTGTTTACTCTTAACACATTAAAAAATTCAACACAGACAATATATGTGACAAACAGAATTTCCAGTTTTATTTTTATATTGCTCACACAGTAAATTCTCTATTTATCACACTTGAACATAAATCGTTTTCTATCATATCTAATCATAGATGTTAATCATCCATTTCGAGCCATACAAAAAAAGAGAAAGAAATCTGTAATCTTAATCGGTACTTGTCTTGTTAAATGTCCAATAATACGTAAACATTAACACAGTAATTTGTGTAATTTTAATAAAGATATTATGACTTATTGTCAGAAAATATATCTTAATCAGGTTTATTTTTGTCACTTGCATTTTATTTTATTTTTTTATCCTGTTTAAAATTAGGGAAAAAAAATGCTAATAGGTTATAAAAAAGAATAATATTCTCAGAAAAGAGCCTTATCTTTACACAACTTTGCTTATCAAGTAAATGTTTCTTGTTTTAAAGATGTTTACATATTCTTTTTTCTGGAAAACAACACAGAAAGACTGATTAGTACTTTTTTTTTTTTTTGCTTGTGGTCTTCAACACGAGCAAACTCAGAGTGAGGGTTTTAGGGTTTCAGAAACTGAGTTTGAAATCACGATGAACAACAATTCACAAATTTAGTAACATATTGATGTATTCTCCTGAGCTGGCATGGGTTTATAAATGATTTACATTACAAATCTGGTGAAATGACACACATTGTGTTCCCAGATGAGCATTATAAGCAACCCAAACTCACAGCATATGCAGAGATGGAGTTTGTTAACCGAGCTGCCAAGACACGCTCCATGCATGTAAATGATAACACTACAACACTTCACTATGAAAGTGCATCAGACTTTATATGCATTCCCAAATGCACCTTATTGGAAACCCAAACAAACAGCACATGCAGAGACTGACTGGAGCAGCATTTACTTTGTGTTTAAAACCAATTTGTAAATGGAAGGTCAGATCTTCATGTACTACAAAACAGGTCTGATGTTTCAAAGCCATGACTGATGCCAAATGCCAAAAATATGTCCTTTGTGTCCCATGCTACAATGCGCTTTTTGAACAGCAGGTAAAAATACTACAGTAAAGTATTGTAGTCATTTTTAGGTCATCAGGTCCTCTTACAGTTAAATGCAGTTTGCCAAAATTTCGAATGACTCTCAGTCGAGAGCTGCTCTGGCATACGAGGACCTCAAACTGAGCCCAATTCAAAAGGACAACCCCAGTCTCTAACTTGTTCTCGTGGAACGAAAGAGGTCCGCTGTGCCCTCAGGGTAACATACAATAGCGCTGGTCTGGAGTGCTCCTGCTGCTCCCTACCCCACAATGCTTTGCTTTATCACGCCATGTTCAATGCAATTCCGACTGTACTGTCTGTCAGTGTGACTGACTCCTGGCAAATTGGTCTGTGCCTATCGAGGTTGGGCACCGTTACCTGTGAGGTGCATTTTAGCACCTCCTGTTGACCTATGGCATTACTTTCCTTTTTAATTAGAGGCAGGGAACAGCATGTCCTTCCCTTCGGTTTAAACTCCTGTTGAAGCTTGAAATGGTTGACTGACAGAGCCTGATGCTGGTGTGGAATGGGAGTTGTGTGTGTATGTGTGTGTGAGGGGAGCACAGGCTAAATGAGGAGTTGGTGCTCTCTTTGCCATGAACTCTTTAATATTTGATTTTTTCAGGTTTCACTAAACAGAGGAGCTATTTTGTAACATGCCTACAGAGACTCTTGTCAGACAGGATTAGAGGAATAATTTATACTTGTTTTTTTGCTTCACTTCATCACTCTTTCTTTTCGTACCTCCCTCTAACTGTGCTCCCATGTGTAGGAGGAGGAAGGTCACCTCATTTAAAGTGGATTTGGCCTCACAGCAGTTGTGGATCAAGGGAAGGAGTGATAATCTTCCTCTCTGTCTCTCTCAGTCAGTGCTGCTCTGCACCAAAACTCTCCTGCAAGAGCAAATGACAGACCTTAAAGGTAGGGTAGACAATGTTTTTCATAAGCACTTTTTGTTCTTCTGGATGAAACTCTTCACATCCTTTAAGCAATCAATAATAGAAGTGGTCTAAATTAGTGTTGTTAAAAGTACCGACCGCGATACCAAGTCTGTACCAAAAGAGCGTCATTGACGTCTATTTACATGTTTTTGAAGCGTTGATCTTTGTAGCCAATCACTGACATATCTGATGAGCATGTGAACACAATTGCCAATCAGAGGTGTTTACAAATCAGTTTAACAGCACTCAAAGCATCACATTTTTAAATTTTCAGTAACGACTTGGTATCGCGGTCAGTACTTTTGACAACACTAGTCAAACACAATAAATCTTCTGTGGAAGTCTCAGGACCAAAAAAATGTTCGTCCAATCATTGTATTCGGTCCGAATGCAATGATAGGATGTCCTAACTGTCTGTCAACCTATGTATTTCCATTCCTCCATTTCCAACCTATGTATTTCCATACCTTCCATTTCCATATCTCCATAATACATATACAGATATACAGATTTTAACACAATTTTAATTCATTAATTGATCTGGCTGCCAAAAATTAAGACATTTCATAAAATATGCTAACCAACAGTTACAAACAAAAGTGTATGTTACATTCTGAACATTGGTTTGGCTTGTGAACATTCATGGAAGTATTTCAGGAAGGAAGCTAGGAGCGGATAAGAAAACTTGTCATGAGCTGTCTATCACTTCAGTCAAAAAACACTTTTAATTCAAACACAAAAGGACCACATAGTCATCAGTAGCCTTACTTAAGACCTTCAATATGACAAGGCTGACAGACAATCCTGAAGAAATAAATGGGATGACAGAGAAGATACTTTGAAAAGACAAGCAAAAGACAGAGGGATGATTTTCATCTTTGCATCCATTAAGCAGTCAGTCATGTGGACCGAAGAATGAGGCAAAGACATGCCATGAAATCTGCAAGATAGCTTAGCTACCATCTGTGTTTCTGGGATGCCTCCAGTTTGGCATCCTCTCATGTCAGAAGACGTTCGCTTATATGTTGAAAAACTTGATTTCTTTCCCCGTTTTCTCTAAAGGAATAGTTCACCCAAATTTTAAAATTCATTATATCAAGTAAAATGAAAGCTACTAAAAAAGCTAACAATTATTTTTTTTATATGCTGCACATGTACTATGCCTAAATTGCATGGAGTAGGACTATGAATAGAAATTGTGAAATATCACTGTGTAAAAATAGCCTACCGGTGCAAAAGTTGATGTAATGTGTTTGACACTATGTGTGACTTGCTTCAGTTATCTATAACGGAACTTTCTGAGAGCCCAGCTTAAATAAACTAACTCTGTTTGATTAAAATGTAATTAAATATAGGTTGCAGTAGATTTCACTTGAAATGTGCCTTTGGAATATGAGCCTCTCATGAGTGTGTGTAAAAAGCCAAAATAGCTTGATAAAGAGCATGTAGAACAAGAATGGAAGCTGGTTTAGACAAAACAGAATCAAAGAAAGCCAAAGCTAATTGCATGGTTTCATTCATATCATTTTTTTTTTTCAGGTAAGGATCGAGCATCTTACATAATTTAAATATTTATAATTATTTTATACAAATTAGTTTGTATTTTTGGTTTGTTTGTATATTTCAAGACAAGTTCACCAGCATTCATGAATGTAATGACACAATCCCAATAAAACAATGGAATGCTTGTTTAAAGGTAAGGAGGTGACTATCTGCCTACTTGATGACAAGAGGGCCTGTTCAAAATAAAAATAAACAACTTTAATGACATTCATCCACGTTTACATAGCTATTTCATAATTAGCAAATTATAATGATAATCATAATTAATCAGAGGAGAAAAATGGCTTGTAAATGCCCAAGGGTCTTGCTCACCTTTATGTTCTACACATCCTCTACATTAGTACAACTTGCGGTGGGAGGTGGGCTATAGGGGTCTACTCTTCTGTAACTGCCAATGTCTTGACCTTCCATTTCACTTCCTGTTTTGTTAGTAGTGCTGCTGCTGTTTTGGTCTTAAACATCTGTATTTTCTGAAACCACATAGCCTACTCAAAATATGCCCAGTTAATAGTCTCTAGCATTCCAACTATGTGAGCTTGTCAACTAATGTTTTTATATACATTTATATACATCAGCTTAATTAAATAATTTCATTGATTAAAGACAAATTTCTGCAGTTTTGAATAGTTTAATAACTTCTTTTCTAAATCTATACACGACAGTCAACAGCTGTTTACTTTAAGATTGCGCTATAGCGCGAGCGAGAAAAGAGACATGGGGTTGCTCCCTTTTATGGAGATGTTTAAGTGTGTTTTACGCTACCGGGTTCGCGCGCCTCATTTACATTAATCCGAGGACAAAAATGGCTTGTAAATGCCTAAGGGTATCGCTCATCTTTATGTTCTCCACATCCTCTACATGTTAGTACAGCTGGCATCAACAACAAAGGTAAGAGTTTGTGCGTGTGCGCCTGTCGACTTTTCTGCTCACCTCATATTTAGTGAATGTGGCCCACTGTACAGTAGGCCTACTTGCTGCAAAGGATATCTAGTAGCGAATGCTGGTTTATCGCTGACTTCATGATGTATGTAACTACACATTACATAGCCTTTTCCTCATTTAATTGTCACCTGAAGTGTTTGTGTTTTTATTACATTATTAGTTTATAGAAAAGTACGTCTTTTGATATTAGCTCTTCTCTTTTTACCTTGAGCTAGTTTTAAAGGTAAATCATAGACGTTTGTTTGTTTATTTATTTATTTAGAATACACTGTAATATTTAAATGTAGTATAGTACATTTATATTATTTTTTAGTTTTGTCTGCACATTTGACTTTTAGCAGTTATGTATAAGTAATCTCCCAAAAGATTTCAAATTTCTAACAGTTGACTCTTTATGTTGTTTTCTTGTTTACTGCTATGCCTTTGAACTGGGCCTCAACATAATTGGCAGCTTGTGCAGGATTTGAACCCATGACCTCTAGCACAACATAAAGGAATCGACTTCTACCACCAGCAAAGTAAGCTTTGTAAAAAATGGAGCAAGGCAATTGCACAAAGGTGAAATAAACAAAATCAAGAAAGAGTTGAAAAACGATTTGAAACCATGTAATTATGCATACTTAGGATAGCACCATATATATGGTTTGAAAGGGAGAAAAAGAGAAATAACATATCTTAAGTTGTTCATGTATGATAAAGAGGCCATGCATCCAATTAAAGTTTTTCACTTGCATCCAATTCAAATCTTTCACTTGGCAGAAGCTAGTCAATTAGGCAGATTCATTACATTAGCAAGCATGTATGAAAGCAATGTATGCTAATGTTTGCAGAACATTAGCAAGCATGTATGAAATTATCATCCTCAGAAGGTAAAATAAAATTTGGCTTTGAACCTGATAAAAATGGTTTAAAGGTTTGGTATTGCATTTAGTCACCACTTGATATCTAATGTATGACCTGTTCTGAACGACATGAAACCTATACACACGAAAACATCATAAGTAGAGAGTTTGTTCGATGAGTGGAGCTTATATTTTTTAGTCATACTAGCTGTTAGCCAGAGTTTATTAATCTGAAGAACTGTTCAATTTTCTTTCCCTTTCACCAGGTTTCAGTGCTGGTTCAAGAGCCACTGAAGCTTTGGCTGCAAGTGATTGGGGCATTGCTACAGACATTTCCTGCTGTGGTTCCGGGGAATGGAAAAGCAATTCCACGCTCAGGCCGCACTGAATCCGTCTCTGTCAGTTCCGCCGCCGGTTATTCTAAAATCAGTCGGGCTCACGAGCCTCTCCAGCTTCTGATCAGGCCAACTTTCAGAGGTATGTTTTCTGTTTGCTCTTCCTGTCCAAGATCTCTGAGGCCTTTTGCGCATATATCCTTGCGTGATCACATTTCCTTCCACTAGGTTTTTACCTGTGGAGCTCTGTCTCTGCTTGTCAGAAAATGCAGGAAATTTGCTTGGGGTGTTAGTGCTTTTAATCGTCTCTTTATTTGCAAAAATTGTGCAACTTTTAAGAAAGAACCTTGCTTTTATTTTTAAAAAAAGACAATCTCTTCTTATCTTTTGAATCCTGTTGCTTTATTAGTGATCACTGCTCAATGCATGTACTGTAGCTGCAAAAACAAATGCTTATTACTGTGCTGATGTGATTCATCTCTGTGGGTTTGCACGGTTACTGAATCATCAACACACTTTCATAAGGGAACGTCATTCTCATATTCACTCTTTGTTTTGTTTCAGAGATTCAGTCTTTGGTTTGGAGGATGCAATAATTTTATCGGAGGCTAACTTATCACTAGCTGCTATGTTTTCATACAAAGTTGTGAAGTTAACTTATGTGCAAAATTGGATTATCGCATAAAACATTTGCGTATATAGCACCCTTTATAAAAAAAATGATCAGACTCAATTGAGCGCATACGTTTTTTATGCGCATTTTTAGAATTTATGCGCATCTTGGCGTTTCCATCCAGGGTTTTTTTTTTATGTGATATCCCAAAATGCACATAAAAATAGGAATAAACTCAAATACTCAAAACCTGTGTTATTTTTTTCCATATAACAAAAAAATAGCTTTTTTGCAAGATGTCCAAGCTGCATCTTTTTAAATAATGAAAAAAAGGAAAAAAATAAATAAATAAAGGACAAAAGCAATATAAAACGACCTTATGATTCATGGACTATATTTCAAATCTTCTGAAGCCATGAGCATTAGCTTTTTGTGAGGAACACGCAGAAATTTAATCTCATTTTACCCCCTTCTGCGTTTTGCATCATCTAAAAATGTGGGAGAAATTCATAAAGGCAATGTTTTGGAGGTACGGGATAAGTCACGACTGCCCTGAAATGTTACTGTATATAAATTTTAGCACAGCTCTTTGCAGTTCCATTAACTCTAGTTCCATTGATATATCATGATTCATGATCATCATCTGTGGTGCGTCTCAATCAGCTCCCTAGTTCAGCAGTCAGGGCACTGATCAGGGAGTCGGCCATTATAAGGGCTGTCTCAATCGCAAAATCCTTCCAGTGCACTGGAACGTTCGCTCCCTAAAAAAATCTTGCAATGCACCGCAAAAACCAGGGAGCACAGATGCTCACTATGTTCCCTTACCAGAAATTGCATCACATTTCTGAAGTCTGAAACATAAAACGCACAAGCCAACTCAATAAATATGACATGCGATAGAAGATTTGAAATTATATTGTCAGCGTAAACACATATACACATAGTGAACACATCAAGTTAACATTTATAATTAATATTCAGCTAAAATGTTGTAAGATATGTAACAGAACAATGTGTTTAAACAGCATGAAAAATTATATCAAAAAGATATAGAGATAGGTGATAGGTCCTGTTTGTTGTTGATTAATACCAACGGTAACGTTCTACAAAGTTGTATGTTGATATTGTACGTAGTCATGTCGCTGGAAATGGAGTAGTCACTGTCCCAATGTGTAATGAACCAGGGTCTTTTCCAATGCCCGGATTCGTATACACAATATATTGATTTACGAGCTCGGGATCTAGGGAGCTGATTGAGATGCACACTGTGTCTGTGTAGCTCAGTGTCTACACTGACGAATAATTGCTTGATCATGTAAAGATTTACACAATTTGTAGGTGAAGTGATAACAAAGCACTATCAATGTTGAAGTTCTTTTTCATTTGTTTTATTTAGATCTTCACTGCTAATTATTTACAAATCTTGACTCTCTTCCCATAAATCTGAATGACAGGAAATCTTTAATGGGTAACACTTTATTTTACGGTGACGTAGTTACACATTACTACATGTACTTACTATAGTACTAACAGTAAATTTTGCATAATTGCAAGTATCTAACCCTAAACCAAAGTGTAACAGTGACTCTAGTAAGTACATGTAGTTAATTAATATTACTCAGTACTTCTTTGAGTAAGTACAATGTAATTACATCACTGTAAAATAAAGTGTAACCCTTTAATGTGACAGAAAATAGTCTGAAGAACCATGTAGATGTCACATTTGTCAAGCAGTCATCTGTGAGTGATGATGTACGGACCCTTTTCAGATTTCCAGGGTTCTCAGAAGCAGAAGTCATCATAGTTGGGTAAACTTCTATAGCGGTGAATGGGAGACAACAGCAAATCTAATTTTTAGGGCCCGAGCACTGATGGTGTGAGGACCCTATTGTAATTACTCAGTCAATTCTTCTTCTCCATAATGAATCGCATTTTTGAGGGCCCAAACGTGCTCGAAAACTCATGAAACTTTGCACATGCGTCAGAAGTGGTGAAAATTTACATCTGATATGGGTTTCAGATTTAGGTGTGGCAAAATGGCTCGATAGCGCCACCTACAAAATTTCAATTAAGCGCCATTCGCGTTACGTTTCACATACAGGTATGAAATTCAGTACACACGTGTAACAGCCCAATACCTACAAAAAAGTCCCTGGGTGCAAAATCTAAGAACACCACCAGGAAGTCAGATATTTTGAATTTTCTCTGCAAAAGTTTTGCAGTTTTTGCCATTTCCAGACGTTGTACTTTAACAAACTCCTCCTAGAGCTTTAATCAGATCAAGGTCATATTTGGTCAGTCTAATCTAAAGGCCTTAGCGATGTTACATTGCAAAGATCTTGAGTTTTCACTGAAGGGCGTGTCTGTGGCGGCCTGACAAATTTGGATGTTTCGCCATGAAGGTGGAAGCTGTTGTAACTCATGCATACAGTGTCCGATCTGCCCCAAACTTCACATATGTGATAAGAGTCCTGGCCTGAAGACATCTCTATGCCAATATTCAGTTAATCATAGCGTCACCTGCTGACAACAGGAAATGGCATGCTTTGCACGATAATTCACTCCCAGAAACACATTGTAATATGCCATGAAGTACCAAACATACTAGAAACACTTTAAATCATGCAACACTTGGTTAAGTGCTAATGTTTGTGATTAACGCCTCAAAGTTGTTGTAACTCAAACAATGTCCGACCTGCTCCAAACTTCACATGATTGATAATAGTCTTAGCCTGAAGACATCTACATGGCAATATTCAGTAATAGTCAAAGTGCCACCCGTTGGCAGCAGGAAGTGTGGCACGTCAAAATGACTTTGCCATATTTCAACTGTATTTACTCACTTACATGCATTTCACCCATTATTCACTGTTTTCCTAAGGCCAACGGGTGGTGCTGGCCCCAAGTGCGAGGGCCCTTTCATCGCTGCTTGCAGCTTTAATTGAATTTGCATTTGCTCTAAAAACAAAAGAAAAAATGCATGATAGTTTCTACAACTTTCCAAAAGACGGAAAAAACATAGAGAGATTGATTACAGCAGTCAGAAGAGAGAAAGATATCAAATTTGTCATCACTCCCTCAGCCGTTGTATTAGAAACAATTAGAAGCTTGTTTCCACTACAGAATAAAACAATTTAAAAGATAATTGCAAGTTTTTAATCTCGCAATTCTGACTTTTTTTTTTTTTCAGAATTGTGAGATATAAACTCGCAGTTGCAAGTTATGAAGTCAGAATTGTGGGATATAAACTCGCAATTGCGAGAAATACAGTCAGAATTGCAATTTTGACTTTTTTCTCAGATTTGCGAGTTTATATCTCAATTCTGAGGTAAAAAAGGTCAGAATTATGAGATAAAAAGTCAATTACCTTTTTGTATTTTTAGTTCAGTAGTGGAAACAAGCCTCCATAGAAACACCCTCGCAGCAGTGTTAATGTAATGTAAAATAATACAAAGTATAGTGTTATAAATGTGTATTACATTTTTGAAAACTTTACTAGATTTGTGATGTTGATAACTGTGGAAACACATCATCACAGTCCATGAAAAGGGACCATTGTTACAGGTACATCCATTTTTCTTTAACTATAGTTAATCCTTGTTAATCATAGGATTCCTTTTATTTTTATACCTTGTGCCGTGCCTTCAGTATGGTGTAGGCTTGTAAGGTTACTGATGGTGTTATATTAAGGCAGGAGGATATTATTCAGGGTTATCAATTCTGTGGAGCAAGCCATAGAGAGCTATGGGCAGGGTAAATAATTTAGGATTATCTGCATGCATTTTTTCCTGTATGTATGAGAAATAACTTATTGTGTGGGCAAACAGTAGAGATTCTTGTCCTGAACTCACGGATGGATCCGTGTTTGGTCAAATACAAATAGCTGAAGCTTATGTTTGTGATTACATAGTGCACACTGCAGTTGCCATTTACCGCTGTCGCTCATTTTGTGTGTAATCACTGTTTTTCTGTGATGACCGTATTTTAAATGAGAATATTATCTCATGATATTTACGTTCAGTCTGCACAGTTGTAAAGCCAATCATAAAAGTGGAATTTCAAAGCACTATTTTTATCTCCTTTTGTCAGACTTAATGGTAGAATCGAAGCTATCTGCTTGTGGCTGCCCAAACAGTCGTGAACAAGAACAAGAGGTGAATTCACCGAGAATATTATGAACAAATACACAAGAAAGAGATTCATATCATCAGCTAATAATGAAAGTCCTTGCTGGCTGTCTGAGACGGTTGGCTTTACAATTACAAATGCCCTTTAGAAGAAAATGGATCAATTTTAATCCACACTTCAAAAGCAGGGATTCTCTTGGAGATAATTGGATGAATCCTGCAGGTAAAGAGCTCTGCATATTTCTGTCTGAATTAAGTATGAATCATATGTGTAAGTGCATAGATATTTTGAAAACAAACATTTACCTGAAAGCAAATTTAGATATTTAAATTCAAAGAGGAACTATATTTATAATAATATTGTTCTCATATGAAATAAATATATTATATTATTATTAACCTAAACCAAACACAATGATAAATAAATAAATAAATAAATAAATAAATAATAAGTAAATTAAAGGGTTAGTTCACCCAAAAATGAAAATAATGTCATTTATTACTCACCCTCATGTCGTTCCACACCCGTAAGGCCTTCGTTCATCTTCGGCAATGACATTTCCTCTCTCAAGATCTACAGAAGTACTAAAAACATATTTAAAACAGTTCATGCGAGTTCAGTAGTTCTACCTTAATATTATAAAGCGATGAGAATACTTTTTGTGCGCCAAGCAGTGTTTTGAAATCGGCCCATCACTATATTGTTGAAAAGTCGTTATGTTGTTTTTTTGGCGCACAAAAATATTCGCTTCACTTTAAAATATTAAGATAGAACTACTTAACTCGCATGAACTGTTTTAAATATGTTTTTAGTACCTTTATGGATTTTGAGAGAGGAAATGTCATTGATGTGAATGCAGGCCTCACTGAGCCATCGGATTTAATCAAAAATATCTTAATTTGTGTTCCGAAGATGAATGAAGGCCTTACGGGTGTGGAACGACATGAGGGTGAGTAATAAATGACATTATTTTCATTTTTGGGTGAACTAACCCTTTAATTAATTCATTAATTAACATATGATATGTGTTTGGAATGTTATATATTGTCATATGTCTTCTAGTTCCATTTGATGGTGGTATTCCATTTCATTTTATGGATCTGCAGCGAAATAAATTTGAGATAGTATTATTATTGATGATGATTATGTAGTTAAGTATATTATTGATATGAAAGTTGTAACTCTGTATCTGCTCTGGTCATTACATATACTCTCAGAGGTGATTGAGCACTAACATTGGCTGACGTGTGTTATGGCAGTGCGGTTGCGAGCTGCCTCACATTTACTTTCTGACACGGCGCTTTGTCACCTCTATCATAAACATTCAGTGGAGGAAATCCTGTTCTATCTTCCGTAACAACCAATAAATTTCAACCCCAAAACGAAACTCGTCAATGTCCCTTGAAAGCCAATAATTCACATCGGTAATCCCTAAATATACTTTCCTGTTTTTGTTCTGCACCAGGTGAGATAATGATGCATTTTGCTTTTTTGTTTTAATGCATCATGTTGTTCATCTAGCTGCAGACACATTTTCCCCTTAGACAGGCATCAGTTAGCACCACAGTCAGTATGTCTTCAGATTTCCATCATGCTCTCTGATGTCATTACAGATGGAGAGCTTGCCTTATCTAAAACAAGGCCAAAGCTATAAGTATCATTTACAACTATTGCTACATGGCCCATCACTATTTACAATAATTATGAACCATTCGATGCTGTTGTGCAAGGAATTCGAGGCATTTTCAGGCTCATAACTTGACTTAGGGCCTCTCCAAGGTCTGTGGTTGATGTAGTGGCCAATAAAGTATAGTTCTTGACAGACTTAAGTCATATGGCGTGGTGCTAAGGAGAAGAGAGAGAGCCAAAAAAACAGGGGATGAGAGATGCGAGAGGGGCTCTTGTGAGCCGAAAGCTGTTTGAGTCTGTCAGTGTAAATGATGTGAACAGCAGCATCCACAAGAGGCCTTTTCTACACACACACACACTGACTGCAAAGTACTCCATACAGACACTCAGCATGACCAGTGATGGAGAACAAGTGCAGCAAAAAAATCATCTTTCGATGACAACTGTGATTAGCAGTAATGTTAATTGTGAATTATGTTGTCAAGAATGGAGAGGCTGTTATTCTTAATTGAAATGTGCTTTTATTGTTCTTCAATAGATATTTAAAAAGCCGTTTTCAGCTGTGTGTGTATGTGTGTGTATATATATATATATATATATATATATATATATATATATATATATATATATATATATATATATATATATATATATATATATATATACGTTCAGAGTTAGACTGTTTTGTGTATGTCCGATTGAAATCGGATCAGATTATGAAATGTGACATTCATATAAGCTACATTCATATGTGGTTTGAAATCCTATTCCAGTCGCATTTCTGGAAATCCGTTTCAGTCTGACTGCTCTGATCAGCTTTTGCGTGGTTTCTTTCTTTCTCACGCCACATAAAACGTAAATGTCAGATGCTGTTAAAGGAAACGTGCTGTAAGTCACTGCAGAAACAAGGTTGTGTTGTTGCAAAGTGCTGGACGAACAGAAAATGACAATATAACGGAGACGTGTTTTGAGACGATAGCACAGAATCAAGTCGCTCAAACTAGCCTTCTACATTTCTGCATTGTCATGTTGTAAATAAGACAACATCTGCATGCAAACCCCTCCATGTTGCCATGTTGTTTTTGGCGTATACCTACCAACGCAACGTCATTGCAATATAAACCAATGCAGATATTTAGGAAAACGAAAGAGCGGCATGGGATACAAATCGGATCTGAAGAGTTACACAATGTGGACAGTCTATCATTTAGATCAGATTCCAGTCAGATACACAAATAATCGGATTTGGACTGACAGTGTCACCATAGCCTTAGGCATCTAGACATGGCTAGACGCTCTGCTAGAGTTCAAACTGAGCATCAGAATGGGGAAGAAAGGTAATTTAAGTGACTTTGAACATGACTTGGTTGTTTGTGCCAGATGGGCTGGTTTGAGTATTTCAGAAACTGATGATCTACTGGGATTTTCACACACAGCAATCTCTAGGTTTTACAGAGAATGGTCCAAAAAAGAGAGCAGCAGTTCTGTGGGTGAAAATGCCTTGTTGATGCCAGAGGTCAAAAATATCGTGCTGCATTTTGAACAGAATAGTGTATATTGCATCGTATAGCACTTAAATGGAACGGGATGTTGGAAAATTTCTCTATCCTCTCATGTACTGTATTTATTGCAAATAATCCCCAATTACAGGGTTTTTGTATTACTGCTTACTCCCAAGTAATTAAAGTGATCTAAACATGTGCAACTGAAAACCTTGAATATTTAATGAACATTCTGTTCCTAAAATGAATTTAACAGGACAACCTAAAAAGCTATTTGCAGTATTATTTCATTGCTCTGTTTGCAAAGCCAGGATTCTGCAATTATGGGGAAAAACGGAAATGAACATTAATGCATTCATTCAGAGATAATTGCCAGAATCATTCCATTTTATTGGTATGATCAAAATAGCTTTGAAGGAAGTATTTGAGTTATGAAGCAAAAAGGCATTTATGCAGTTCATTCAGCATAATGAAGTGAGGAGCTTAAAATACAACATGACTGCTAGGCCATGAGCAAATGAAAGTGTTACATTGTATTTTAACACGAGTAGAGAACGTATCTGATACAACACACTTTGTTTTATCTGTTTGAATGAACAGAGAAGTACATTTTGATATATTTTTGATAGACCGTTATTGTTTGGCTATGCATTTTTAACAAGAATTTGGAGAATTGGAGAGAAATATCCAAAGACTTTTCCAAATCATTACAGCACTGTACATTTACTCCAAGATCACATATCAGCATATGTTTTACAAGCGTTTACTTCATGCATAGTGATATATTTTGAGATTGGTATGTGATAAAATATGTGCACAAGATATGTGCACATTGGTTGTTATAGTAATTATGCAAAACTGCTGTTCAGTCTACAAAAAGCCAAGCACATTTGGAGAAAAAAAGAAAAAAGAACAGGCCCTGATTTCGCCATGCAGCAGGTTTGAATGGTCTCATTTGCTTTCTGTGGTATTCAGAAAAGCCACTTATAATAAATTAGTGAATTGTTTATGCCTTAACATCTGTGCCAAAAGTAAATCTTATGAAATTTTGGTAAATTAAAACGCATAAAAAATGATTGATATGATTAAATTTCAATTTCAAAAAAAAAAAAAAAAAAGATTTGCTGAGGCCAAGAACTCTGGAATATTCTAGCTTTATGTTCATTAAGATGTTTCTATATATCAACATGTCAGACGTGTCTGTTAACGCGTTAGTCTTTACCATTATAGTAGTAACAAATCATGTCTCAGCTAATTAATAATCATGCTTTATTTTCAATTATAACAATGTGTCCATCTACTTTATTAAAATTGAGGCTTTAGGCTGGAGTGGATTAAGGATTTATGGTATTGAAATAAATTAAGCACTGTTTTGCCAAGTACTTCAAATGAGCAACACTAGAGTTTACTGAGATTTGATAGGATGTCTAAACACTATAGATCTTCTCAGGGCAAACCTATCTCTCCTGATTTATCTAATAATGTCAGTTCTGGCTGTTTTGATTAGCTGTAAAGGACTTTAAAGCTTTAGATTGAGAAGAACAGACTTCAGGTGGTTCAGAAATTCATTTCATCTGTCCACCCAAACCTTAGACCATAAGAATAGTGTCATTACACTGTCAGGTTTGTAGGCTGCCCATAGCATTATGGAAAAATGAAAGTGCATTCTGCCATCTAACACAACATTATGGCAAGACCCTCAGGTTATTGCATGCTTACACAGAGCATCTTTTTGTACATTACAGAAGCCTGTTAAAATGATACAGGACTGCAAACATTTGATGAACAACTCGAAGGTGCAGGGAAGATATTAATTTTTCAATTTGCTGTAATTATGTGATTGCACTATTACATTTCTGCTCTGCTTCATTCCAGGTGCACCTGCAAATAATTGATAGAGCATGATATTATATTTACAACTCATATTGTATTTATAACTTCGATTGAGATATTATATTTACTCATATTGTGTTCATTACCAAGGCTTTATTTGTTTTTGTAAATTACTGTACAGCACTTAATTAAAATTAACTTTTTACTTATGCATTTAATATGTTTTATTATACTTTATGACCCCACCCTACAAGAAACCAGAAGCATTTGAAGGTTACAGTTGAATCTGCTGAAATTAAAGTATTATTATTATTATTATTATTTTTTTTTTTTTCTGAAAAAAGTCTTTCTTGGATTCAAAATTTGAGCAAAACAGAAAAAAATAGCTGACTGCATACTGAATCCAAAAAAGACTGAAGAGGTCTAGAAAGTACAAAATTTATTTTTATAAATTGCATGGTGCAATAAAGTGCAAAGTGCAGGTGAATTAAAAAAAGAGCATGAGCAGACATTTCAGCAGATTGCTATCCTCAGTGCTCAATATGCAACAAACAATCACCCTCTTTCTAGAAAGACAAGCAATTCAAATCAATCAGCTGAATCCAATTGTCACAATCATCAATTAACACAAATATCAGTCAATTATCACAAGTGTCACTGCAAGAGAGTCTAGAAATTAACAAACATGGCACAAACTGTGTAAAATATACATTCAAATTAATGAAGAAAAAAATAATAATAATAATGTTGCAGAAAACAATTACAAAAAACAAGAAAGTTCAAGTTCTTCATTCATGCCATCAGGAAATAAAGATTTAAGTTCAAAAATCCAAAAGGCCTCCTTTTTGCAACAATTTCTTGTCTCTATCTCCGCCTCTTCTATGAGGTTAAATCCCCTCGATGCCCAGGAACTTCATGTCAGACAAAGAATGTTTAGCAAGATTGAAGTGATGATAAATAGGAGACGTGTCATCCTGTCTACGAATTGCACTTGTATGTTCAATCATTTTAGTGCATAATGCACATGTGGTTTTACCAACAGAGAACGTGAACAAATAATAATATAAATCACATACGTACTCTTGCAAGTTATCAGTTGTTTGATCCTGTATGTTTTTTGTGTACGAGGATGTATAAATGATTGACATTTGATATATTTTGTGCAAGAAGTACACTTGTAGCATGGAAAATTACATTGGGCATCAAATAGGGTGGTCGAAGAAGAGACATGAGTGTCTGCATGAACAAGCTTATCCCTCAGACTAGAACTCCTAGAAGAGACAAAGAGTGGTGGATCATTAAATACAGTCAATAACTGAGGATCACTTTGAATGATGTGCCAGTGACTCTTAATAAGCCTTTGCAGAAGCCTTTTTGTGGAAACTGTGATACTATTTTTAGGATTCTTTCGTTAGTAGAAAGTTCAAAAGAACAGCATTGATTTAAAAAGGAAATCTTTTAAAACATTATAAATGTCTTTACTGTAATTTTTAAACAATTTAATGCATCCTAACTGAATAAAAGTATTAATTTCTTTAAAATTGTTGCATACAGTAGACTTTATGTTCAGGCAAACATGTTTACTTATGCTTTTCTACCTAAACCAGGAATGTCCAGTCATGCTCCTGGAGGGCCAACGTCCTACAGAATTTAGCTTCAACCTGCCCCTAACATGTATACTTGCCTGGGCTGCGTTCAAAATCTTAAAAATGCTGCCTTCTGCCATTGGTGGATGCAGTGCAAGGTAGGAAAGCATCAAGGCAAGTCTGAATACAATGTTAGCTTCACTGTGCGCACTTTATTAGCTGGTTCAGATGTGTTTAATTGGGGTTTGAACTAAAATATGGACTACAGGACTGTGGCCCTCCAGGAGTAGGTGTAAGATTCTGTGCTCAAATGCTCATGTTTATCACTCTTAGAGTTTAAATGGTTTTAACGTTCTACATTGATTTTTAATGAGACTGGAAGTGGAAAACAGGCAAAGGGAAACAGTTGTGCCCATTATTTGTTCTAAATCCTCATGGATACATTTGCAAATGGCTGACAAGTCTGACATTAACTCAAATACTATATCTGGAATAAGTACTCTTTGTTCCCGTGTACATATTCATGTCAACAGTTACAATCATGATAAAAACCTGCAAGTGCCTGGGTGACTACACATTTTATTCATGTATGATTAGCGCTGCAAGTAGCCGACATGCTTTACTGCCATTCACCATTTCAAGTGCTACTTCCAATATCTGTTGGAAGTGCAGCAGTTGCCTAGAAACAGCCGTCACAATTCAATCTATATTTGTGATGTTAGTGGTTGTGCATTGTGCATTTCATCAGTTCATGATAAACAGAATGTTCAGCAGCATCCCAGATGCTCCGAGGCTTCAGGTGCTGGTCTGATGCCCTGAACCCCGGGGCTGTGAAGACTAGGGATGAAATGACAGAGTTGATCAGCCTGTAATGTTTCAGTCACAGTGTTTACTGGCCCAAGGCCAATGTGGAAGGAAAGAGAGGAAGTTGAGTCCTTCTTGCCAGAGGCTTCCACCATTTTCTCGTGTTTGCTCAAACAGGCTACAGTTGTAAAATGGGGCTGTAATAAAGAAGAGTCTAGGGAATGTGGCACAATATGGCCGAATCTAGATGTTATTTATGGTGTTAATACAGACTTCAGCACTGTTCTTTCTCCCTGTGGAACCTGAGCAGTCCATGACTCATAATGCTCTAATGACAATACAGATTCGATTGTGGGATTGAGACTGACACAGTCTCATAGTCCCTTTGGCAGGAAATAAGATGCGTTTCAGAGGAAGTTGTTTGAGAACATTACATTCTGTTGTTGTGGTTAAGACCACCAGCACCGTAAACTCTCTCTCTCTCTCTCTCTCTCTCTCTCTCTCTCTCTCTCACTCAATCTATCTATCCACATGCTTGAATACTAAGGACTGGAAAGTATGTGAAAACAAACATAGGTCCTTGAAAGTGCTTGAATTAAACATGTACAAATTTTTTTAGTATCATGGTGCCATTACAAAACTGCGTTACTGATTGTGGGGAAAGCAGGAAAAACCTGGAAAATGCATGTGCATGATGCATGATGAATGCGTGAGAAGCGTGGAGCTATTTAGATAGCTCAGTGCAAAATCAATGATGGCTCAATATTGAGCTTCATAAAATTGGTTAATTGAAGTTCCAATGAATAATGCCTAATAAAGTAGTGTTTATAATCGCAGCGCTGCTTTGTTTACAGAGGTAACTGGGGAAACCAATATAGAGAGATTGAAATTGCATTTTCCTTCAGCACGCCATTTTTGTTTAGACCAATGCGAAGATCGACACATTTTTACGCAACTTACACGCAGTTCTGTAAATGTTAACCGACTGATTGATAAGAAGCGAATGTGCTTTCAAAAAATGTAGAATAATACGGTATCTAAAATATTATATATAATTATATTTTAAATTATTATGTATAATCATTTATCATGACCTTTTTTTAAAAAAAAAAAAAATGATTTAAACTGAAATGTGAGGTTTATATAAATGTTTTATATATATTTTTATAAAACTTGTTTTTGTCAAAACTTGTATTATTTTTACATTCATTTTATGGTTTAGGATGTTACCATAAACACTGATCTCCCCCTAATATGTTATTCATTTTATTCACGGGTCTTAAAAAAGGTCTTAAAAACCTTAAAATTGATTTTTAAAAACCCTGCAGATAGGCTGTACAGGTGATTAGCAAATAATTTTAAATATTCTAAATATTTTTTTAATGCCTAACAATTACCTTATCCATATAATTTCATTTAATTGAAAAAAAAAAAGATGTGTATATAGTATTCTCTCTATATTTTAATGTTTTTAATCAAGTTATGATTCATGAAAAAGAAAACTAAAAAGCAGTGTGAAATAAATGTTAAAAACAGGAATAAGAAAGCAACAATCTGCATCTTTTTTCAAATTCGCTCACTCTCTTGTGCACTGTACAAGCCTGCTCTCCTCATTGGATCCGGTGTTCATGAAAGCGTGGGAACCCTGTATCCATCTACCAATCTATCCATACTTTTGAATGTTCGCATGTGTCAGTGAGTGATGGTTACCATGGTCTTAGTCAAAATGCTACTTATTGGTCTTCAGTAAAAAAAAAAATAATTTCCTTATTTGAGAAATAGTATGTTTTTTTATATTTAAATTTCTTATAATTTGTTAATACAAATATTAATATTTAATGTTTTAAATGTGTTCAGAAGCATATTTGTTTTGCTGTGGTGTCAAAATTGGTATAGACAGACATGACATTTTACCCATACTGGTATTGACTACAGAAATTTTGGTGTCGTGACAATAGTGCTGAGTCATTTAAGAGTGCTGACATAGTGTCATGAAGCATTAGCATACATATAGACTTATGAAGGGTAGATCCTAGATCATCAGACTTCATCTTAGAAGTCACACTGAGAGAAAATCACACTGTCAGCATATACAGTATGTTTAATATGAATATAGGTGAGTGTTGAATAATGTATCTGGATGGATTACCAGACTTGTGTCAAACAACTGTAGCACTTTTTCAAAGGTCAAATTCAAGCTTCTTCCTTCAGGGCTTGTACTGTAGGTTGCTAGTGAACACCATACTTACACATGCAATAAATTCCCATCCGTTTTTTTTTTGCAATATTTAAAGACAAAGGCATGTTCACCGTTCCACTGCATGGCTGGTATCCCTTCAGCAGCCTGTTAAAAGATATATCATATCATATGAGACAGCTAAATGTATATGGAAATGCACTCGAAGCACCTGTCACCTGCTGCTGGCGATGGAAAAATATGAAAATGTGAAAGCAATGCTCAAAGTACATTAAAAGATGAAAACTGCCCCCAAAGGCCACGGCTGAATGCTTCACAGACTTGATGAGAGAGATGTTACTCTGTCAGATGTATCAAGATGACCATTTCGCAGTCTTTTCCAGAAGCCCAATTCAGCATTCCTTATTCATGCTTCCTGGACTGGATGACAAACAGAAGTATTGTGTCACATAACTTTGGTTCTGCCTTTTTTCTCTCTCTCTGAAAAGAGCATCGGGGGAAAAAACGCAGACATTTGCATTAGAGTTAAATGCTAAAAAGGGGCCCTAGGGTGGTCTTATTACTTGTAGTGCATAATCAAATTACTTTGTTTTTCTTTGTTCACTATAACTATAACTTTGTTCACTCAGTGTTTAGCTTGTTTAAAACTCTAAATGTGCCTTTTTATCAAACTCCAGATAGGTTTGAGAATGTTCGCTTAAAGTCAAGTTTTTCTGTGTAGTTGCGTGTGGCTAGTTCGTATGCTAGAAATAATGCCTTTAGCAGAGACTAGCATGAAGAACGGTACATGGAGATATTCAGAAAATACTGAAACTGAAATTCAGTGTTATGAATTGCCAGCTTCTTATTACGACAAACGGGATGAATTCACTAAAGAATGCACCACTTTTACACACAGTATTTCAACACAAACACCTGCAGCTTATGTCTAACCACCTGCAATCCCCTTTAACCAGGTGCAATGTGCGCACTTGGCTAAACTGGTATTAAAGTTCATATTTAGAAGATATAAGCATTCAAAACTCACAGTCTCTCTCTTACATGGTTCAATATAAGTGAGAGATAATATGAATATGGATCAATGATTTTGATGACGTCACACTGCACTTCAGCTTCTCATCAGATTTTCTGTCCAATCAAATGCTCTCCAGAATCTAAAGCATCATCACTTGTTCACATATTTACTATTTTTTACATGGTGAATGGCACATAGTGCACTATATAGGGCATAGGGAACGATTAAGAGGCGAATGAAGTCTTCACCACAGTGAAGTCTGGTTTCATGTTAGTGTCATGCCAACCACCGCAGCACACGAACAGTCTGCTCCGGTCCAGAGACACGATAACGCAGAGTGGATCATATGCGCATACCACAAAACATATCAGACCCTTTTGAATTTTGCACAGAATGCTATATTTTAAAGCGATATGGAGGAGAAGAGGAGAAACGGTTAGAGATTAGAAGGAAACTGATACATTACCGAGCTTGACGGTTCTGGCTGAGCTGTGATATAGACAAAACGTTATTGGCTATTTCAAAAAAGGGTAGGAGCTGTTTGATATGTCCCGCCCTTTCTTCCGTCAACACATTGAATAATGCTGCGTGTTTAAAGGCACTTCAGTGGGCCTTTAAAGGGTTAGTTCAACCAAAAATGAAAATTCTGTCATTAATTACTCCCCCTCATGTCGTTCCACACCCGTAAGACCTTCGTTCATCTTCGGAACACAAATTAAGATATTTTTGATAAAAATCTCAAACTGCCAAAGTCACGTGATTTCAGTAAATGAGGCTTTGTTACGTCATAGGCGTTTTTTCAATGGTTCACGTGACTTTGGCAGTTTGATACACGCGCCGAACCACTGATTCGAAACAAAAGATTTGTAAAGCTTCGAAGCAGTGTTTTGAAATCGCCCATCTCTAGATATTATTGAATAAAGTTTTTTGTCGCACAAAAAGTATTCTTGTCGCTTCATAACATTAAGGTTGAACCACTGTAGTCACATGAACTGTTTTATATGTCTTTAGTAGCTTTCTGGGCATTTGAAAGTGTTAATTATCTTGCTGTCAATGGAGGCCTCACTGAGCCATCGGATTTTATCAAAAATATCTTAATTTGTGTTCTGAAGATGAACGAAGGTCTTACGGGTGTAGAACGACATGAGGGTGAGTAATTAATGACAGAATTTTCATTTTTGGGTGAACTAACCCTTTAAAGTCATTGTTTTCATAGATTCACAAATTATTTTTGTATTAATTTCATCAGAATTTCACATAAGTTTAAAGTGTTTTCTATTGATCATGGTAGCAGAATAAAATGATGGTGATAACCTACAGTATAAATATATCCCAATGCATGATGTAGAAAAGTGCACTTTTGGTATTTTAAACCGTTGATTCAGATGTGTGCCCCCCCCCCCCCCCCCTTCTTTGTAGTATCTGAAAGAACAATTTAATACAAATGGAAACCAGCAGATGCTCAGACCCTTACAAGGAGCCGTTATCTCCTTTTTACCATTCTCCAGCTCATTGAAAACAAATGAATTCTTTGCCCCCCCGCACACAGATGTCATTCTCCCATACCTCCTCCTCTCGCCCGTCTTTCCTGTGAAGGCACCAGAGGCTGGTTCTCTGAGGAGTGCTTAAAATCCTGAGAGATGGAAAGAGGACTGAGCATGCATTGAGCTCTCAGCCCATTCAATCTCTGGGTTATAATGGTTTTCACAAACATCAGAAATCCTCTCATCTCTAAACATCAAGCTCTATTCAAATCCCTGCCAGACTGGAACGCCTCCCCGTAAAATACTGCAGCTTTCATTGTCTCCCTCTCATTCACTTATGGCACTTCATGCCCCTCAAACACATCATCTACCACCAAATAATCAAAATGGAGCGCTCGCTCTCTCTTCTTTTCACGTCACCTCTTTATATACAAATACCAAGAATTCACCAAGGCTTCATCCTTCCATTCGCATTCAGTGATAGCTAATTCAATGGCTTTTTTTGTTTTTGGCAATAAAAAGTTTAATTCATATCAGATCCGTTCAGTTTATAGTAATGTTGAGTTTTGAAAATTAAACTTTACCTGCTCAAATGTAAACAAAACAAAAACATAAGTAAACAAGCAAATGAAAATGTAATTTAAATAATCACATACTAATAATAATAATGCTAGATCTTAATGAGTTGGTGTCATAAGGGTCTAGCACTATTTTTTTTAAATTAAATTAAAAAAAAGCTCTTTTTTAAATAGCTATTAAAAAAACAAATTCAGATCAGACCTCTCCAATTCATACTCTCAACAGTACTATAAAGCTAAACATCTATAAAAATAGCAAAACAGGCAAGTCAATAATTGATAAGAAGCAAATGAAAGTACAACAATTAAAATAATCACAATAATGTCCATTGACACCCACTCCATGTAATGAGTCAGATTAGAATTACATCAGCCACTTTAAAAGTTACTGTTAAGGATTTCATGGTGCAACAAATGTTCCCTCATTTTTCTGGCAACATGCATTTTTGCTTTGCAATCAAAGCTAGACGTGGGTAGCTTATAATGTGCTGTGCCTTTTGAAATTAGGGTTAAGCATTCTGTGCACCTGCATTTGCCTGCTATAGAAACAAGGATGTTAATCAGTGTACTGTGACGTTGGGGACAGGTGAGAGGATAATTCAGCCCACAGATGACGCCATCACTGAGAAAAATGGTTTGTGAGGTTAGGTAAACAAATTAATTTCACATTGAGGTCTTTGGTTTTGTATCTGAGAATGAACTACATCTACTGACAAACAGGTTTAATAGGTTTAAAATCTTTTTTTAGTTTTAAAGAGATTCTCAGACATTGCTCCTGCCCTCCAATGCAGTTTGCAGAACATTTTTATTCATTGAATTATGGGACTCAACAAAAGCTTTTCCAAAACTCTGAATAAGAGAAAAAAGTGTTTTAAAATGCAGTTATATTAGCCAGTAAACTATTTTCAAAACTCACGATAAGAGCGATACAAATCTCTCCAAATTTGGTTTGTGCACAAGGACACAAGGGCTCTTGTTCACATTGCCAAATGCTTGAAGCGGCCTTTTCTACTAGATGAGAGCCTCTCTAATTCAACATGTCCCTCAACAGTCTCTGTTTGATCATAATTTAGAGAAAACCAACTCTAGCAGACATATTCATGATTATTTTATGAGTTATTTTTATTTTATTTTTTATTATGCATCAGCTTTTTAATTATAATCTCTATCTTAATTGTGTTTATATATACAAACTATATTTGTATATTTAGACTGTGTATATGTCTGATCTTCCTTTCTGCGTCACTAAAAAGGGTGCTTGTTTACATTCCTTGATCTTATGAGAGTGCGTCACAGACATGAACCAGGCCAGCACAAAAGTAGTGATAAACAGGCATTATGAACCCACTCTGTTTCTTCTAAGTATGTCCTGTTCAGTGTAAAGGCTGAGAGGCTGTTGTCCAATAATATACTGTAGAGCACAGCTAAGATAATCTTTTTCTTAATATTTTTGTCTTGTTTATAGAAAGTTGCATTTACCTGAGAAGAAAAACTGTAAAATAAAAAGGCTTATTGTGAGAGAATTGGCTCAGATGTTTTTATTTAATTAAAAGGTTTCACTGTTCTAGTTAATTCTGTGAGGACAAATCTAAATCTAAATGCTACACCATATGTTTGCATTGTAGAGTGTTCTGGTATCTTTTGTGCAGGGTCCTTCTCTATTTGAATATGACTGTGGCACAAGGCAAGGTCCATTTAGAAATTGTTTACTGACTCTTGTGAAAACTTGATTGGCCAGCACAAAGGCCAGACTTGAACCCTATAGAACACATTGAACCTTCAAGCCAGACCCTATCACCATCATGTCAGCATGACCTTCCAGACACCACTTATATCTGAATGGGAGAAAATCCATGCATCCATGTTCCAACATCTAGTGGAAAGGAAGCCGTTATAGCAGGAAAGGGAGAGATCGATGCTATTTGCCATGCTTGTGGAGGCTAATCAAGTTCTTTTGGTTAATTCTGGCCACGTAGTATATCTTGAACAAAATTATTGTTTTTCTTGTTTTTAGTTTTGCTTTTTTTCAGCTTATTTAAAATTTGGTCAGGTTTACGGTTAACACAAGAAATAAAAACATTTAATAGATTAAGACAAATCAACTTAAATTCATATTAATTCAGGTTTTTAGAGGTAGAACCATGTTTGATATGGTGTGTGTTTTTACATTTACGTTTGCGGTTCACAGTTAATGGTTTCCTGGGAATCAAACCTAGGAATACTCTTCACCATACATTCATAGAAAAAACACTACAGTACTTTAAAGGAACGCAAAGGAAAGCATGCATCTTATCTCTGCTTTGGCTAATGTGGTTTGTTATTCGGTTTGGGAACATAACAGTGCAAGCAGATGGAACCTGAAATCTTAGTCAATGACACTTTTACATATTGTGCATTTGTGGCAGCTGGCTCGTTACGTTGAGTTCACCTTTGTGTCTGGGTCACAAGATTCGCTCAGTGCCCAGTGCAACCTGCATATTTTATATAAAGATTTCACCTATGGCTTTTATAAATATGGTTAAAAAGTTTTAAATAACATGATATATTTAATCTCTCACAATCTATCTGCATCACAATAGCTCACAGAATGCTTTGTATTTGTATATGTTTGACAGCCTATATGTGGAATATTAGCCACATGCTTATGACTAAGATGAGGTTGGCAATCAGTTGACAGTCTAAAACTGTATCGATTAAAGATAATGTACAATTTTTTTTTTTTTTATATTAAAATGCATTCCCTTAACCTAGTTTATTATTCATTGACTAATAGTATTTATTTCCAGCTCAATCAATTGAGTGTTTGGGCATGTCTACAGGCAGGCGGAGCCAGAGGGTGTGTAGTCGCTGTGGGACCATGACTAACACGTTACATGGGAAAAGAAATTCAGCTTCGGTTATAGAAGTGCAAGCCAAAATATACTACATTCAGACCTTCAAAGAGTAATCAGGTCATGAACACGTCAAAGCGAACAAGGCATTGCAACACGCTACAATGGATGCTTTAAAGCAGGGGTCTCAAACTCAAATTGGCTGGGGGCCATTGCTGTGATTGACACCTCATAGGAGGGCCATTTTAACATTCAAGCACAAGAAAGCGCAAAATATCTGAAAATTTACTTTCCTTTGCATTATTTCTCATTTACTTCAAAATTCATTACTAAAATATTTTTGTCATACTTAACAAAAAATGTAAACAGCACTATCATTGTTACATACAGTTAGTTTTTAATTAGTTTTAACAGTTTTTAACAGTGCAAATATTTTTCCCTTACTTTATTTTAGCTTAAATAACATCAAAATCTTGCACTGAACAACACTGTACTAAACATGCAATCCCTGAATACATTTGTACATTATTCTATTTCTTGCCAGACACCTGGCAGCATCGCTGCTGCTCACACAGCCGAGCCACATTTGTCCAAGATGCCGTTTGAGCATCGGTAATGTTAATTGGTAGCATTTCGGTTTCGGTGGTTTAAATCGACGCTCGCGACGTGCGCGAGTGCTTTTACTGTAATTTAGGCACACACGCTCATAATAGAAGCGATGCGCATGCGGTGCGGCGCGCTCGTTTTTCCAGGCGGGCCTATGCTGCGGCGAGATGAAAACAATTCAACTTTTCAGAATGCTGCAAGTGCACCGCAGGTCATGTGACAAGGACCAACCGATCAGCTTCGGCCTTTCCATAACAACATCGAAAGCTCAGCCAAACAGCTGATCATAGCTGTACAGGGCGTGTTTTTATTTCTCATCTCCATAAATATATCTAGCAGTAGCGGTAATGCAAGGGCTAGAAATCAATTAATACTTTGCTGAAACTTCCTTGTCATTGTGGAGAGCGCAGTTCATGGTTGCATAGCATCGACAGACGCCACGGAAGCAAAAGCACTTTGGAAAGAAGGAGAAAGCGGCGCAGCTGCGCTTTCCCCGCATTTTAGACGCGATATGTGAACGGCCTGTTAGAACTGCGACTTTTTCTTTGCATATCAGACAGGTAGCGTTTCCATTAAACTCCACGAAAAAAATACTGCAATGTCCATCTTTCTTGAAACTGTCTGTGTTCCTCATCCAATTTCCTTTTTGGTTTGGAAAAACGCATATTTCGTTCGCACTTTGCAGCCAAAAAACACACTAAACTACGAAAGCCCCGAACCAGTTCTCATCAAATCTGCCTGCGGCGGGTTTTTTTTTTTTTTTTTTATAGAATCATGTCATTCTTTTGAATATGGAATATGGTATGAGACAACTAGAGAATAATATTAATAATAATTTAGCGTGACGGATTATGTTTTATTTTTGAGATCATGGCCTGCGGGCCGGCAGTTTGAGACCACTGCTTTAAAGGGTTAGTTCACCCAAAAATGAAAATAATGTCATTTATTACTCACCCTCATGTCATTCTACACCTGTAAGACCTTCGTTCATCTTCGGAACACAAATTAAGATATTTTTGATGAAATCCGATGGCTCAGTGAGGCCACTATTGCCAGCGATGTCACTGAACCTCTCAAGATCCAGAAAGGTACTCAGCATGTTTAAAACTGTTTGTGTGAGTACAGTGGTTCTACCTTAATATTATAAAGCGACGAGAATACTTTTTGTATGCCAAAAAAAACCCCAAACAAATAATGACTTTTCAACAATATCTAGTAATGGCTGAATTCAAAACACTGCTTCGAAACTTTACGAATCTTTTGTTTTGAATCAGTGGTATCGCGTATCAAACTACCAAACTGCTGAAATAACGTGACTTTGGTGCTCCGAACCACTGACTGTTAAAAGTGTTCCTAATATGTTGGACCTTTTATTGAAAGTAGCCTCATTTTACCTTTTGAGACATGCCTTCACAAGCACCCGTAAGAGCTGTATTTGTGATGTTTGAGTTGGGGGAAGCGTGATACATGAAAGGGGCGAAATATGCTTTATTTTTGTAATTCTGGTGGTGTCACTAGTGTATAGCAGAAACTACAACTTCACCTTTAAGTGTAAGTATTTATTTTCTATTGTCATAAAATGTAAAAATGTTTTATAGTTCTATATTGTTAAATTGAAACTTTTGTCTGTCTTGTATGATGTTGTTTTTGCCTGTATGCTAAGAACTATGGCATTCAGGATGATAGGAAATGACAGCCTTCAGTGCTATTTTCCTTTAATAACACAATAGCATAGTGTTTGTGAACAAAAGAGGCAGTAAATGACTGCCAGCTTGTGATAAAGACCTGTTTATTGAATGCTCAGCTCTTTTAGTAGTTTTATACAAGTTTAATACAGGTTTCAGCAAAACACAGGCAAAACCTAATCTGTCAAATAGCTACTGGCTGTACAATTCAGTCCATGATTATCTGCGACTGAAAATTCAGCCTAGAATTCATGAATAATGTCCCACGTTTTGCACCTAGTTGTTTTTCAAAGAAAGTAGTTTCAGTGAATCGCTTTTCATTTGAAAGGAAGAATAGGCACAAGCAACCGTCTGTAACTGATAGCCGAGCTGTACGGCAAACTTTCAACATTTTCAATATTTTATCTGTGCAGTATCTTTAGTTTATAAAACCTCCACCTCTACTCAATCCATAAATCAGCATCAGCTTCAGGCAAATGACCTTTAAAGCAAAGCCCTGAAACTGAAGCTTGGGAAACGAAGATTCATTTCCTGTCCCCAGAGTTCCTTTTCTGGAGCATAATAATAAACATATTAGGTCTATCACACTGCTCATCCTATCTTAAAAAATCCGGTGGTACCTGCGTCAGATATGTGTCAGCATTTTAAGCAAATTATACTAATTCCCATGCAAATCTTTACTTTTAATCCTGCTGACTGATTTTATCGAGTGGTCCCGTGCAAATTGAGTTAATGGGATCACGATAGCACAACAATTTTCCGTAATGGGTCAGCGGGTCTGGATTGATGTCACCGTGATTTTGTTTGTGATGCAATCTAATGTAATGGTGTGAAAACTAATGTGGGAGCTGATACAGAGAAGTTAATTCCTACGAGGGCTTTTTTGGCCCATTGCTAATGCTGTCTGCTGTGACATTTCATTATTCATTGCTGGCCTTCATCCCGATGCAAACAACCAGAGTTCTGCAGTGACAACTAGATGCATTCTAATCTCACTGCCACCTAAAATAGCCTCCGTGAATCTCAGCGTGACATTTGAGTGAAAGCACAAAGTTCTGCCTGTTAATTTGCCACACACCTGTAATGTCCAAACCTCAATTAGAGCGGTCTAACCAGCAGCACTGTTAGCAAAATCGCTTGACATCAAGAGATAAATGTGGACAGTATGCAGTCAAAATGGGCACAGATGAAAGTTTATTTGAGTCCAGTGGGTCTCGCTCTCACTATCTCTCTCTCACACACATACACAAACACACTTTCTGAGTATAATGACTGGTTTTCATGCACAAGAATGGGTAGCCGGCTGTCTGAGTGTGATACTTGTAATGAAAGCTTCTTGCAGGAGCACATGCCCTTGGTAATATTCCTTCCAATGTGAACATTACACATCCTATGCAAATGAGAGAAGTAGCACCCAAATTACTGCTATTTCCTTAAGGAATCTTACACTAAAAGATCTTTTAGCTAAACACACACTCTGGAATAACAGTATACTAAACTGCTAATAATTTCACCTTTGGCATGTTAATACCTTTTAATCGTTTTATTTTAAGTTCTCGCTTCAGTCACTCTGTCTGAGCCTGACATTTTATGTTCATAGTGTTGCTGCACACTTTTTCAGATATTTTTCTGAATATTTTATGTGTAATCCAGAGGATTTTATAAAGTGAGCAACTGGGTGGCTGTTATGCATTGACAATCCTTAGATTGAAACAACATGGTAAAATGCTCCATTCGGCTCACTCGATGAAGTGTCCATGGTTTCATCACAATAACGTTTACAGCCACTGCAAGTATGGGACTAAATTGTGAAAGCATATAAAATGGATTTGGCACTGAATGATTTGATGGAATAGAGGGAGCAGGATGGATTGTTAGTCAATATTTATGAATTGTTAGCCAATATTAAAAGCATTCTTGTTATTGGAGGTATAATTTCACCTGTAGTAAGTCAGTCTTACCAATAGGAAACTACTACAAGCTTTGGAACATGAAAAAAAAAACGTTTAAGTGAATTACAGTAAAAAAAATTGTATAAAAACAAATTGTGAAGTGTACATAAAAGGAGGTATTGGCACAATTTCACCTGTAGTAAGTCAGTCTGGTCACTACTACAACCTTTAGAACAACAACAACGAAAAACCTTTTGGTGAATTACCGTGATTTTTTTCCTGAAAATAATTGTTTATTGTAAGTACATGAAGGGAGGTATTGACAAAATGTCACCTGTAGTAAGTCCGTCTTACCAACAGAAACTAACAAGCTTTGGAATTTGAACATGTCTGTTTTTAAATGTTAAAACAAAGTCATTGTAATGAATACAAATTATTTGTTTTAACCACTTGGTGGAATTGGCAGACGTTCCCTTCATCATGCGCCGTGGTAGAGCGCCAAATCATTCATAGATATAAATATGAAGCTATTGTGCACGTAGGTGATTTTGAATTAATATTTCATGTCGATTTACAATGCTTACATACTTAAAACTAATCATGGTATTGATATCTTTGTAAGACTGTCGACTCTATAGAACAGTGGCAAGGAAATCTAAATTTACCGAGCTCTGAGAGCCCCCTAGTGGTCGGGAGCATTTCCGTTGTGTTGTGGCTTTATTTTGTTGTGTTGTGAACTTATGTTTGCTTTTTTAATTTCATTGTGTTGTGCACTACTGGGCCACTGTATCGCAAGACGAGGTTCCAGCAGATTATCATAAAAGTTTTAGATGTAAAGGAATGTCCAAAATGAGTGCCCACTTTAAAACCCTCATTTTGGTAAATGCATTTTCATTGAGCGAGTCCAGCATTTGATAGTTATTGTTATTGTAAGTTCTTATACCACACCAACTAGCCTCAGGATCCATTTCATTCTTTTACATATTTGAATAGCCATTCCAAAATGTCCTGATGGCATTTTAAGGCATTCTAATTAAAACCCCCATATCTAATCAGATCTTTTAATTGGCAAAGCAATATAGAATTACTGCCTGACAAGCTTTCAAATACACTGGGGGGTAAATGTACGCCCTTGTAGGACTTAATCATCTAGTGGGCTCAGCAGTTTCATGTGCATATCAATCCAGCAGGGGGACAATTAAGGTCGTGGATAATTCATTTTCACCGGTACACTCCAATGCACAATACTATCTGAATGAAGAAATGCCTGATGTCTTACAGGATACAGCAGAGAGTAGCAGAAATACTGCACACATTTCTGTGATTTCTGCATTGTCCTTTCATCTTCTAAGACAGCTCTGCATCTTTGTTTTATAGCACTTATTTGTGACTTGGGCTCCGAGCTGCTCTGCCTCCACATTAAGCAAGAGAGTCCCCTGAGAATCATGTTTATTGTGGCCGTGGGGAAATTGAGAACTCCAATAAAGATGTCACGCACATTATGATTCCCATTATAATCATCTGTGCCTCTGTATCGTGTTACTCAAAGCTATCTTGGCATTCCTTCTGCTCCTTCCTGTCTGAGCAGCTTCATAACTTGTTAACGCTCTGCAAAAAAGTACCGAAATGCGTTTATGGAGTTATTAAACTTTCTTTTTATCAGGGAAAGGCTGAAGTAAAACTGCAGTATATCCTCAACTGCACAACAGGATTAAGTAAATGCATTGTGATAAGTACTTTTGATTATCTACAAAATGGTATAACAAGAAAATCATCATTTATCTCCGCGACATAACTGCGTGTCAGAAATATGGAGGCTGCATTTACAAATGCAGGAGAAAAAGTTCTTCAAATGCCAAAACAAATGACATTTGCTTGGCAATTTAAGAACAAACATGCAACTAGATAAGAAATGTTTAATGACTTGAAATAATCACTTGAAGATTGCCGTGTGCTTTTTCATTCAGCTCAAGACAGCTACATATGTAAATGCCAGTCTGTATTGTTGCGGTCAGTTGTTCCATTAATGTGTGCCAACAGCTTTTGTGGTGTTTTGAGATTAATGGAAGCTGATAGACTGTTTTTAGCCATAGACCAACACTGTAAACAAGAACTTGTTTAGCTTAGTTCCTTACAAACTTTATAATTTTTTTAGTAGGATCTCATCTGAATATCCAAATAATGTGCAAAAGATCCAAATAAATAGAAGAATGATTTTAAATCTGCCCCAATCATTTTATGACACAATGAATACAATTACTAATTTTCAACAGCAATTAAATGGAAACTGAAATGAAACCGTTGGACCAATGTGTTTTGATTAGTTGAGATGCAGTGCAAGATCCTGTGAAATACAGCATAATCAGTGTGTTTTGATTTTAATTAGCATATTTACATCAACTTTCTTTTTATGTATTTTTGTTGGAAAGTATCTATTCTAAGATTTTAGAACAGTATAATTAATTCACATAATAAACATTATTTAATATGAATGAAGTTCAGGCACTGGTTCAGACATTTAATTTTTCATCCTTCTGTATTCCACACTAGTCAAAAATTTATGAATACCAAAAAAATTGATGTACTGATTCTTTATTTGACCTGTACCTTATCCGTTTCCTTACTTTTATTTTTCAAACCATTGGACTACTATATTTCCATACTATTTCCAAAGGACATTTTGTGCATGTAACATGACTATTTTCAAACATTTTCTTTTATGTACTCTTTTATTAAAGTTTTAAAATTTTTTGCTGTGGATGTACATATTTAAATTCACAGCATATTACAAGTTCTTGTGCAACAATGAAGCTCAGTCAGCCATCATAAAGTTTGCATAACAACCTCACCAGTGTTATTTACGATTCAGTGGAAATGCAGTTTCTATTTAGAATGAACTAAGAAAAAACACTAAAAAATCTAACTTTTAAATTAAACCTTGTTCACCTTTAAAAATTTCAGTATTAGCACATCTCTCGTTAGCATTGATATGCATAGCTGAACCTGTGCAACCAAACTGTCTCTTCAGTTAGTACTAATTCATGTGATCTTTCATGCCATAATTAAATGCTTTTGTGCCTATCCTTTTTTTTTTTTTTTTTTTCGTATTTTGTACATGCATTCATATTGACAATTCTCATCTTTATCCATACTTGTACTCTCGAAGTCTCAATACCATACGGATCCATAAACTATGTCTCACTGGGCAATTAATTGTGAGAATTTATGAGCTACATCTAATTAAGGAGCGGTAGCAGTGCATTACGCTCACATCTGATGAATGAATTAGTCTGCTGTGCCAAGTGATGTGAGGCCCTGTCACTGGGAGTACATCATTAAAGAAGCAGAAGAGTTAACAGCGCAAAAGTGCATAGCCTCTGGATATGTCTGAGAAATGATTAGTTGATGCATATTCAGCCTGCTATAGGCATATACTGTACAAGTGTTGCATTATGGAAAATCTTGGCCGTGTGGTAGATACTGGTGAACGTGATTTCACCAAGTACAACATGTTCTTGGATCAAAATCTTCGTTGATCCTGGAACAACATTTGAGGGGACAAGTTTATATTTAATGTCGAGTTTAGGCTTACAACCAGGGTTAGGTGTTTCTACATCTAAGGTGTTTCTACTTCTACTGTTTTTCACCTATCATTTCCTTCTGATTTTAGGGATAAGTTATGGGTAGTGTTAGGTTTATGAGTATGTATGAGGTTAAGACTAAATTTTAATTTTATGAATGTTGTTTCAGGATGAACAAAATATGTTGATCCAGGAAAATATCTTAGTCTGCAAAATCACAGTGACCGGTATACACTATGTCCACTATTTTAGAAAAGTATTAATAAAGAAAGTTATTGCACACTTGCATGGCTAGTCAGGAGCTGGTGTATCTGTTCAAATCTTGTCATAATTTATTCACCTATATGTCCTTTTTTAAATTCTGTGGAACACAAAAGAGATATTTTGAGGAATTGTAATGGTCTTATTTTAATCAGTTAATCATCCTAGCTTTCCCTTCCTGTTTGACTTGGTTCCATTTGTGTGATTTGTAGCAGCTACACATGTTGGTCAAGGGCTGGTGCAACTGTAATGCCTCTGTTAAGTAGGATGTGTCGAGAGATTCTTTAGACAATGAAGAAAAGTGTACTGTACATGGACTAATTGCAAATCATTTCGACTGGGGCAGCTCTAGATGAGATTGTGGTATGCAGTGCATGAAATTAAAACTCACAATCTGTAGAGGTCCAAAAAATATAAAATGCTGCAGGCTAAAGTGTATATTTTTGTCATTGAAAGGAGGACATTGTTTGCAACACTAGATTCAAAAACTATTTAAATATTTTCATCAATATTAAGTGCTCTTTATAATTACTCGGGTAAAGGGTGGGGGGCTTGTCATGTGCAACATTAACTTGATGATTGTACCAAAAAAGGGCCAATATGTGGGTGCCTTCCTTGGTTATGATTAATTTTATACTTATTCTGATACTTATCAGTTAAATATTCCTTCTTGAAGGGGACCTATTATGCAAAATTCACTTTTACATGGTGTATGAACACAGATGTGTGTCGGCAGTGTGTGTACACAACCACCCTATAATGGTAAATATCCATCCACTCCTTTTTTTTAATCCCCATAAATCATAAGCAGTGTCTCAGAATAATCAGCTTGCAGTTTCTTATGCAATGTGACATCACATTGCACTGGCCCCACCCACAACCGCTGATGGATTCTGCCCTATTAGCATAGACGCTGCCCTGAGTATTCAATCAAGAGCAGTGAGTGATTTTCTGTTTTTCTTTTGTTGTTTGATTCATATTAACAGTATATGTAGCAGTAGATACTAATGCTGCTTACACTTTAATACTCAGATCTAATATACAAATGCAATTTCTTTGCTTTCTGTTTACGTTTACAGGCAAAACTGACTGCGTTGATGTGAACTTTGTGTGTTTTGGACATAACCTTGTGTGTATTTGAGAGTCTAAGTGCAGTAAGTCATGAAAGAGAACTTTGTTTAATACTTAGTTTAATACTCACGGGATGTGTCGTCTGACAGCCAGCTTTTTGTGTGCGTGCTGAGGATGTGTGCGCTCAGAAAAGTTTAGACTGATATGGATTTAAAATGCATGCAGATAATAAACTTTCATGATGATAAAGAACTGCAATGTCATGTGAGCATGACCGTGATAGAAATGATAATCAAAACCATACAGATGTTTTAGTTTTTGGCAGAGTATCCCAGGCACGAGCTGTAAAAGCTCTGTCCTCTTCTGGAAAGGGGGCGGGGAGCAGCAGCTCACTTGCATTTAAATATACATGCATGAAAACAGCATGTTTTTCCTTCCACTCAAATATGGGCATTTAAAACATGGTGTAATAAATGATCTGTAGGGTATTTTGAGCTGAAACTTTATAGGCACATTCTTGGGACACCTGAGATATATATTACATCTTGTAAAAAGGGGTATAAAAGGCCTCCTTTAAACTTAGAGCTAGTAAAATAATTCTGTTGATTTAATTTCTTGATTCTTTTTAGCAGCTTTTTTGATACAGAGATGATTTGTGCTAAATATTTAAGAACCTTATTTTTTGCTGTACACATCTGAAGGTGTCTGTTGTGTACAGAAGTTTTTTTTGTTATACAAAATATGGACAAAAAAGAAGACAATGTAATACATACTTTGAGATATTCCAAGCCACGTTTTTCACCTTGATTCTCAATCTGGCATTTTGCAAAGCAGATTAATATGAAATTAACTTGTGCTTTATTATATTCCCTTAAACAATTACATTGATTCAGCCAGAGTGACTTGTCAAGGACCGGCAAAAAACATCCTTATTGTTGCCTGCGCAGCTGAACAGTGACCTTGAGGCAGGCAAAACAAGTCAATAAGAGCTCACTCTCGCTCCTGTCTCACAGCACAGATGTTTCTCTCTCCCCTCCGGTAGAAACAATAATACAAGCTTGGAACTTAGTTTGATTTGTCCTCTCCATCAATAGCTTCCCGCCGGCTAAGAAATCCATAGAAACAAAGACACTATGGGACATGTCACTGTAACTGATCAATTGTGGGAGGCTGTGCATGAATATAGAAAACTGCCTCATGAAGATGGTCTAATATGTCTTTTAGGCTTATATCTCAGGGCAAGCTCTTAGAGGCCAGACAGAAATCGATATGACAAGTACAAGAAGTATAAACAGAGGGAAAAAATGAGCTTTTACGGACTGCTTGTGAGAATATTTCAGGAATTTAAATGACAATGAATACATTAGCAGTTTATTGAGATATTTGAATATTAAAATGTAAAGAAAGCATTTTTGTAAAAGGGTACTTGTAAGCTTAGAAAACTGAATATTCGAACAGATTTGTTCAGTAGTCTGTAGCTGTAGCTGTATATATATATATGCACATATGTCTTAGACCATTAATTTAACCAGTGATTAAAGTCCTGCATTAAGGAGGTTCTGACTGAGAAAGCTAATATTTACCTCCCTAATCTAAAATGCTATGCAGATATCATTAATGTAATCATAAACAAGAAAGATATAACTGCATAAATCATATCTATACAACAAATCACTTTCATTACGTCCTACCCCACCCACGCAAACTCCACACACATTCAACAACAGAAGTCAAAGTAATTGGTGCTTATAATCTAGCCCCACAGCACTGATAAAAGGTAGAGAACAAAAAAACAAAGCTTATTATGATTATAATGAAAAGAAATTTCTGGCTGTAGTTCTGCATGGTTAAAAAATGATCACACTGATAATAAGCAGGAGGAAATTCACAACTCTGTTTTAATTAAAGAGCTTAGTCAAGTACTTGTATGAGTTATGGTCCAAAAGCTTAATGGGTGATTTTTTTTTGCATGCTTTTAAACAACGATTGGAATTTTCACAGCTTGTTGGGAATTCTGTGATGTGAAAACTGAAAAACAATTTAAATTCACATGAGTGGAAAAATATTTGACGAAGACTTTTATTGATGATGCCACTTGAAGTTCCATTTAGTGTTTTAGCGTATGATTCCTGGCATCTGAATGCACAGCATAATAGAGAATATGTTCTACAGTTGTCTGAGTATTTTCAATATAGTCACAAAACATATCACAACAGTGATAATGTGAGGTTTCAAAGGGCTTTTTTTATTTCAGTTCAAATTGTGATCGTTTGATTAACAACCAAGGGCTGCAATTATGTAAATGGCACACTATAGTTGTTGTTGTTTTTTATTAAAAAATATATATATTTATTTTTTTATTTTTGTACTAAATTAGTTTAGGTCAGTGACTCTGATCAGAAGTCATCATGCCCACTCAAACTGATTGTACACAGTTATATTATTATTATTATTTATTTGACCCAATTATTATTGCTAGTAAAATTATTTAAATTGTCTACATTTGTCCAGTCCAGTCTAGTCGCACCTTCTGCAGCAAGAATTACAGTCAAAGTAAACATTCTAGCATCATCTGTGAATGTCTTTGCATTAGGCTATATAACAAAATATCAAACCAAGTGGCATTTATTTTACAGAAATGTAATGCAAGCTACAGCTGTAAGACACATATTTGGGGACTTTGTGGTTTTCAAAAGAGATTCAGTAAAATTGTATGTTCCACTTGATTTAATGTTTTGTGTCTAATGTTTAAGTGTGACTCGAGTGTCCTGATAGGAGCCACTGTTTAGTGTTTAGACATATTTCTTACCTCGTCTAGGGCACCAATTCTGCCAGGAGTGTCTCTAGTGACCCCTCAAAAAATTGGTGCAGGATGCCCTTTTGAATATTGATTTCTCACTAGTTTGTATTCACACTGGAGAATTGTACCCATTCCAGGTATTATTCAAATGTGAATGCATGAATAAATAGTGTTGATGGATGCATTCATGGCCATTGGCTAAATTTACAGCTAAATCTTGTAAATGCAATAATCACTGAATAGATGAGAATGTCCTCAGAATAAAAATTGAACAATTCAGAAACTATTTAAAATTTAAAATATCTTTGTTGCATATATTTGTTATTAATAAAAACATTTAAACTTTTCACCTAAACGGAATAAACATTATTAATTCAATTACATACTGTACATTACAGAAGTGTCTAAATGTTTTTCTGTTGCCTCTCAGACATATGTTACCTGATTTATTGAACATATGCTAAAAAAAATTCCAAATGAAGTCAGAATTAATCACCACAGCAGCATGGCGGAACTTAAAAATAGACTCCAGTGTGAACTGACAGCACAATCTGCTGTACAACCTTCTGTCAGATTTCAGTCACATATAGTGTTTTGTGTGTATGTGTGTGTGAGTGTGTATTTAGTCTCATAATATTTTTCAAAGACTTGCAGGCAACAAGGCTTTACAGGGATGAAGGAGATTATGTCACTGACTCTTTGTGTGGTTGATTTTTGTTAGGAAAACAATAGGGAAAGGATTCATTAAAAAAATAAACATATCGTTTGATGTGTTCTCGTTTAACCCTCATATTCTGTTTTGGGGTCAAAAATGTACTAAACATTGAAATAACATGCATTGTAGCAATTTTCCTAATTCTATATTTATTATAAACAAAATTTCAATTTGGGAACCCAGTTTGATTGGGTTTGTCCTCCATGGAAAATGTTAATACTTCATAAAATGTGAATTATTGCAGAGATATTTTAGAAGCTGACATTATCTGACTGGTATACACTCTTTCCAGTTGTTTATTTTCCCTTTTTTATTGCATTTTTGCAGGGGTAAAAGTGACACAGAGGAACAACATGGATTAAGATATTAAAATTAAGATATTTTTGATAAAATCCGATGGCTCAGTAAGGCCTGCATCACCAGCAATAACACTCCCCTTTTCAATGCCCAGAAATGTAAAAACATATTTAAAACAGTTCATGTTACTACAGAGGTTCAACCTTAAAGCCATGGTTAGAGACCTCTGGAAGACATGCCGTTAGTTCCTGGAATGTCCTGTTCTTCTTTAGATTAATTTGTGGACTAAATGTGCACAGAGCGCCCTCCGGCTGCAAGTATGAATTGAAAACACAGTATCCAGCGTTCATAGTGATGACAATAAATATTGAATAAATATTACTCCTCTGTATAGAAAATTGACATAAACATATGAGAATCCATCAGTATTTCTCCAAATGTGCATGCTTTTAAGCTAAAAGGCTATATGAAATGCCATAGAGGTAACATGAATGTTCAGATGCTTTGCATCACAGAAATACATTATATTTTAAAGTATATAATAGAATACCATTATTTTAAATTGTAATAATATTTCACAGTATTGCTGTTTTTTCTGTATGTTTGATATACACCATGATGAGCTTGAGACATGATCACAGAGGGTTTTTTCACAGCCTACCTGACTGAAAGGCCTCATTATTATGCAGGTCATTAGAGGTCTTTATGCAATTCTTTTGTCTTCTCAGGTGTGAATTACCTCATTATTCATGGTGATTCATGCCTCCATGCATACTGTGTTTCTTGACAAAAAGTGTCTTACAAAAACTAAATCAATATATTGTTTTATATGAACGAGTAGGCAGGACAATTTTTACATCATTTTGAAGCAAAAACTCTAGTCTACAACCTCCAATACCCAGAAGTCTTGTGAACACAGATTTAATATTTTTTTTTTGGCTTTATTTCAGTGACTTAAGTTTTTTGTTTTTTCAATAACCACGCATAAACGTTATTCCTTCAAAAACACAAACATGTACATACATGTTCCTCACATATTATTGTAGCCTAGTTTGTGCTGAATACAGTGTAATGACACTTTTTCCATTAATATGTTTATGAACAACTGAAAAAAGCACAAATGTCAGGGCATGTCAAAACTTCTCCAGGGCCCCGAAAATCCTCAGACCCCAGAGGGTTAATATTATAAAGCGACTAGAATACTTTTTGTGCGCCAAAAATAACAAAATAGTGACTTTATTCAACAATATCTAGTGATGGGCGATTTCAAAACATTGCTTCATGAAGCTTCGAAGCTTAACGAATCATTTGTTTCGAATCAGTGGTTCGGAGCCCGTATCAAACTGCCAGAGTCATGTGAACTATTGAAGTTTCTAAACACTTATGACGTAACGAAGCCTCGTTTACTGAAATCATGGGATTTTGGTACTCTGAACCTCTGATTCGAAACAAAAGATTCATAAAGCTTCGAAGCTTTATGAAGCAGTGTTTTGAAATCGCCCATCATTAGATATTATGGAATAAAGTCGGTATTTTGTTATTTTTGTTGACTACAAAAAGTATTCTCGTCACTTTATAATATTAAGGTTGAACCACTGTAGTCACATGAACTGTTTTAAATATGTTTTTAGTAGCTTTATGGGCATGGAAAAAGGGAGTGTTATTGCTGGCAATGGAGGCCTCACTAAGCCATCGGATTTTATCAAAAATATCTTAATTTGTGTTCTGAAGATGAACAAAGGTCTTACGGGTGTGGAACGACATGGGGGTGAGTAATTAATTACATAATTTTCATTTTTGGGTGAACTAACCCTTTAATCTTCTGTTTTGAGAAGATTAAAATTAAAACAAATTATGGTAAAATAATAAATTCAATAATAGATCAATTTAAAATAAGTAATTCAGGTTATTTAACCAATTCTTACTTTCTACTTTACTTTCATTGTGTAAAATGAAAGGTATTTAGATCTGTTTTTCATATGTCTGAATTCTTTTGGCAGGTTGCAGTTGGCAGGTGAATGAAAGGTTTTTGTTAATATGGTAAAGAAATGAACTTGATTAAATGGCAGCTTTGGAGTGTCATGCTTAACCACTTCATTTCTTTAATTATTCATCTTTGTTTACTAGGAAGGGCCGTTCATGGTTCATTAGATATTCTGTCAAAATGCCTCTGCTGGGAGAGGATTCAGATCCAACATTTTTCTTTTGGTAGAACAGACAAATGTTTGCTGGGAGGTGTATCAAACATTTGCAAAGCTGCCTATTAGTGAAAAAAGGATTAAATGGCTACTATTTATTCTGCCAGTTGTAGAAGCAGAGTTACCAGATTATTTTGGCCGGTGGCAATGCTGAATGTTATTAGCCTAATGTGGTTTTGAAGACTTGAATTATTCAAAGCAAAATAAACTTACCAGCTTACATTTTGTAGTAAGTAAATCATTTTAGAGAGAGACCAGAAGAAATAATGCAATGCAGTTTTGGGGTGTATGCTGTATGGAAATTGAGGGTTTTCTTAATGGGCTTCTGTGCAAAATTCTTATTTATTATTTAGTGACAAAACAAAAGCTTCCATACAAAGAAAGATTTGGCTTTTAATAATCTTAGTGGTAAAAAGGAAATGAGGCAAGAGGAAAAAATGGACAAATTTATTTACACAAAATACCATAGAAATTGAATATTGGCTATTTTGTTGGGCAAACTAGATAATTCACATAAATTATTTCTCAGTTCTTGTGTAATGAACAAATGAAAAGTTCAATTCACTCTACCTTCACACACTTCAGAAATACTCTAAAATTATTGTAGACATCCCCCACCTACCCTTTCTCTCTCTCTGGCTTTGTTGCTTATCAGGAGCCTCCAGCTGTTGGTTGACTGTCCACAGAGACTGTTAGGGCAGAAGTCGAGTTGGCAACAGATGACGCCTTTTCATTTTCCTAATTTCATTTCCTTATTTATTCCTCCTTTCCTCTAGTAATCCAGTTCACTCAGTTTCTCCTCACTTTCTCTCTGTGGAATCTATATCTCCTCTAATGAAACACACTCTCATTCTCTCACAAACACGTACACATTCGCACTTTTGTGGTATTCAGTATCAGTCTCAAACCCTTAAATCATCAGGGTTTGAGATTAGAGATGTGCTTTAAGCTTGTTACCCTGGGGAAAGATGGGATGTACTTTGTAATAACACCATCTCCTACTTCCTGCTTTAATCTCATAATCCTGTCAGTGAGGATTCAACAGGTTTGGATTTCCATTTGCATCTGAGAATGTCATATTTCAGAATAGTGAAATTAATGAGGGTCTATTGTACAGAAGATTAGAATAATTTTATTCTAGATGATTACAGTTCAAATGCGTGTCCTGGTCAGGTGGTCAGATCAAGTATATTTCTGTCATGATAACTCTTGGAATATTTGGCATGGTAATGGGTATGACAATGTTGGTATGTTTGGTCTTGGCAGAATAAATCTGCTATGTTGCTGCTGCTGCAGAGCAAGTACAGGACTTGCTACTGCCAATACAAATGACACACTGCTGTGAGCAATTGAGACATGCTGCTGCTGTACAATATAGCGTACATGAATTACCCGTAGCAGATCTATACAGGTGGAGCTGGGGAAGGTGGAGATGGTTTCTGAACTGCACTAAGGCAAATGCTACCCAAGTATTTTTAAGGTTGAGAACGCAAGCTCATTGGCTACTAATACAGCAGGAACCAATCCGCTGTGCCCTATAGATAATGATCTGATTACGAGCAGGTTGAGTTAAAGGACCTATTAGCCTGCACCATCTAGAGTTTCATGACAGAACAATTAAAATTGTATTATACTTTATATTTATGTCTTTTAATTTCAGCTACTACTTACAACCCGAATTCCGGAAATGTTGGGATGTTTTTTAAATTTGAATAAAATGAAAACTAAAAGATCACATGAGCCAATATTTTATTCACAATAGAACAGATAACATAATAGAACAGATAACATAATAAATGTTTAAACTGAGAAATTTTACACTTTTATGCACAAAATGAGCTCATTTCAAATTTGATGGCTGCTACAGGTCTCAAAATAGTTGGGATGGGGGCATGTTTACCATGGTGTAGCCTCTCTTCTTCTTTTCAAAACAGTGTGAAGACGTCTGGGCATCGAGGTTATGAGTTTCTGGAGTTTTGGTGTTGAAATTTGGTCCCATTCTTGCCTGATATATGTTTCCAGCTGCTGAAGAGTTTGTGGTCATCTTTGACGAATTTTTCTCTATAGGTGAAAGATCTGAACTGCAGGCAGGCCGATTCAGCACCCGGACTCTTCTACGATGTAAGAAGTCATGCTGTTGTAATAGCTGCAGTATGTGGTTTTGCATTGTCCTGCTGAAATACACAAGGCCTTCCCTGAAATAGACATCATCTGGGGGGAGCAAATGTTGCTCTAAAACCTTTATGTACCTTTCAGCATTCATAGTGCCTTCCAAAACATGCAAGCTGCCCATACCGTATGCACTTATGCACCCCCATACCATCAGAGATGCTGTCTTTTGAACTGAACACTGATAACATTCTGGAAGTTCTCTCTCCTCTTTAGGCCGGAGGATATGGCGTCCGTGATTTCCAACAAGAATGTCAAATTTGGACTCGTCTGACCATAGAACACTTTTCCACTTTGAAACAGTCCATTTTAAATGAGCCTTGGCCCACAGGACACGACAGCGCTTCTGGACCATGTTCACAAATGGCTTCTTTTTTGCATGATAGAGCTTTAGTTGGCATCTGCAGATGGCACGGCGGATTGTGTTTACCGACAGTGGTTTCTGGAAGTATTCCTGGGCCCATTTAGTAATGTCATTGACACAATCATGCCGATGAGTGATGCAGTGTCGTCTGAGGGCCCGAAGACCACGGGCATCCAATAAAGGTCTTCGGCCTTGTCCCTTACACACAGAGATTTCTCCAGATTCTCTGAATCTTTTGATGATGTTATGCACTGTAGATGATGAGATTTGCAAAGCCTTTGCAATTTGACGTTGAGGAACATTGTTTTTGCCCATCTTTACTTCTGAGAGACTCTGCCTCTCTAAGACATCCCTTTTATAGCTAATCATGTTACAGACCTGATATCAATTAACTTAATTAGCTGCTACATGTTCTCCAAGCTGAATCTTTTCAAAATTTCTTGCTTTTTCAGCCATTTGTTGCCCCCGTGCCAACTTTTTTGAGACCTGTAGCAGGCATCAAATTTGAAATGAGCTCACTGGATAAAAGTGTAAAATTTCTCTGTTTAAACATTTGTTATGTTATCTATGTTCTATTGTGAATACAATATTGGCTCATGTGATTTGAAAGTCTTTTACTTTTCATTTTATTCAAATTTAAAAAACGTCCCAACATTTCCGGAATTCGGGTTGTACATCAGTGATTACACTTTGATTTAAACTATTTATTATGGTCTTTTATAAAGTTCATTCATTCATTTACCATATTTTTTTCTCTCTCTCTTCAAGTGTTGGTCCCCATTTACACTAGTGCGTTTTTGTTTTAAAACGGCATTTTAAAATGAAAACGATCCTCATCTACACTGGTGTTTCCACAGTGTTTCAAAAACGATCTCCGTCTACACTACACGGCCGAAAACGCATGTCACATGACCATTCATGCACACTGGGCATGCGCATACAAGTGTAAACAGTTGCCTCTTGCATATGTAGGTAGCTGCAGTATTAAAAAATGCTGAGTTTAACTGCACAATGGCTGCTAAAAATTACAACAAAGCCAGCAAAGATTGCAGTTCAGTCTCCATGTTATTATTTACACAGTCATCAAGGATACGCAGAGCGAACATGGGCAGCCACGCCAACGTTTTCATAAGTCTCCATTTTGGTCCATTTCGAAAACGCCGGCATAGTGTAAACGACAGGCGTAACCATAGCAAAATGTATGTGTTTTAAAACAAAAACGCACTAGTGTAAACGGGGTCCTGTTAATTTTTTGGACCCTGTTTACACCCTGGAATCTTTTAACTCTTTCCCAACGTTTTTTTTTTTTTTTTTTTTTTTTTTTTTAGTTGCCAGCCACCACCAGCATTTTTGATCATTTTCACAAAACTTTCATGGCCCCCAGAATATTTTGTATGAATATCTGAACAAGAAATATATCAAAAGAAAGAATAGAGCCTCTGCTTTTAAACAAACAAATTTTATCCACACTTGAATGCGGGTAAGTTTCATAAAAATTTTGCAGAGATTCTGTACTCTTTCAGAAGATTCGTAATAGCGTTCCTTACAGTATAAAAAAATCTGTCAGTGGCGGGGATAGAGTTGATAGGTTTTAAAAGAGACACAAACTGCCATCTGACTTAATGAAAAGAGCATTGTGTGATGTTCATAATGCTGTATTATTATAAAAAGCCTCGTGTTCATAGAATACCATGTTAAAGTGTGATGATTCCTGTACACTTGTTGTCGTGATAACAGCACTGGTCTTTTCACCTTATTCATAGCATTTCTCTTTACGTTTTTCCAAGCTATCATTACACAAACAACACTATCCATCCTCAGAAAGATAGAGGGCTGAAGGTCATCTCCACATTCAGCAACACTAATCTTCCTCTATTCCACCCTGCTGGGGGTAAAGCCACTTCAGAGCACAGCTTGAGAGAAACCTCCATTACCGCGCACCATGTTCTTCCTTGTTCCTCCAGTTTAGGGTCAATGCGCACTCTCCGTGTTAGTAGTGGTGTTTACCATGCGCCTGCTGCTTTATCATGCGTAAACATGGATACGCCTTGGAAAGTTTGGGCTCACGTTAAACCAGACATTACATTCAAAACAGTTCTCAAAGGGAGTGATATGACAGTGGAAAAACCACATGAAGAGAGGAAACTGATTAGATTATAGATTGAGTTCTTACAAGACAGGAGCCAACATAGGGAGGGGATTCATACTCTGTGACTTCAATTTGGTATCATTGTCATTGCAATATGAATCAGAAAAAAAATTAAATAAAAAAAATACATTTTTATAAATAGAACGTTTTTTGTTCAAACACCTCTCAAATTATCTTTGCCTGATCCGAAATGAGTGCCTTGAGCACAGTTAGTCAGTTTTGACAATCCCTGTTTGAGGATTGAAGTGATTCAATCAATCAAGATGAAAAAGAAGTCATGAAATTTAAAATAAATTCCCTCTTCATGAAATGCTACACACATCAGTGGCTGATTCAAGATTCTGATCTCTTATGGTGTTTTGTGTCAACGTGAGCATGTGTTTGGGTCCAAATGGGTTCTATGATTGTTGTTTGTTAGCACAAAAATTATAATGCAGGTTAATGCAGATAGTTGCTGAAAATTGGTGGTGATTTTGAGGTGAAATTACCCACGCGGCACTCTGGGTTTTGACATAAACATAGTGAGTCATTCAGTGAGTCAATCAATGATTCATTCAAAATTTGATTGGTGGCATTGACTAGAAAACAAACTCAGACAAATTCAGAATGGGACCATCAGCGTCACGAGGGCTGCAGACAATCTAGTGTTGTACGTGATAGAACTCTCCTCATATGCTCCTATGTGTTCATATTAAATCAGGTTATTCGCTATTCGCTCTCTCTTTCCATGGCCCGTCCATCTGGATAATCTCGTTACGTTTAGTTTTTCCAGAGGGCCAAATTCTGCTTGCTCAAATATAAGTGAAGCATCACTTCCACATCAGTTTCATTTAGAGGCGACTCCAAGGACTCAAACTGTTACAACCCTCAAGGTTCAGCTGTTCAAGCCAGCCAATCGTATTCGAAGATATGACTAAATGGTTAACACTGTCAAACTCTGGCATAAGAGAATGTACATATCTGCAATCCCTTAAGTCAGAAATGGGTTCTCATTACAACTGTGATATTGCACTATAAAAGGGATAACATTGTAAAAGAAACTACATCATTGAAAATACGATCACGTCTTAAGCTTCCATTGTTGCTGTTCTGATTTAGGGTTTAATACCAGCTGAGTTAGATCTGAATCACCCTGCACCTAATTTCATTTTGGCTGGGCTTGATAACGTATGTTGTGCTCACACGTAATTAAATGACTGCGCACCACTGTGCACAGGAAGTTCATCTTTTTTTCCATTGTGTTGTAGGTTTTTTGCTGTCCATTCACACTCTGTTGCCCATGGTCTTGACTGACGTCCTGCACACAGCAGTTTTTAAATTGATTGTATTGGAAAAGAAGGTAGCGGAAAGGGTGAATACCTTTTCAAGACTGTTGTGGCGGAGATTTGATTCTACAATAATGAGCAATCATGAAATCATTTGCCAAGACGTCTTGCCACAAACTCTTTATAGAGGATAAAGACGCTGCCTGAATCTGACAGTCTTTTAAGGGGTATTTTTTAGAATAGTTATTTTTCATTTTTGTAGGCATACTGGAGTGATAAAGGTTTTATATATGTATTGTTTTCTATTGTATACGCAATCCCTGTATGCTTCCTTTTTATTTTATATACAGGCTATATCATATGTGATGCATCATGCATGGAAGAGAGGTGTTTAAAGGCTTAAAGAAATTCTCTTTTAATAAGCTTTAAAGACTCTCCACTAATTCAGCAGGTTGCGCTTATGCCACTAAAGGTTAACTACTCAGGGAAAAGACCAAAGGACATGCACCGGTTTAATTTCTCACAAAAAGACCAAGAGACGTGGATACTTTTATAATAAAAATGTAAATCTTTATTGAATAATTAAACAGTTAAAAATTGTCTAATGCAATGAAGCAAACATAAAAGAATCACTCAAGGCAACTAGCAAAAAGCTACTGACGTAATACAAATTTGTCAAAAAGACAATCAAACAAAACGGAGCTGGGGCTTACCTGTAGAGAGGCAGGCTAGATGCAGGGCTTCAATAATGCCAGAGAAATAACTGCATTTACCACCACACTTTTTGGTAAAAAAATATTGATCACAACAAAAATGTATTTGATTTAATTCTGCAAAACAGGAGCAATCATTTTTTGCATACTGGCATGGTGCAGTTTTAAACACTTTTACCTTGAATAATATCAAGTAAAAAGTTAATTATTCATTCTTCTCCACCCATTTTTAATGCCCTTGAGGTGTTAGAGTTCAAACGTGCCTATATTTTGCTTCAGTGGTTAATGGAAAGACTTTTAAATCAATCTTATCAAACCTTATCAAACCCGGTCTATAATTACTAGCATGTAAGATATGGAAGCTCCACCATTATTCTTTAATTAAAATGGAAGCACACTGCTGTTGCAATTTTTCTGTAATAGATCAGAATCACATGACATTAGGAGCTTAAAAAAAGTGATACCGGTAGAAAACAGAAGCTGTATACTATTTTTAGAATAGCTTTAAACCTTTTGTTCACAGACAGCAGAACGCTATCCACACACATATACACATACATGCAAAAACATGAATTGCCTTTGAGTTTTGACAATTTGCATGGATAAAAGTGCTTTGAGTAATGAGAGGCAGCTTTCTTGCTGGAACAAATCCAACTGAAATGCTGAAACGTCCATCTGTTACAGCTCAATCCAGTCAGTTAGGCAGCTCATTTTCGTCTCATCTCAGTGTTGAAGAACTGGCATCAGAGAGGAAAAAGAAAGGAGAGAGAGAATCCAAATATTACATTGGTCTTGACTCTTGGACTAACATGTTTACACTGACAGGATAGGACATGTTTCAAGCTGCTTCAAATGACAGAGTTCTCAATATTGTATAGCTAATAAGCTTTGTTCTCTCTAAACTTAAATTAAGAAACTGTAAGGTAATCATATATGATACAATAGGTATTTGAAGTATTTAACAAAAAAATAATTTTTAGTAACTTACATTTTGGACACAGTATATCGTCAGTACAGTAACTTTGTCCATTTTTACTCAACCAAAGAATAACAAAAATAAATTCCAAACAAAGCCATAGCAGAACCATGATTGCATGCCTCCGAGCAGCACACAGTGGTGGCATTCTTAAATGAATCATTGTTTTTGAACGAATCAGTTAAGTGAATGATTCAATGATGCATTATTGAATGGCCTGTCCAAATACCCACACTTGCGGTCTTTGCACTTGACCACTTAGCTACTTTTATGACATATTTCCTGTATTTGTTCAAGTGGGCGTGAAGACCGCAAATGTGTCTAGAACTTTTGATTACCCAATGGGACACACTTATAGTGTTGTAAAAATGCAGTGTTTTCAGAGCTTTATTTTGATTTTCAATACATTGCATTTTAAAATAAACTTCTAAATGTCTGTTCAGTAGTCCCTATGTAAGAGACAACACAATTTAGTAATTGTGGTGCTTCTAATTAAGTGATAAAAAAGCAGCTGCAAATGTTGTACAAAATACACAATCATCTTTGCACCAATAAATGTGCAGTACTTTGTTTTACTACCAAATTATATGTAGAATCTAATTAATTTACCTTACAGTGGAATGTTTTCCTTGACATCTCGCAATTTTGGGGTACTTGAGTTCCTGAACATGATGTATAATGGCTCTGAAATGGTATTTAAGATGTTGGTTTACTTCCTGTTGCATGCATGCGCTCTCAAGTGGGTATTTGGACATGACAATTTGTTTCCTTTCTGAATGAATCAGCATTTTTTTTTTTCAATGATTCAGCTAAATGAATGACTCAATGACTCATTCATAAACACACTGCAGTCATTGTACTGGCATACCGATGTAACTTCAGAGAGATTCACTGAAAAAAAAAAAAAAATGAAGAAAAAAGAAAGAAAATTAATAAAAAAAATATTCAAAGCTTTTATTGCATGGTAATTGCAATGAAAAACATATCTTTTGGTGTGATCAATTACTATTATATACAAATATGGTACAGTAGAAAATGCAAAAATATGAAGTGCAAAGGTCTGATATATAGTTCAATAAAAATGTTCTAAATAATATTTTATATGTCAGTAATAATTAAACAGTACTGAAATTGCGGCATGCCTTTTGATGTCCAATGTAATGTCTAGGTCCTGAAGTGAAACTAGTTGAAAACTAGTCTCTAGCTACTTAACTACTTCAAGTTAAAACATATGTTGTAAAACGCATCTATCCAATATAATCATGCAGCAAAGCTGAACTGTTCAGGTGGATGACAGTCTAGGTGTGACATGGTGTCACACTGGAACCAGTCTTTTGTACAACATCTAATGAATCAAAGTGGTTCCTCCTGGCCCCATCATTAGTTAAAGAAAAGACACTGATTGCCTAATGGATGACTATAATTTCCCACACTTCCACATTAATCAATTCTCCAAATTGCTTAGAACCATTTTTAGTGATGTTTATTAATGTAGTTTCACTACTGCTTTCAGTGAGGGTTGTTGAATAGTATAACATTTTGTTGCATTTTCTCTGAATAAACAATCTGATTCAGCGGGTGTTTTATAACCTGCTACACTATGCCAATTTTTGATCTTATGCGCATAAATATGCTAAATATATCTTTGTGCCAGTTTTTCCTTTATCTTTCTTCTCAGTGTAAACAAAAAAGATACAAAGGTGGCGCTAGTCTTTCCAAGGTCTGACAGGTTGCTGTTGTTTTTCTTCTGTTCAAGGAGCACTGGCCCAGTCTGGAGGTCAAGGCTATAGTGAAGAGGAGGGGGGCTGCTCTGTCAGAGATAAGAGAGCAGAAAATGATGTGGCCAAATGGCATGGAGAGAGAATGGGAGGTATTATCTGATATTCCCAGGATTTAAGCTGCACTGTGAATGCCATCCAGCACCAAACAAGATTCTATTCTTTCTCTCTGAAAGTATTCGTAACTGTTCAACCTTTTAGATTTTTTTTTGGAGGGGCTCAGCAGGAAGGGTCTGCTTTTGCTTTGTGCTGTGGTATTTCCAACATGAGGGGATGGACACTCATCAAACCCTTTAAAAAAATAGATATGAGGACAAACTTTTATTTTTAGCTCAGCCTGTCGCAAAGTAGGCCACATCTAATGTGATACATTGTCTATTATTGAAGCAGAAGTCTGAATGGCTGGAACTAAAAACACAAGTATACCTAAAGTATTTTAAGTATTTTAACATTACAGAGTAACGAGCTATAATGGTGAGCTGCACAGTCCTCTCAACCTCTCATAAATCTGTAATCCAAGGTGCATATGTTGGATATTTTAACCATTCAACGCTGCCTTGTCTTTGTAATCACAAATTAATCCCAGCTTCAGTATTGATCAGATGTTGCTCTTTCGTATCTATTGAGTTCAGATGTTTCCTTTAGGTATCAGCTTTGTCTTAGACATTTGATTGGGCACTTTTATATAGTTGGAAAGCAACGTTTTTGAGACATCATTGTGATTGAGAGGAGACTCAAATGAGATTTACTAGGGTTTGTTCCCTGGAGACATTCATACATTCTCCTGGATACTTTCATACATTCTTTTATTTATTTATTTATTTTTTATTATTTTAGTGAGACCATGTTTTTTTTGTTTCTGTCACCATTTTGAACTTTGTTGGAAATTCTGTCAATTTACCAGTGTTTTTGGTTTGTGTCATTGGCAACATGTTGTGTTATGAGAGTATCTGAGAAATTTGGTGACTGCCACTTTTTTTCAATGTTTATGCCGTTTGCTCACCCTGTAATTGCTATTTGCAGTTTTGATATATTTTTGCTCTGTTTGAACATCCCCTTCTGATGCCACAGCGATCAGGGTGTTTGACAAGCCTTAGATTCAGGCCAGCCAGTCGTTTGACCTTTGAAATATTCGTCCTCCTTATGTCAGTGTTTGTTCTGACAGCTTCTTAACGTCGAAGCTAGTAGTACAGAGTCGATCATTCCGATCTCCCTCTAAGCCTATCTATAGTGACAGACCTTCCCGCTTTCAGGAAATCTGCAGTTCATTCAACTTCATCCATTTCTTATTAAAACTCCACACTTTTTTTGTTCTAATCCTCTCTGTCTGTGATCCTTCACTGTCTGTCATCTGCCATATTTTCAGTGTTTTAGAGCTTTGTAGATCACACGTAAAACGCATATAACCAAAATCTTAGAATCCAGCCAAACAAACACTTTCAAACCTTATGCTGGCTTTTTGAGAACCAATAGCAGTAAACTGGAGTTGGAAACAAGTAATTCCCTAAATATCTGAATCCCTAATGGACTACATAATTGGTTTTTGTTAATACACATAAAACAAAACAAAATCTTCTTGGTTTTGAATGTTTGAAAGCACCATAAACAACCAACACTGGGAGATAAACACATAATGGAAATGCAAAATCACAAACAGCATTTGCTCACCTCATTTTTCAAAGGCCAGCTGTTGGATTTCCAATGTGTTTGGGTGCAAAGTAATTCCAACTAAACGTGTTTAGTCATAAACCCTTGATCCTGGTACATGTTGGTTTTGCCGAAGCACGGTGCTGGAAAAAGTTTACTCATTTTGAGCACTTAAAATCATTAATTTGTTTTAGAATTGTAAACAAAACTGAAATGACTAAAATGTTGTTCATTGTAAAATTATGTATAAGATAATGATGTTCAAATAGGAGGAGGAAGACAATTCGTTTGGCCTTTCATTCAGTTGGGGTTGCTTTTGTAATACAAAGGTTAGTTGCAGACATTTCAGTCCATCTTCTAAACAGATGAGGCAGACTGAGTTTAAAAACAATTTACTTTAATAATAGTATATGTGCATGTGTACCTGAGTGATGCACATTTTGCTTGCTATGAGACAGGTCATTGAGTTTGTCATGTTAGCAGACTATAGACTCATGGCTAATTCACTAAATTTGCATTGCACCATCCATTTAAATTAATTGTCATTGTTTTCAGTGCACACACTTCCATTCTATGTGAACAAGGCCTGTTTTAGATTCTTTTTTTACAAAATTCAGTGCTGTTTAATTAGCATAGCACTTTTATCGCAGACAGAAAGAAAGCAATAAATGGATCTTTATTGGAAAGAGATGTTTGTGTACCTTTCCTAGTAATCATGGCAGCAGTAACCCATCAGATGTTTGAAGAAGGTTATAAAAGATCATATATCCATGCACACGGTGTCGTCGAGCACACTTTAGCTTTAAAAAGAGACGATTCAAGTGCCAGGATCACAGCAGAGAAGCGATGAAGTGAAGTATGCTAGGTTTCAGTTGTGCGCACTTAACACATTACATAACTTAATTTTACATAATAAATATTTTATGTATTTTACATTTATTGAATAAACATTAGATGATAGTCTTTGGTTAGTGCATTTGACACACCAACTTGCTACTGTACAGTGATGCTGGTATTTTAGGTATTTGAAATTGCAGCCAAGTATGCAATTTTAAATTTGGTTTTCATAGAGTCAGTCAGATAATACCATGTTAGATATCTGGAAAAGCCCATTAGATAAACGAGAATAGACTAAATCTATTAGGAAATGAGCACAGAGCGAAAAAGAGATCTAATGATGCCTTCATCATTTTGAGCGAGAATGACAGTTCCAGGTGCATTCATGCTGATTACCAATTGACCACTACCTCTAACTTGTCTTTGCCTGAAAAGCTTGATGAAAAGGACACAGCTTGACTCACGTGTGAAAATAATGTGTTTTAGAGGGAGAAAAAGAAGGGGGAGAAAAATCAAATCCAGTGTGCTGCTGATCAGTACTAAGTCAGTGAGTGAAATCTATGGTATTTCAGCCCTGTTATTTCCGTTCACAAAGATTTTATTCTGCTTGGCTGGATCTGGCTCTTGTTAACAGTGATTGCCTGGTGGCTCAGCTACCTACCAGCAGGTCTCCAAATGCTCTCACTGAGAGACAGGCCTGCCATCAGCCTCATGATTATAGGAACACCGGACCCCTGCTTGGTCCTATTAGACCCATCCAATCAGAATAAGCCCCAGTAACTCTTTGATCAGAACAAGGTGGCTTGTTCAGACAGTAAATATGATTTTAACAATGAATATTTAAAAAATCAAAGGGCTTGTTAAAAACCCTCAATTTCACACTTGGTATATCTTGTAAGTCCATGGATACTTTAAAGTTAGCATGTCTGTGATGTGTTGTCTGGGTTTCTTGTCTGTGTATAGGTGATTGTGAAGCAACTTTAAGGCAGTGGTCAAGGGTTTTTTAGATTTTTATATATATATATATATACACACACATATATACATTATATATGTGTGTGTGTGTATATATATATATATATATATATATATATATATATATATATATATATATATATATACACACACATATATACATTATATATGTGTGTGTGTATATATATATATATAGTCAAACCAAAAATTATTTATTATTCAGATATTTTTGATATTTTCGATATATTTTTACTGGTGGGTGCAGGACACTAGTTCCTTTATGTAAGTTAGGACAGCAAAGTAAAGTAAACTGTGACATATTAGGTAACACTTTAGAATAACGCTATGAAGCATTAGTTAAGCATTAGTAAATAGTTAGTTCATCATTTATAAAGCATTAATAGACATTAGTAAGCAGTTTATAAATACACCTATAAATGCTTTGTTCATGATTTATAAGCATATCTATAATGTGTTTAATAAATGTATTTTCATACTTTATTAATGATCAATTTATAATTTCTAAATTAAGTATTGCATTATTTACAAACCAGTTATTTAGGACTTGTCAGTGGTTTATAAGATCATTTATAAAGTGTAAGTAAATGATTAATAAACAATTTAAATGTACATTTATGCATCTTATTATTTAGACATATAGTAATAGTTACTCAGTGTGTTAATAAATGCTTTATTAATACATATTCCTACTGCAATTCATGATTAATTCAGGTAGTTATAAAACATTTAGTAGTTGTCAGTTAACTATTTTTGTGAGCTCATCTAAAGTGAGGACTATTCATGCCTCGCAAAGCTTTTATAAAGGAAATTTAAAGGATACAGAACATAGAAATATTTATTTCAAGGAAAAAACTTGGGTAACTTGATATAAAATTAAAAGTAAACCTCTGCAATTTCACAGAAAGTAAAAATCCCTGTACTCCTCCAGAAAACATAACTGTGCAGTAAAATGAAACAGCTTTTGCAATCTGATATAAAAATACATTTCTGTAAAGTGTAACCATTGCTGAATAAAATTTTACCAGTGCCAACACTGTATTACAGGAGTGCCAAAATACAACAAATAATGTTTTTATAAAACATTAATAATGTAATAAAATATTTCACAGTGTCAAAACTACCTCAGTACTATCTTTAAAACATTAGAGAACAGCAGTGCAGAAGATCACTGAGCCTTTAAATCTTCTTTGTAAAGCTTTACGAGGCATGAGTAGTGCTCACTTTAGATGAGCTCACAAAAATAGTTAACTTGACAACTACTAAATGTTTTATAACTACCTGAATTAATCATGAATTACAGTAGGAATGTGTATTAATAAAGCATTTATTAACACACTGACTAACTATTACTATATGTATAAATAATATGTATAAATGTATGTTTAAATTGTTTATTAATCATTTACTTACACTTTATAAATGATCTTATGAACCATTGACTCCTAAATAACTGGTTTGTAAATAATGTAATGCTTAATTTAGAAATGATAAATTGATCATTAATAAAGTATGAAAATACAATTATTAAACACATTATAGATATGCTTATAAATCAAGAACAAAGCATTTATAGGTGTATTTATAAACTGCTTATTAATGTCTATTAATGCTTTATAAATGATGAATTGACTGTTTGTGTGCAGTTTGTGTGCACATAGTGTGCAGTTATTATAAAGTGTTACCCAATTTTTTTAAACTATAGTGAATAAACTGTATTAATGAATGAAATGTTCAAGGTGTCTGAATACATGAAATGTGGTTGAAATAAGATCAGTTGTTGTTTCAACGGTGAAACAACGTTGATACAACATTGAATGCTAAACGGTTGAAGCCCAGTCAACACATGACCGAAATTCAACGTTGAAATATGGTTGAAGTAATGTCAGTTGATGTTTCAACAGTGAAACAATTATTAAATGTAAAATGGTTGAAATAGGTTTAGAAAATCACTTATAAATCAATGCTGAAATAAGCTCAGACTATACCTTAAAAAAACAAGTGTTTAACCATATTATATAATAATAATAATAATAATAATAGTAATAATGTATATGAAATAAAAATGTGTCGATTTAGGCCTATTTTGCCACTTCTGTGTCAGTTTGTTGGTACGTCGATATTTCAGAAAATAGAATTATATGTCAACATACCCGTCTTGGCAAGTATCCTAACAAACATAGTCGGTTGTGTCTTGAGTGAACGTGTAACAGTCGAAAAAATCGTGCATTATGTCTTAAAGGGAAAGAAGCCTATTCCTGCTGCCTGTGTTTTTAATGTTAATTAAACAACAAATGACAAAGAAATCACTCACTGCTCTTGACTAAATAGCTTTTGTAACTAAATAATGATTAATCTTTATTTAATTTATACAGTGAAGATAACATGCAGTGTTATTTTATATTTGATTATTTTATTCATTTTCTGTACCTGAAAACTACTGTTAGATACCTGAAAAGCACTGTTTGTTTTATTTGAATCTTTGCTCTATTGTATTGATTTGTGCTGTTGCTTGTAGTTTGATAATTTGTTTTTATTTTCTTTTTTTTAATTTGACAGTAGTCCTTTTTTCCCCTGAACATAGCACATACCGAACAATAACGAAACCGAGAGCCTAAAACCGTGATACAAACTGAACCGTGAGCAATTTTAACTGTTGCACCTCCAATATATACATATATATACATATATTTTATTTTGATGACAAAGACTTCTAAATATGATCATGATCCCTTTGCAACCCTCTTCCTAAAATATAAGCACAGCTGTATAAAGATATTTTTATGTATAAAACCCATTTGTGTTGTTTATACTAATTATGATCTCATAAAGACATGATTTTTGCCAAGTTAAATATTTATCTATTGTGCTAAAACCAAAAGCATTTAGTAATATATTATCTGAAGAATATATACTTTGTATTAAGTTGATATCAGACTTTATATAACAGAATTTAATAATAATAATATATATATATATTATTATTATTAAATTTTATATATATATATATATATAAAATAAAAAATGTTTTCTAAAGTCTGATATGAATGTAATAATAATAATAGGCTATTTTTACATTTCTTATTATTATTATTTAATTTTTTTTTTTTTTGTGCGTGTTCTGTTTTTTGAAAACCAATGTTTTACATGACCCACTTTTTCTTGTTCTTCCTTTTGGTTGAGTTGACAGACACATTTGCAACATTTCAGAAATGCATGGTTTGCTTACTGAGCTTTTTAATAACCAAATAGCATGCAGTGACATGAATTGGGTGTGTTGAAAGATTAAATCCTGCCACAGGCACAGCATGGACCATAACCTATTGTTTCAGATCGTCCTCTGTGTCAAACACAAGATGAAACCACACACCACTAGAAAAACAATATCCGGGAGAATGATACAGCATAGTGACTTTATGAATTAGTTTGATGTTATTGACAAATCCTCACTGCACCTGACAATTTCATCCGCAGCTGCTTAATGAGGAAACACCGCCATGTCACTTATTGAATGTCTGTACCCGCTCTTTTAGAGTATTGTTGTGGATCATTACAGAGTTAATGTGTGGTGTCTGTGCAGGTGTGAGCTCCACACCGTTGTTGCTTATCAAGTGTGACACATTGATCAGTGACCTTAATATCCCTGTATTGATTTCAGTTGGCTTTGGCTTCATCCTAAAGCTACCAATAAAAAACCTCATCCACCCTAAAGCCAAACTTTGGTTTCCAAGGTGATTCTGGGGAGGATAAACCAATGGCAATCTTAAAACAAAACATGGCAGCATTGAACACTTATTTACTTCCACCATAAATCACTATGATTGATTTGGTTTGAAAGATTAAAAGAAAAAAAGGAAAACTCAGGGCCCTTTTTATCTTCAGAGGTTTCTGGCTGTGGAAGTGAATTTGCAGCTTGTGAATGCTTTTTGGACGAGTTCTTGATCTTAGAGGGACGACAATGCTGCTTTTGAGTGGATTGGGCAGGTTTACATGGTAATCGCTGCAGATGGCCACCAACCAGCATGTTTACGCAGGATTTAAGGGAATTTAAGACAGTGAAATCATGGATGAGAGGGAGCTGGAGGTGGAAAGAGCTGATGTAAGACAGCTCAGCTGACTGGCTCCATCAAGTTCATCCGCTTTCAGAATTATTCCCTCCCAGCCTACGTTTTTGGAAGGCTTTCTCCAAGAAAGAAAAAAAAATCCACATTCACCACAGGCACTTCTGAAAAATGGCATTCTGCTACACATCCCAAAGCCTTCTTTTGTGACTCAGAGAGCACCAGATACACAGCTCAACTGTTCTGCTCTCGTCTTTCAAAGTGGTGATGCAAGATAAAGACCTAATTCTCAACAGGTCCAGCAGCAGATAAGACTTCAGCTTCAGGGCACTTCACATGATAGAGCTTCTCGGTGAGCTCCCAGAGGGCCTTATCTGATACAAGGAGTTCTGATCAGAAACCGTGGAGGAGTGGGATACATCCCAGGATGATTCTTTCCTCCACAGATGTGACCGTCAGTCCACCTGCCACATACCTTATAAGCTTATGTCTTTTGCATTACAAAAAAAGACAAAAACTACTGAGCTTTGGTAAGTAAGAATAAATCTGCTCCTTGATGTTTGGCAAACTGATAATGCAGCCTGTTTGAGGGTTTGGAATGTAGATGTGAATAAGGTGTGTTGGAGGGGAATGCATTACAAGTAACGCAAGTTACTTAATCAGATTACTTTTTCAAATAAGTAACTTTGCAAGTTACTTTGTTTTCCCATTTATTGACTGACACCTGTCTGCATGAGAAATTGGGAGTAAGAATGGCAGCACAGCGGAATTATTTATATGAGCTGCTCCCTCTACTGTGCAGGCAAGAGTTTGCACTTCCTTCAGCCTGAGACTCATTCATTTCACTTTTGGTGTGAAAATGCCTTTAGATTTGCCAAAAAAAAACAAACAAACTTTTTTATCTTATTAAAAAACAAACAAACAAGCCCAGCCCTGGTGACAAAAAATAATACAAAAGTGATGTTTCCATAATAAAGTCATTACTTTTAAAAGTAACTTTCCCCAACACTGTAAATAAGGGAATCTTAGTAAGACCGGCAAGAGTGTCTTTTTATACAAGAGTCTGGCAACACAGTGATTTTAATTTTGCATGTTTTGGAGAGAGTTCAGTTACTGGATGAGCTGATGTAATATGTAATTCTGACCAGGGTGCAAAAATGTAGTATATGCAGTGCATAGGGGCACTGCCAACACTGATCTTGCACAGCAAATGTGCAGTTGCGCCCCTTATTTTAACATCCACAAAACTCTTTTGCTTAAACTGCAAAAAAATGTTTTCTTACACCGTGTCGTAGCCAGCCACAACGCAACGCTGCGACACGTGATTACAATGTATCTTTTTCATGTTAATCTAAGTTTTTGTCCTAACCAGCCGCCATGGGGATACGCACCATGGCTGAAACAACAACATACAAAGTATGACAATGATAATCTCAGGTACTGATTATGTGCTTTATTTAATGTTAAAAGAATTTAATGTGAGTTTTAATATCATTTTGCGTACCTTTATAGCATACTAAAATAGCCATCAGTTGATAATTCACCTCAGATCTTGAAAATAAATTAAAGGAAACAAGTATGTTTAAACTGTGAATGCAATGTGAACAAACAAGTGTATTCCATGACAAAGATTGTTTCAGTTACTCATTATGTATTTGTAATAATGTTAAAATGGTGTAATATTTATGAATTTGAGAAAGTACTTATTCATTCTGTTGTGAGTGCAGTGCTCTTGCAGAGAAAGCTCCACCCACACAATCTTCTGATTGGCTGTGATTTTTGATTGATTTTTTTCACGTCTCTTCATGTCCCATTTAGTATGGACAGACAAATCGCTTGTCACTGGAATCTTTTTGCATTACATCTGGTTAGGGCACAGTATTACAAATTCATCAGTATTATTGTCTTGTTTTCCAGTAATGATATAAACATATAAGTTATTTTTGCATGAAATATTAAGATCTTGATCAATTTTTTTTAATATTATATGTACTTTTTCACCATTCTTGTGGAGAAAAAAAAAATAACATGGAAGGTTTGTCTACCATGTCTGTCTTCATGGATTTTAAATTCACACTGCGAGATGTTATTTCCAGTGACTCTTGATGAGAACATCATTATATCTTAGTTTAGTCAAAGATGGCTAAACACCATTATAAGACCCCAAATTAATCTTGAATGGAGATTTAAAATGAGCAAATGATTGAACAACCACTTAAACTCATAATTCTGCATCAGTTTTAGAAATAACTTAAAAACTCCACAGATTTTGGGATTGGCAAACTAGGTCTCTCGACCAACATATAACACTCTTTAAGAGGGGAATTTGCTAAGAATGAATTGTGCCAAACGCTAGTGTTATGTAATTTATTATTTGCACCACATTTGAGAATAAGGCACAATATTATTAAAATGTGTTCACACAGAAAAAAAGTTTGTTAAACTGATTAGTGAATAATGCAGGTTTTTCCACTGAAATGCCAAATGCAAAAAGTGATGCAACAGTTTAGTGAATTGGCCACTAAATTTATGTATTTTGAAACTGAAAAACTCAAAGTTGAAAGATTTCACATGTTATTGACAATCTTTCATAAGGGGACTCTCAGCCATGGGATTGTAGAGAACAGGATGAAAGATGGCCAGAGATAGATACACTTTCATATCAGTTCAAAAAGAGGCCTGGCTGCTTTCACCTCACAGGAGAGATCATACAAGAGATCAAGAACCCATCTCTTTTTCATGGGTTGCCAGGAATTTAAGGTGAGCCAGAATTTCACAGACTTCAGGTTGTTTTTTCTCACTCAAACTTTAATGTTCATGAGATCTCACCTATTTATCGCTGAACTTTAGGCTGGATTTTTGCAGTTTTAGCATCTCATGGTTGTTTTTTCAAAATCCAGACACAAAATCACCTACAGTATATGTAGGTTGCCTGAATCAGCAATATATTTTTCTGATTATTAATTCATGTTAGATCATTTAAACTCACTGCTGCTCAGAAATGTCAGCATTTCTGTTTCAGATTCATGATGTAAAATCTTAGTGTACATGTATTAGGCCAGAAACAGAGAGAGATGAACTACATAATATGTAAAACTGAGTGTTCGCATTTAAAGCCTGGCCTATAATAACATGCGCATGGAACCATATTAATGTATTTACACGCTTTATGATGCTTGCATTTCAAAGCCATTAAAATAATCATTATTGATGTGCAGAGTAATATACTTGTACATTACATTTTAATTTCACTCAAAGCATTTTAATATTTAGCAGTTTTGGCTTTTAAATTTTATCTTTGGTTGAAGTTAACTTAATTTTGTATTTCTGTTTAATAAATATTTATTTATAGCAAAAAATGTGTATGAGATTGAATAGTCATTCTACTGTACCACTGACTCCCTGTTTGAAGATCCCTAATTTAGACTTTTGTTTGTGGATTTTATTGTTGTGTTGTTGTTTTTTATTATCATTATTTCTTTTTTTAAATTTTATTGTTTGTGGATTTAGAACAGACTAGCACAGATCAATGTATCACGGCCACATCAGTCTGTCACTAAACTAAAAGAAAATTTTGGCCAGTAGCATTGCACTATAGTAAAAAAAAATAGTGAAGCCATGTTTCTCAGTAGCGAGATGGTTGCATCACTAATTTTGCACTTAAACCTGCACGTTGTGAAATTCACCTTGTACAGTACTTATACAGTACATTAAACAATTATTATTTTTTTAGCAAGGCTTGGATGAAGCTTTCTCATGACTCGTACCTGTTTAGAAACATCTCTGAGAATGAGTCTGCTGGAAAGAGGTTGCACAGCTTGTTCAGGAAGTAGTGGTGACAGCTTGAATACAAGACTCCACCGCCCTCCTATGAAATAAATGGCCCAGTTGTTGACATGATCAAAACATTCCAGGCACCATCATTTTCCAAGTGCAAAAAAATGAAGACCTTCACATCCATTAACCAGAAGTCACAGCAGCAGATGCACTTTCTTCACCAGCTGAGTAGAGTCTGTCTCTAGCAGCCAATTTTCAGCCACCTTCCGCTGACATCTCTGAGTCCATTTCAGCCACATCAGTCACGGTCTGATTTGGTCCTGCATCTCCCTGTGACACAGGACAGCTGCAGCCGCTCTCAGACTGTCAGAGAGGATCACACACTGTCACCTACTGAATTCCAACACTGCTCCAGGCAGCATGTGGCTAATCACACATCATTGTTGACCCATGCCTTTTCAATCGGGTCAATTAATATCATATTAAGGGTGTGGAAGAATCTCCAACGATTCACTGTGAAAACGTCTAATTGCCCTGACCGGCTAATTATTTGACTGTCACAGATCTTTATCCCATGCTCCCATAGGAAAGAAAAATCATTCTCAAATCTTTCTAATATCTCAGTTATTTCTTTAAGAGAGCAATGGCATTACATGCATTGGTCTCCTTCTCAGATTATTTTTCTGATAAACAGACTCTCTCAAGAGTAATCTCGCAATATCCTCTAGAGATTCAAAAGCGATCTCAAAAATGTCTTTAATATGGTCTGAGATTTGTCAAAGTTTCCAATCAAAATCAAAGATCTCGTTATGAACTATTTATCATATATATGAAATATTTCTCATAAAATTACTCCAAGGCTAAATTATCTGAGCTTTGCCATATAACACTATATTCTTACTGTACTGTATGTCATCAGCGGTTTCATGCTACTTTTAGTTCAGCTTAAAGCTGCAGTCTGTAACTTTTTTTGGTTAAAAATGATCCAAAATTAAATTTTTGAGCAAGTACATAACCAGCCAGTGTTCAAAACTATCTCCTTACCTTAGCCCGATTCATAACGGTAAGCTTGTAATAATTTTTTCTAATTCGAGTGGTACTGGTAGGTTTCCGCGGGAAATTCGAGCCTGCCGCCATTTGTCTTTGCGTCATTACATCACATCTGTTTACATAAAGAATAAGTCCCAGCTAGTAGGCTATATGACATGTGAGGATGCTGCAGATGGCGGATCATTTATAGCCTTTTCTCCCAGCAGCTGGAATAATTAAACTTATCATTTTGATGGCGGATTGTATGGTATGACAAATTAACATTAGAGATTAGATTGTACAGAAATTGAAATCTACAAGTAACGCTAATACACACTAAATACATGTAGTTACGCAATGCTGATGTTGTTAACATTAACAATTTGAGAACAAAGTATAACAATAATAATAATTTACACGGTTTGATATGATATGAGCTAAGCGATCATTAGATTTAATCACCACTGGTAGCGTGATTTATTGTAATGCTTTTTTTCTCAGTTGATCAGAACAGAACTGGCAGATTTGTTACTTGTTGATATGACATTTTGTGAAAATTCTTACTTTGGTCATACTTCCAAGACTACAATCTGTGATTCCGAAGTACAGTATCCACACCAGTGTGGTGACTGACAGCAAACATTAGATTAACCCACGCTGAGAAGCTGTGCCGATGCACAACCCACGTAAAGATGATAATCAGCAAATAACTGCAATCGCAGGTTGCAAACAGAGATGGCGACAAAGAGGCAAAACTTGCAGACCGCAGCTTTAAAGAAAAATAAATTTAAGATAAAACATCTGAGACAAAGTTGATTTTTAAATACTGAAAGGCTTAAAAGAGAGACCACAAAAAAAAAAAAAAGCAATAAAACTTTCCTCTGGGCTGATCTCTCTCAGCTCTCAGTGAATATCTACAGTAGTTTCTCTGCATGAACTGTTTGATTTGCAATAACAACAATATTATAATTATTATTCTGTCTTCAGAAAACAGCTCCAGTCAATTGATTGCTGTCTCTTTACCACTTCAGAAACAAAGAATGTCTTTTTGCATGCACTGTGATTTTTGATCATTTCGTGTTATTTTCATAACATATTACGTGAGTTGCATCGGTTGAATGACAAACATGTTAAGATTCAGTGCAGTTTTTAAGTTCAATTTTTAAATAAATGTTTTGATCTAATGTTGATGTATGTACAATAAAATTAGTGTTGATATTGTTAACAAACTATTAAAAATTGTTTTTGGTCATTTTGGTATTAAAGCTGAAATAAAATAAAATAAAATATAAGATGAAAAAAAGGCTAGAAATCTTGCCTTGGCAGCTAAATGAAATTAAGTTTAAACTGAAGTACAGAAATTACTAAAACTAAAAATCAAATAAAAAAATTAAGCATACAAATATTACTAAAACTTAAACTAAAATAAAAAGAGAAAATATATAAACAAAAGATTCAAAATATTGATAATGTTTTAGTATATAAATAATACTAAAATAACACTATAAAATACAGTAATGTATATGCAGGCCTTGTGGCATGTTCATTACATATAGTTCTTTAGAACAGGATTGTGTGCTTCTAAGAAATGCTGAGTTAATGCCTTACTGTAGAGAGATTTCAAAGTATGGCCTTCAGTCTGTATCCACACTCCAAAAAACTTTTATCTAGACCAAAATGCACATGCTTCCTTAGCCTACTGCATGTGAATACTAATATCTTGTGCAGTCTGCATGCTCGTGTTGCTATGGTAGCTTGTCTTCTCTGAGGTCTTGTCGATAAATATACCTACACTGTGATAGAAATTTGCCATTACTTTCTCATTAGCAGTCTCGGTTAATTGCCATTCTGTAGTAAGAATTAAATTCCACAGAATTGTATGGTACTGGATGATAATGGATGATTCTGAGACTGTGATTTTCAGATTTGGCTTTATTTTCACTGGCCCCATCAATGGCTTAATAGTTAATGCTTTTGCAGTGAGCAGTAAAAACATAACCTACTTTTACCACAGTGAGAAAAGCATGGGAGATAAAAAGGATAATATAAGCGAGACTTAACTGAGGAGACTAATTCTAAAAGTTCATGTCAGCATCCGCTGATTTATTAGCCAGTATAGCTGCATGATAATGCAGAGACTCATTCAAAGCATGTGTGATCGTAGATATGAGAAAGTGTGTGTATCCGACTGAGATTTATATTGAACCGTTTCTGTAATATATTCCACTCTAGACTTATACTTTCATGTTTCCCATAGTTCTCAGTGACTTATAAGACACAACTCACAGGAACTGATTTCTCAGACTAACGAGGTGTTTCTTCAGTGTAAGAATCCTCCTAGTTTGCACATCACACCCTTATCTCATAAAAAAAGTAATGAAACTGAAAAAAAAAAAAAAAGGTAGATAGCTTTTTCTATTGTTATTTGAACTTTTTTTTTTTTTTTACTGATGGGGCTGTGGAATACATAAGACTTGAGTTCATTATCACAAAACAGAAATATGTTCCTTTATGCTCATTGTCATTAGGAGTATCATTAATATGTCACTTTAAACGTTATTATCATAAAAAAAACATTTGAAAACTTAAAGAAAATGATGTAAGCTCATTTCTGCTTTAAGCTAACAATTTTTGGTTCCCAGAACCTTCTGGAAAGGTTAGTTTATGGTTGTGAAATAAAAATTTATGATAATTATTAGAGAACATTTTGTATAGGTTCTCTTAAAAAAAACATCCTGAGTTATTATTATTATTATTATTTTTATGAAATAAGAGCATATGTTCCTAGAACTTTATTATTTAGTTTTCAATAAATAATCATTAAGGAAGCATATGCTAACGTTAGAGGAACTTTCTTGTTTGCTGGGAGCAAGCTTTCAAAACAGACCCACCAAGTTGTCACAGTTATCTGGATTCGTTCACCTTCAGTTTCGTTTTCATGGACTTTGTTTTGTTTTCATCCTTTGTTTGAGTTTTCTCGCCAGTCACCAGTTCCTATAGACACTCATCAGACCATCACACCTGTTCGACATCTCCTCATTTTCATTGTGTATTTAGTTCCTCATGTTCACTTTGTGTTTGACGATTGTTGTTCATGTTTGTGTATCATGCACCCTGGGCCTGTACCATTAAGCCAGATTAGCTGGCTAGTTAGGTAAGTTTCAGATTAGTTTGCACCAATCCTGGGTTTTAGGTACCATGAAAATGACTTGGCTTTTAATGGTGTTCATCACCATAGCAACTTACGCTCCACGACTAACCTGCTCTGGGGTAGGTTATGTTCTGGGTCAGAGATCTCAAACCGAAATTGGGCCATTCGAATGTGAGCTAAGTGAACTGACACATTCAACTATATATGATATATATATATGATATATATTATTATTAATCCATTACACACAAGCAATTTTAGTTTAACAGTTATTATTAAGCATTTAGTTTTAATGAATATTAATTAGGGCTGTCAATAGATTTTTTTTTTTTTTTATCACAATTAATCGCGCACTTATCGTGAAATTAAGCATACACCATTTATCTTGTTTAACACGTCCATTTTGCCATCATTATATCCAGCAAAGTAAACCATCAGATTGAAGTACTTTTTTCAAGGTAAATTTAGATGTCTTTCCAAAAAAGGACACCAAATAACCAGATGATATGATTTTTATGTAATTCAAACAATTATGTAGGCTACACCAAAGCACCCATAAAAAAAATCACAGCAAAAAACGTTTCAGAATTCACAATGTATATTATGTATATTAGGCCTATGTGCAACAGCAAAGAGCTTGTTTACATTTTAGACAAGTCAAGTTGCGATATTGAACAGGACCACATGGAGATGCCAAAAAAACCTAAACCAACTGCCTTGACCTGCATATATACTAAAGTACACAGCAACATACATAGGACAAATCCAAACATTATCCTGAATGTGTGTGAAAACAACATGAATGTACTGAAATGTGTCTGTGCATAAATACAAATGGCAATCAGTGCGTCGAGAGCGCTCATTTGCGCATCAATATAACGGACTCATGCGTGCTTCTGTACGTCACCGCAATCGTCTTTACTTTGCAATCCTTATCCATCAGAACTTTAATAGCAAGAAGCTGGTTTGCTTTATCCAGCCAAGAAACATTTTTCATATCATCTGGCATTACAGCGGTGGGATGTTTCGACGTTCCGTTCAGACAGGAACAGCGCAATGCGGGAGGGCTTGCGAACCCAGAGTACTCCCCCTCCTTAACTGAGATAAAAACCAGCCAAGAGTGAGGTGATGGGGTGGTGGAGGGATGCCGTGAAACTTGTTACTACCCCCTGTTACTTCGTCTTGGATTACCCTGTGTTTATTCTTTTATTAAAACCTTCGTGTTGGAACTCTTCTTCGTCTTCGTAATCTTCATCTGGTAACACAAGTAGCATATTTTTGTTCTGTGGTAAATGTCATTCACACATAAATTATTTCTTTAAATTAATCATTTAACTCACAAAATCCTACATCCAGAATTTACTAAAAGAACCCACAAAAAATTCAATGGAAAGACTTTTAAAAACACCCATAGTATGCTTAATAGTATGCTAAACAAATGTTAATATGTAAGAGAGAGAGACTGATTAATGAACAGCTTTCAAGTGATGTTTGGGTGATTTGATGAGGGGAAATTGCAGTAGCCTTCGTCTTTTGTGTAAATGTGACAAAATGACATCTCGGTAGATTTCATTCATAATACAATTATGCTAAAATTGTGACAGAGCTAATTGCCTGTGAAAGCGTGTTTACGTTTTATTCTCCTCATCTTAGAGGTGCCTTCATTTGAATGTCTTAGTGCATTTCCAGCTCTCTGAAAATTAAAGCACAAAGTAAATGAGCTGCGAATGAAGAGTGCCTCTTTAAATACCTGCCATCTGTAAGTACCGCGTACCTGGCGCTCTCTCGCTTAAAGTGGCTGAATTCACTTTCATTTACGTGACAATAACAAAAGGATAAATGCTTATCTGCATAATTCAGCAAAAATGGAGCTTGTCAAGATGGTTCCGCACTTCAGAATCGATCACTACGTAGTGGACTCTCTCTAAATGACCAGTACAGATACTTTATTATGAGTTTTTCATTAAAAACACATCCAAAATCATAATTCATTTCACGGAGGAGAACATCTGCAGTCTACGTGAAATACTTTTCTACATGTGAGAGTCTGCGGTTTGAAAGGACTCATTCAGCAAACATGGCGGAGAGCCTCGACTGGCAGACTGCCACCAAATGCAAATGGCCTCATTAATGACAGTGCGCAGTCAGTGGCGAGGGACAACATGTGTCATTAATGGGTAAATTATACCATTATGAGAGGGTCCTTGTGAGACGCAACCTATAAAGAGTAGTCTTGTTGGAGATCTGGCATGCTGGGTCACCCACAATATGGAATAACCACCTGTGTGAGAGATGCTTGTGTTATAGGACCTCTGTTTTGCATAATGGCCTGCTGCTAAATTTGATACATATTCATAATGCGTCATTCAACCCATATCACAATTATTGAGTCCCATTGTTGCAGGTTTGTCGCTGATTTTAATTCAATAACATGCTCCAAGGTCTTTGCAAATACATAGATTGTAAAAGTGATTTAAAAATAGCTTTGGTTAATATATTCTGAAAGGTCCTACTTTCTCTCCAGATGATAGGGTTTTGATGCTGATGTAATGCTTAAAATGGACACCTGCATCACATCTTCAACTTGTGCGACAGCATTACTAAATGAATGACATAATGTCTCCTTGAAACTGAAGCAAAACGCTGAGAACAAAAGAAAAAAGACAAGGGAACAACAATACCAATAACAAGAAATAGTGAAAAGAAAAAGGAAGAAATCCAATTTCTGAGTTGATGTGTGCAGCAAGGGCCCTACGGGTCTTCAGTCTGGGAGCAACTTGTTACTCTGTGTATTGCGGGTGTTGCAGGAAAAACAATCTCACTAATGGATGTTTCTGTGCCTTCCTTCTGAAGGGGAGAGGTGATGCAGAATGGTCTTGGAGGAACATGAAACAGGACATTTTTTTCTGCTTTTTCCCCTTTTTTTTCAACCAAGTTGTGATGCATGAATTCCTCACACAGTAACTGATAATTGGAGTCTTCCGTCTAGGGCAGAAACAAGCATAATAAAAATACACAGTCCTACTAACTCATATGACAAAATATATATTTTCAGGTTCTTTAAAATATCTTTATATTTCAAAATATGGCCAAAATACCTTGCTAATACACATTTTTGATACGTTTTAGTTACTTATAGACCTTATGCGTCAGAGGAAACAAGCACGCAGCCATAATTTTGTTGTTTGACATTCCGTTTTTGTAGCTCTGTATTTTTCTATGGCATCGCTTTCAAAGAGTAATTAGCTGAAGTGGATTTACATATTGTAGAGTTAACGATAGTTATCGTGAGCATTGTAATATTTGAAGCGGATATTTGAGGTACATTTTGTAATATATTTTGGATTTTGAAGGTTTAAATAAAATGTATTTTCAACTTAAATATACAGTTGCAAGAAAAAGTATGTGAACCACTTGCAGAATCTGTGAAAATGTTAATAATTTTAACAAAATAAGGGAGATAATACAAAATGCATGTTATTTTTTATTTAGTACTGTCCTGAGTAAGATATTTTACATAAAAAATGTTTACATATAATCCATAAGACAAAAAAATAGCTGAATTTATTAAAATAACCCCATTCATAAGTTTGTGAACCATTGATTCTTAATACTGTGTGTGGTTACCTGGATGATCTACGACTGTTTTTTTTGTTTTGTGATGGTTGTTCATGAGTCCTGAGCAGTTAAACTGAGCTCTGTTCTTCAGAAAAAATCTCCAGGTCCTGCAGATTCTTCAGTTTTCCAGCATTTTTTGCATATTTGAACCCATTACAGCAGTGACTGAATGATTTTGAGATCCGTCTTTTCACACTGAGGACAACTGAGGGACTCAAACACAACTATTAAAAAAGGTTCAAACATTCACTGATGCTCCAGAAAAAAACATGATGCATTAATAGATGGGGGGTGAAAACATTTGGAATTTGAAGATCAAGGTAAATTGTATTTAAATTGTCTTCCGGGAAACATGCAAGTATCTTCTGTTGCTTTCGAAGGGCAGTACTAAATGAAAAAAAAAAAAAAGATATTCAAGCGAAATAAGAAATTTGGACCTCTTCATCCTGTTCAAAAGTTTTCACCCCCCGACTCTTAATGCATCGTGTTTTCTTCTGGAGCATCAGTGAATGTTTGAACCTTTTTTAATAGTTGTGTTTGAGTCCCTCAGTTGTCCTCCATGTAAAAAGATGGATCTCAAAATCATTCAGTCACTGTTGTAAAGGGTTCAAATATGCAAAAGATGGTGGAAAACTGAAGAATTTTTGGGACCAGAAGATTGTTTCTGAAGAACAGAGCTCAGTTTAACTGCTCAGAATAAACAAGGGACTCATGAACAACCATCACACAACAAAAAAAGTCGTAGATCATCCAGGTAACCACACACAGTATTAAGAATCAATGGTTCACAAACTTTTGAACTGGGTCATTTTAATAAATTCAGCTATTTTTTTGTCTTATGGATTATAGGTAAACATCTTTCATGTAAAATATCTTACTCAGGACAGTACTAAATAAAAAATAACATGCATTTTGTATGATCTCTCTTATTTTGTTAAAATTTTGCACATTTTCACAGATTCTGTAAGTGGTTCACATACTTTTTCTTGCAACTGTAGCTGTGCTATTTACAATATATATTTAGCATATATTTGTAATATATTTTGTCCAGAAAAAAAATATCTGGCTTTTACAAACTAAGTTTTTAATCAAGGACCCCTTTCATAACCCTAAACTGCTTGTGGACCATATCATTGTTACTGATTTGATCATATGATTAGCTGTCCATTAATTTGTTTTTCAAATACTTTTTGCTATGAATCAAACATTGTACTGTTTTTATTTATCTTGGGGGTTTGGTTGGTTTGGTTCAAGATCTCTTTGTTGAAGAATAGACATTTAAAAAAGGCAAAAAAGTTCTTCCGTAACTAAGGCCACTACAAAAGTAAACAGTTGCTGTTGTGCTCTATCATATTGCCTGGAGTTGTGATAAACCCCATTTTAAGAAATCTTGGTCCATAGGATGATAGGAAGATTTGTAATGCGCATTCATGTTTATATTAGCATGTTAAACAGATGTCCACAAATTTATCATTGACTCGATTGCAAAGTATGTGGAGATTTATATATAATCCATACATATAATTCAAATGTGTAAGACTTAGTAGGTTATTGTGTTTGTTCTTATTCTAATCATCCACTCACAATGTTCTCTGAATGCATGAATCCTTGGCAGAAATATCGTATTAATTAGTAATTTGAACTTTTTTTAAAAAGCCTTTTGTCTGGCTCCACTCAGAGAGGGCGATATTCCTAAACCCACTCTCATAAATCTTTGGCAAAGTCTTGGGAGTACAAACACAAGTGGGCCAGCAGCACTTGCTGTAATAGGCCTTATCTTACTGTAGGATTAGCGCTCAGCAGAGCAAAAAACGCCATTTTGCCACAGCCATTTGGGAGAGCATTAGGAAGTTCCACATAATGCTTTTTCTTTGTGATCTTTCAAAAAAAGAAAAAAAAGAAATCAAGTTATGCCACTCATGTTCAATGTCCTTTACAAAAGGCTTCAGTGGGAGCAGGAGTATTGTAAAATGAAGTAAAAAGCAGAAAACTTTAGTTTTTGAAAAAATAAAGTGACACATGAAACTCACAGTTAGTTCACTGTGCTGTAGGCATGAACACTAGGTCTTTGGTAAGCCATGCTGTCACAAAAATTAGCAAAAAACATTTGTTCTTCTATTCAGAAGTACTTTGCCTCAAATTTTGTGGTAAGCCAATATGCAATATGCCTGTAATTCATTTTTAAAAAGGACATTCTGAACTTTAAGCACATTGGAGTGAATGAATGTGGCAGAGGCATCAAAGGGCCTTTGATCAGTTACACCAGAGGGGATTTTTTTTTGTACAAAATCATGAAAAGTAAGGGGAAGAGGTGAAGACGCTGAGTTGATATGGTGTATAACGGGGGCCCGGGGTAAATGTTTCAAGTGCTCAATGGGGCGCTCAATCGCGCAGGTGCACGTCTTTTGTCACAGTATAGCAGGCAAGCAGGGCACTCTTGGAGCATCCGGCGGCTCAGATCAATAGCTTCCCAGAAACGCATTAGCTTTGAGTCAAGGTTTGGCTGTTTGAGACACCATGTCTTATTTTGTTTCATCTCTTGATGAGCGTCAGTCATTGACAGGTGCCATCTATGTGACACTGCGTGATCAATGTCGCTCAGGGTGACGCTGACAGGTGCATAGAAGGCCTGCTGTTGGAACGTTCACATTATTCCTTGTTATTTTAAAGCTGCACTACAGAACTTTGGCCTCTCTAACTCTATGGTTTTTAGATTATTTCTGTTGAATTAGCAAGGCCATGCTTATTCTGTCCCTGCTGCAAGTAGGTTGCACCTCGACAGATAGTTAAACAGTATGAGGGCTGAAGAAAAAGTTGAAACCAAAGGAGTTCTCTTTCAGTGTTTTAATTGAAATCTTCAGTTGCCGACATCGTTTTTTGTGAAACTAAAATGCAAACATAAAGCATATATTAAGTATCAAGTATAAATAAATGTAACTTTTAAGAGAAAAACAGAATCTAGCGCTAATATATATGAAAGAGAGATATCAACAATCTTCTTTGTTAAATGTTCAACAAATTATTTTAAATGGCATGAAATACTACTTTTTTAACATAAATGAAAATCAATGAACAATTAAACTTACAGACGATGGCCTCTTTGGCATGAAATGACAAGAATATAGCTTTAATCAGGGAGACATCTGCTGCTGCATCACTGCTATTGTGAAGTGAAAACTAAGATGGCTGACATGACCTCTAACCTAAGTCACATGATGTATATTAGCCAATGAAATAAACCCCAAATTAAATGACTACTTAAATGGTCAGAACAATGCTACTAAAATCTATTTTGTACTTATATACTGACATCCACCATAATAACACTGAGGGTAAAGAGAAAACCACATGATGAATCAAAGTTCATCACAAGTAGCTTCTCCACGAGTTGAGGTAAATAGTAATGTCCATTGTCCAGTTCACGAATGAATCATTCTTTTGAACCAAATTGGACTGAATCATCTGAAACAGTTTGCAGGTCAGCACAGATCTACAAGTTACTCAATCAAAACTCATTTTCGGACGTGTCTTACAGTCACTTAGACTTGAAATGAGCTTTTACATGCTTTAGACATGTAAAACATGCGTGTTTCACATCATTAATGGGTTCTTTAACCCTTTAAGACCTGAAGGCTTTTTGTGAGTTTTTTTTTTTTTTTCTGAGCCGCATACACAAAAGTAAAGACTCATAACTTCAAAACTTTATCAAGGAGAGTCAAAAGGTAGGTATCATTTGATAGAACACTTTTTACATTTTTAGAAAATATAAATTACATTACATTTGGACATTGTCTGATAAAAGACAAAAAATCTAATTTTCAAAATATTTCAAAAAATATATTTTTTTTTACAATTTTTCTTTTTTTTTTTTTTTTTAATTTGACATGGAATAACTCAGGAAGGCAATACGATCGGAGAAAAATTCTTTTTTGGTGATGCTCCCCTACATGTGAGCTGCATCTGGTTTAAATTTTGTGGCGATAGCTTAAAGTATGGTTGAATAAAGTGTTATTCATTTTTGCGCAGCTAGATGGCGCCCACGGGCGGTAAACTTTAGAGGCACTTCTCAGCACTCATTAGGAGTTTTTCAAAAAGTTTAGATGCATTAAAAAGCTGAGTTTCTAAGCTTTAAGATGATACCTATTTTGTGTTATTCCACATTGGAAAACGAACATGGATGGGTCCGGGAACATTGGATACACACTGAATCCCGGAAAGATGAGAGACATGTTTTTAGCATGTTTTAGTTTTATGTTTTAAGTATGTTACATCGTTCCGTGAGTAATATCTTGTGATCAACGCAATATATTATGTTGGTTTTGGGTTCATTGTAATCGTGAGAATCTGCTTTAAATAATGATGTGCCTGCAATAATGATGTGCATGAAGTTATGAGCGTGTGAAATCTACATATTTGTATTCCGTTAGCGGCTGTGCTGTTTTTGTTGTAAACGCATATTACTCAGACAGATTAGAGGGTGAAACCAATGCAACAGGAGCATGTTGGAGGCTTGATCTGAACATGTAAAGTCTCTGGTTTTGTATGCAAAAAGAATTTTTGTGCTACCTATATGGGTTCAGTTTTTATGGGCTCTTAAAGAGAGACACGCAAACGGGAGCGCGGGCGCTCCATCTGGTCTTAAAGGGTTAAAGGATTAGCCATCCTAGGTGTATATGTGTAACCCCTCTACCCAGGTCCTACTCGCCCCGCTCTGCGCGGGCCTCTGGCATGGGAGTCGGACGCTCTAACAAGGAGGCAAAAGGCTGCAACCTCTAGCATCAGTCGCTAGAGTATCTCTTGAGATCAGAGGAGTGAGGTTTACTTGCACAGCAACTACTAGCTGGCCTCCGTTACACTCACCCCCCTAAACCTCACTCCCATCTGGGTCACGGCACCAATGTAACCCCTCTACCCAGGACCTACTCGCCCCACTCTTCGCAGGCCTCGAACCTGGGTCTCCGGCGTGGGAGTCGGACGCTCTAACAAGGAAGCTAAAGGCTGCAACCTCTAGCGTCAGTCGCTAGAGCATCTCTTGAGGAGTGAGGTTTACTTGCACAGCAACTACTAGCTGGCCTCCGTTACATATGACTTTCTTCTTTCTGATGAACACAATCAAAGATATTTTAATAAATATCCTGATGCAAGAAAGTGTAAACTGGCATTGCGTCTGTTACACTTTTTCTGTAAGTTGAATAGGGAAGGCGTAGGATGTAGCGTAAGCTTTTTGAACTTTTGAAGAGTTTTACACTTTCTTCCTACGTAGAATACGGAAGGAGGTCTGGCGGAAGTTGGATATTAGCAAGATATAAGTTACTTCATAACTTGTTAAATATGGATATTTCTTTTACACAAACGCATCGTTTCGCTTTAAAAGGCCTTTATTAACCCCCCGGAGCCATGTGGAGTACACGTTTATGATGGATGGATGTAGATGGAAGCACTTTCTTCAGCTCACACTAGTGACCCCTGTTCACTCCCATTATAAAGCTCGGATGCGTCAGGATATTTATTAATATTTATCTGATTGTTTTTAAAGTGAAAAAACAACCAAAACCAACACAAAACAAAGTCTATCCACAATACAATAGAGGATATTAAATTATGTAATCTTTATGAAAGCTGTGGGGTCAGAGTTACTGTATTCTAAATTCTGAAGATGAAGTATTAGGGCATGACATATACACTCTTATATGGATGAGAAGCTGTTTAAATATTGTTTAAATATCATTGAGTGTCTAAAGAGTTATATAGCCCTCAATTCAAAAGACACAAAGAGTAAATTATGGATGTGTTCTCAAAGTCTTCAACATAGATGTGTATATAGCTTTCAAAACAGTGCAACTCAAAATATAAGACCTTTCATCATCACAGCAGACAAACAGTCCAAACATACACAAACCTTACTCTTGTAACTGTACCGTTGCTTTATTTAAAAAAAGAAGTCTATCAAATTCCAACAGATTATAAATCACTGTAATTCTCTGTAATTTTTTTATCACTTGCTGGATTAAGATTTTATGTGAATTTTCCAAGCCATTAGACAAAAGGATTATTCATACTGCCCTGCAATACCAGGGGCATCGAGATGAACTTTCTTCATTCACAGTGGAGGCATTTTAATGATGTAGCGCTATAAATTTTTTATCTCCTACCTTTGTGTTTTAAAAGTGCTCTTGGCTATGCAAAAACCTTGACTACTTATGCATCAAAGGCCAATAACATTTATTTTTCTTTGCTGAGGATTGGTGATGCTCTCATCTGTGTGGTTAAAATGGTTTTCTGCTTCTGATAGGAGAGATGTTTTACTTGTTTGCCAAGCTTGTGTTAGGCATTATTGTTGTGTTGAGTAGATGCACAGTGAAACATGAATAAACATTGTTTTTTTGTGTTTTTTTTTTTTTTTCTGTCTGGAAATGACATATATTCTTTTCAAAAGGTGAACAAGTTTTCTTTTAAAACGAAATAATATAATGCATTTTTTTTTCTTCTCTTTCTAAAAAGCAATTGCACAACTGGTAAAGAGTGGTTTGTTTTGGTTTAGTTTCTCTTTCTAACCAAATGTACAACCGTTCCCCTTACGGCTGAATAAAACCCATCTGAACATGTGCTACGTTCCCAGGTGAATCTGTAATGTGAATTGATGAAAACAGGAGCGCTATAATTTGTTTCCATTAAGCAATCCTTTTACAGCCATATTCTGCATTGAAATGAAATGCCATGAAATGACTAATGATGGTAAACCGCAAAAGTTACTTGATCTCTCTGACACAGTGAGCTCTCTGCAAAAACAAACAAAAACCCAGGGAAACATGCTGTAGTATATTTATGTCAGTTTCACAACATGTTAAGTGTGAGTTATTGATTTTGTTGTTTATCAGCAAAGACAAAGCGCAAGAGATCTGGTCTGGAGTGAATCGGCTGGATAATATTGGCAGGTTGTATTGTAAAATGCCACTTTGTTGGCATTATTATCTTTCACTGCCAGCATATTGTCCTTTTATGATGAAGGATATGTTTGAATGGTAATTTGGCCTGCAGTTCATTGAAGTATGGGTTTTGTGATGCAAGTGGAAAGCTATTGATTTCATTTCAAGGGTCTTATATCACTCTCCCAGGGAGTTTGACTTTTAGTTGACTTTTTTAGAAAGGAGATGTAGATTTGGGATCTCTTTGCAAAAAAAGGAGCTGCCCAATTATCATGCATTTGATAAGAACCTTAACAGACCAAAAGTCTTGTGAAAGGGCTTTGCTAATAGCCTCAAAGATCTGTACTTTGTCCCTTTGGTGTTAATGTTCCAGTAACCAATTACATTGGCAAATCAAAGGGGGCCAAAGCATCGCTGGGTTCAAGAGTTGGCATGCACTGTGCAGGTTCACTTGTTAAGACACAGAGGTAGGGTATTAAGGTTTATCAAGGGTGTCAGACAGACATAATTCTCAGGAACAGTAAATAAGAGAGAGATTAGGAGGCCTTCCTTTTAATAATGTATTTCTTGCCATTTACAGTCACTTACAAAGGCCAGTGTGATGATATAAATTACATTGCCATGTCAATTCTCATATGTTGTGTTTGCCATGTAGTTTTCTGGGTCATTCTGGTTAATTAACTGCTACATATTTAAATGAAAAAACGTTTAGTTTTTTCTAGTCACTCACACACCAAATGAACTTTCATTTTAATTGGTTCTTTGCATGTTGTCATATTCTCATTTGACACTATAAAAAGCATCATGATTTTTTTCTTTTTCTTAGTCTTCTTTTATTTTGCACACATTTAGATTTAAGTGCCTAAACTCATTTCAGTGCCCAAAGTCATCAAAATAAAAAGATAGTAAGTACTGACTTTTATTTAGACAATGTAACTTTGCAACTACATGTCAACATATCTACCTCCCCAAAGCCAGTCTACTAATACTCTAATCAGAGTTATTTGACATGTAGTTGCAAAGTTCCTTACAGTTAGTAGAAGGCCTAAAGTGGACCATCGAAGTAAAGTGTAAACCAAATAAACTAATAAAATGCTATTTATATACAGTATATCTAATTTGGTGTAATATCATTTGACTTGAAAGACTTGATTTTATGGATGATATTCTTTTTTTTTTCTTCTTTTTTATTTTGTTCTCTGTCCAATGCAGTTAGTCATCTGTTAAAATGTAGGAGGCATATTTTTGATGCCATATGTTAGCTTCAAAGGAAACAACTGCTTTTTAATGCTCGTAGAAACGTTAAGCTCTCTTGTCAGCGAGAAGTAAAATTACATTGACTTTTTAAAAGATATGAGAGGAAACCAAACTTCATGTTTGTTTCTTCCTCACGCCCCCTCTTTACTGTATTTACTCTTTGAAGTAGTTGAGACAGTCTGTAGAACCGAAACCGTGCTTGATATTTCCCAAAGGTTTTAAACAAACACGGCATCATGAAGTGCAACACTCTCCCACTCGATTGCCTATGTGCAGCCCCATGGGCAAAGCTGTCAATGTGAATCTGTGCGCTTACATCTGCTCAGGTATGAGTTTATTCCAGGCAGCGCACGATTCAAATCCAGATTTAATTACTGGAGAGTTTGCCGCTTCGGGCCCTAGGAAGGTAGTTCTTTTGGAAATCCCAAGTGCAAGTAGAAAAGACATTCATTAAAGCTGCTGTCAGCTGGTATAGTAGTTTTCCATTAGCTTCTTAAAACTGTGCCTTCCTTGATTTGTCATCCTGTTCACTCTTGCATTTATCTGTAAGAGTGTTGGGAAAACTACTTGGAACCTGTAGATTTCCAGGTTATAATATACGCAATTTAATGTAGTTAAACTACAGTCAAGCTAATTTTTAAAGAAAATAAGCTGATAATAAAAAGTAGCTAACTACATTAAAGCTATTTAAGGTAATATTCTCTTTTTTTAAATATAAAACTATGAGATTAAATCAAAATCAAAATCAGCCCCAGACTTCCAGTGCTGAAACAGAGAATATGTGTTGATTATTGCCTTAGCTCTCTTGGGTATCGCTATTGTTACATCCCTGTGTTGTGGGAGCGGCACACTCTCTTTCTCTCGCTCTCGCTCTCTCTTTCTCTTAGATTCTCGTTGGCGGAGACTGGCACCAATCACCATCCACCCGCTGATGTCACAACCAATCCCGTTGTTCCAGTCGGTTTAAAAGACCGCCGAATACCAGTTACTGTACACACTAACTTTTGATATTGTCGATTCCTTTTGTTGTTTGTCATTGTGACTTTGTTCTGGTTGTTTTCCCATCTGCCTGTTACTTGTTACTTACAGTTCTTGTACTGTATTGCTGGTTCTAGATTTATTTGTAACACTGGGGAAGCGTGGACAGGTAAGTATGTCATGTGACGTACATTGCGCACACGTAGGTATAGGACATTTGTAGTAGACACACTAGGTTAGGGGCGAAACACCCACTTTTGTTTTGTGTGTTAGTGTAGTCAGGGCATTACGGACGCTAAAGATCTTTTCTTTTCCTTTCTTTTTTTTTCTTTGTTAGAGAGACTAGATACTTATTCACTTACTCACGGGGCTTGTTTTGCTTTTATTTATTTCTTTGATCTGGCGACGGCTGCGTCCCGTTTTCCCCTTTTGTTGTGTGTTGGATTAATCCCCAAACTGACCTGGGGAATTGTAAATACTGTAAATAATTTTCTTTATCTTCTATTTATCCTCCCTTTACTTTCTCACCTTGGCCTTTGTAATAATAAACACTTGCATTGCAACATGGCACGCATCCTGCGGTTTGTCTTGGGTACGGAGCAACCAACAATAAATAATGTTATACCTAAAATACCCCTTATAACACTATAGTTGCTTTGCAGCACTGACAATGCAGCTTGTTGCTGTTTTATCAGGAAAATTATTATTCAGTCATCATATGCTAAAAGACAGTTTTACTCCAGAATCCTGTCTTCAGCTGGTGTTCGTTGTAGTGGTATTTTCACAGACTTTATCTTAAGACTAAGCATTGTGAGAAATATTGTTAGCATGAGAATTTTGGTAGACATGTTGACCATATCGCCTGTGTCTGCTTGAAACTACAACAAAGGCAGCAGATCTTATCGTGTGCTGGTTTCCTCCAGCTTTAGTGTTGGCAGTGATAACACGACGCAGCCAAGCAGATGGAGGAGACACGCTTCTCTCCATTGTACAGGACAAGACAAGCTGCTGAGAGGGAAACTATACACAAGATTTAGTTGCAGAGCATATGCAAGAGCCGCAAGCCAAAAAAGAAAAAGAAAACAAAATCTTATGGAAGTTAATGGAGGCAATCAATCATCTAGTCCCAAGAGACACAATTTCTTGTGATATGGGGAATTAAGATTCATATAGAGGGAGATGGATGTCGCCTTTGCATGATGGTAAACTTCAGTGTTGTAGAAGTTTTGCAAAGCTACAAGCTACTCATAATTTAAAATCGCTTGTTAGCTGTTAGCAACAGAGAAAGAAGGGAAAACTCAAGAAAAGTCACTGGGCAACTACTTTAATCGAAACGAATGCGCAGAATATGGGTTATACTGAAAAAATATCAGAAATGACACTAGCCATTTCATGTAGACACAGCATTGCAATTTACATCAATCATTGGAAGTTTAATGATCTCAACGCTGAAAGCCATTTTGATAAATTATCTTCATTCACTTGTATTAGAAACCTTTTTAGTAAATTGGGAAAATCATATAATAAAACTGCAAGGCATGTCTCCAAAAGCACACTGTCTCGCCAGTGATTTATTTTTGTTTCTGTTGATCTCCACCTGAAAGCATTCAGTGACAATTTTGTGATTATTCTTGAGTTTTGTCCTTGAAATGCTTCACAAAAGAACAGGGGAACAACTGCTTATTGATTCCTAGCTTTTGAAATTACATTTTCTTTCATTACCTCAAATATCTATAGTGTCTTTTGAGTCACAGCACACTTATTGTCATTAGCCTACATTTTGCAAGTGTTTTTGAATTCATTGTGACACACACAAAGCAAAAGATTTTTATTTAATACCTAACAAAACCCCTCCTTGATCCAAAGAGTATTCAACAGCTGAATGCCACACAGTGTCAGCTAAAATACTGCTTTCCTTCATTAGCCACTTAATGGCTCTGTATGTTTTGAAGGTTTGGCTGTATTGACAATAAATCCAGTTCAGTGAATTGCATATAAAATTATTTATTTATATAACATTAATAAACTTAAAAGTTTTTTTGTTTTTTTTTTCAGGGACAAACACCACACTCTCTTCAGTACTGTATATACGTACATACAAGTTTTTGTGCACACAAATGTGTACTGTGACAGAAGAAGGAACAAAACACACTCCAGAACATGATTGTGTTTTCATGTCTTTCATCTGAGTGCATGTCATCTTGATTCAGCTCACTGCTTCTGATTGTATAAGAGAAGAAATGTTTGACATGTCAGGGTTATTGTTTGACCTCAGAGGATGGACCAGCTCTCTTTTGCTTTGACCAGAAAAGTCCGACAGGATAAGACGGATGACTGTTTGTGTCTGAGACCGAGAATGAATGCATTTACTGAGTATACCATCCAATAATGATTTTTATTATATTTCCTTATTGATTTCTTTCAGCCAAATGCCATCTTGTATTTTTCTTTCTTGAAAATATAACGTAAGTGAAACGTATGAGGGGAAACAGCATATTTTATTCGTTGCTGTTTCATGTATGTTCTGCACAACAATACGAGAAAAAAAACGATAGATAGATAGATAGAGAGATAGATCTAGTTTTCACAATTTACATAATAAACAAGGTAAGATAGTCTATGCTTATTATAATAATGAGTCCTCAACTATGCCCTCTGATGAAGGCGAATAGCCAGGAGAAACTGAACCTGCAAACCATAAAAGACTCCCGGTGTAGTGAGCTTTGCCAACACAGCAGTCTATTAATGTCATCACCTTTAGACCATGTCACGAAGCCAGCAAAATAATTCTGCATCGATCAGGATTAATTAGTATTGATTGTGAATTAATCTAGCAGAACGAGACCAATCTGTCCACATATGGCTGTTGTTCAGGGCTCAATATTCCAATATGTGAAAGTTACACGTGTTGTTTCATTATTTTTATGATGAGCATTATTTAAAAGCGGTGTTTAAAGTATTTCTGGATGTATAATGAATGTATGTTTATTAATTTTCTCAGTCAAGATTGGCCAGCTATCTTTAAGACATAATCGATTGGATTTGGTGTTGATGAATACATCTAAATGAAGTCTGTGAGGGACATTTTAACAGTGTTGTCTTGTATAGCTGACAACCAGGGTGAAAATTCAATTAAAGCTGTCAGAACAGATGCTTTTGCAGAACTGAAGTTCTTAAAGCAACGTGACACTGCTGTCAGGTTCAAAAGGGCCATTAATGTAACATGTCAGCAAGACAATGTTGCATTTGAAACTGTGCAGAGCTGCGTATTGAGACACTGAAGGACGAAGAAGCTATTAAACATAACGTCCACAAAAGGTTGAGAACATTTACATTGTCTACTTAAAGGCAACCAAACCACATTTAGAAGGTGTGTTGTCTAATTAATTTCAATTCTGGTAGGGATTTTTCTTTATCTTTGGAGCCAGACTGGCAGGATTAAAGGTTTGCTGGGGATTTATTACATTTATTCATTTAGCAAGAATGATGGGACTGATGGGGTTATACCAGCCATTACTAATACACAGGTAATTTTATTAAGGAATTGATGATGGCAGGTGCATTGCAGAGCCCGGCTGGCAGACAGAGAAGTATTAAATCAATAACGGCAGTCAACAAGTAGAACAGATGTTGTCACAATGAAGACAGAGTGGACCTTGGCGACGCCATCAGTCCCAAATAAGGCTACGACTTTCAGAAAATTAATCTGTGTGATTCTGTACTTCTGATTAATTTAAATGCAAGAGGTATATAGTATATTGTAATGTCACTCCCTGTCGCTCCCTCACTTGCATGTTTGTACAGCTGTTTAAAAGGATGCCAAGTATATGTGGATATAAGAACACTTTCCAACTTCATTTACGCATTATTTCCCATAGTCTCATACAGGTGATTCACTCACACACACACAGGGCCCTATTTTAATGATCTAAGCACATGGTCTGAAGGTACACTTAGGGCGTGTCCGAATCCTCTTTTGCTAGTTTAACGACGGAATGGATGGTCCAAAAGGTTTGTATCTAGTCTCTTAATGAGTCATGGGGGTGTTTTGGGCGTAACATGCAATAAGCCAATCAGAGTCTCATCTTCCATTTCCTTTAAAAGCCAGTTTCGTTTACACCATGGCGGATTTGCTATTTACATGGCGGATTTTGCAAGCAGAAAGACTGAATGATTCTCCAGAGAGGAATCCTGTTATTTTTAATATTTAGAAATGTTTGTGTGCTGCTGAGCGTCCCTGTGTGTGTAACAAGCAGAGTGTACACGCGTTGTGAACCCGCCTATAGGCGCATATTACTACTAATGCGCACTTTAAATAACCAAAAAAAACTTTACTTTATACCAGGTTTTTGTTGTTCAATGGCGCAGTCATTTTCAGTTGCCTCAAAATAGCAATGCGCCAACAATGCGCCTAAAACACACTTCGTTTTCAGACCAGCACGCCCATGGGCAAACAGATGAGCACGAGTGCATTTGCTATTTAAACAATGTGGCGCTGGACGTGAAAATGATAACTGCGTCAAGCTGAAACTAGCAAACACTGTGTGGGCGGGGCCTTCTTGTGTCATCACAGTATAAATGACATGCTTATACATTACAAATTTACTTTATATTTAGTATTTGGCAGATGCTTTTATCCAAAGCGACTAACTTTGTAATCAAGGCAAAAATGTATTTATAAATAATTTATCAATTTATAAATAAAAATTAATACAAAATAAAATTTAATAATTTCTAAATAAATTATAATAATCAAAGCATGCATAGATAAATACAAATAATAAAAATAAATAAAATAATTTCTTAATAAATTATAATAAAGCATGTATAAAATACTGTCAAATAATAATAAAAATTAAAGCAAAATAAATTCAAAAATCAATTGATAAATAATTGATCGATTTATAAATAAAAATTATTACAAAAATATAAAAATAAAATGTATAAATAAATAATAAATAAATTCAATCTAGCAAGCAAGAAGTTAAGTTACAGTTACAAACAGAGATGTATAGTGTTGGAATGAACACATCTAAGACAGATATCACCTTGTTTTGTCTGTTGGCTGTAATTCCATAATGTTTGTCATTCATTTAATATGAACGAAGTGCACTGCATTACTAGAACTGTGTGGACACCCAAACTCCACACTCATTATTTCAAAACCATGCACATAAATTTTTCCCAGCTTGCGCTGTTCTTGTAAGACTTTCTATAAGATGTTGGAACATAGCTGCAGGTATTTGCTGCCATTCACATACAAGAACATCAGGGAGGTCAGGCACTGATGTTGGGCAAAGGCCTGGCTCGCAGTCGGCGTTCCAGATCATTGGATGTTCTGGTCTAGGCTTTGTGCAAGTCTGTCAAGTTTTTCCACACCAGACTCCTCAAACCATTTCTATTTCATGGACCTTGCTTTGTGCACAGACATCATTGCTAAGCTGGAGTAGGAAAGGACCCTTCAGAAACTGCTGCAAGAAGGTTTGCACTATATAGTGGAGCATTCAGTTTTGTCTTCGCAGAAATTAATATAGCCAAACTCATTAATTAGAAGAGCCCATGAAGTGTGTTTGTTTTTGTTTTTCTCCCTTGATGTGGCCACCAGCATGTTTGTATTTACTGTTCTGACATCACATACTATTTACAGCGCAGCAAACTCAATAATAGAATAATAGGACACATTGTCTCTGAGCCCTCTGGAAAAATATACAAAGAGTTGTTATGAATGTAATTTAATGGGACAATCTGTGCCAACAAGATTGCATTCAGCATCTATCATACTGAATGCATTTGCCATGCTCTCACTAATAATGGAACCATGCAAGTCAAAAAACACATCTTTTAGTGACTTGATGAATTTAGTTTGTTTAATTACACTTCACGCTTACATTTTGGTTTGTCCCTGGGGAAACACTTGAAAGTCAGAAAGCGTAGCGATTATATCTCTTGATGCAGCGTTAACTCTTCAAAGCGCATCTCAAACAACTGTCAATAATTTAACAGCCAAACTGAAATATGTTGACACAGTCATGAAAGGAGACAACCTTTTAAGTGACAACTTGACTCTGAATAATTCACAATGCCAGATCATCTATGCACAACAGAAATGAGTAGGCATAGAAAGTATATCGCTTAATGGGATGTCTTCTGTGGTCTACTGAAAAAAAAATCAAAGAACTGAAAAATAAATAAGTAAATAAATGCCATGGCACAATTTAAGGCTTGTGCATCGACGGTTGAAGTGACTGTCGTGAGTGAGGATGAGAGACAGAGAGAGGGAGAAGTGCTGAATACCGCCGTCTGTTCCCCAGGAAGAATTTAATTAATTATCATAATTGACATGAATAGCAGCTGTCAGGCTCAGTGACTGTGCTAGAAGTGTGGCAATAGGAGAAAAGTGGTGCCGGTCTCTCAGGGGCACACTTACTGTATTGCTTCTCCATTTGACCTGCTCACATGGAGGCCTCGGGCTTGAAGAGAGTCTGTTTACTCACTGGCTTCCATCAGCAGGCTGCTGTCTCAAGCTGTTTATTCTTCATCATCGTCCTGTCACTGATGCTGTTGGCAGGGGCAGAAATGATTTATACACCACTATTTAAAAGTTTGGGATCTTTAAATATAAATTGATCAAGAGTTACAGTAAAGACTTTTGCATCTATTTAAAGTAAATTCTGTTCTTTTGAGCTTTCTATTCATTAAAGAATCCAGAAAAAGTAATTCACTGCTCCCACAAAAATGTTAAGCAGCACAACTGTTTTCAACAATGATAATTATAAGAAATGTTTCTTGAGCACCAAATCAGCATATTAGAATGATTTCTGAAGGATCATGTGACACTGAAGACTGAAGTAAGAACTTTTGCTACTAGTTGCTTATTAGCTTGCATATTGGCTGTTTATTAGTACTTATAAAGCACATATTAATGCCTTATTCTGCATGACCATATTCTACATCCCTAACAACTACCTACTAACTATTAATAAGCAGTAAATTAAGAGTTTATTGAGGCAAAAGTCATAGTTAATAGTGAATATGTGTTCCCCATGCCAGTGTTACCTAACTTCTTTAATTTGCCAATTTTCAATTGAAATAATATTTCATTATATTACTGTTTTTTACTGTATTTTTGATCAAAAACATTTTAACAATTTTAAAAAATCTTACCGACCCCAAACCTTTGAATCATTGTGTTGAACTTTGTGACCGTTAAAAAAGTATGTTTTATATAGTATATGGGTAGTGTGAATGAAATTTGGAGCTACTACATCGGCCATGTTGTTACTCTCATGTTGTTTCGACCAAAACACACCGAGTTTCCCTCTCAGAAAGTCCATGCTCGTGAGGTAGTACCTTTTCAAAGTTCAGAGGTGGGACCTGGGCGCTGAACATGCTGATTGGTTGAGTTCACGCTGCATTTTGATTGGTTGACTCCACGCAGCATTTTATTTCAAACACCATTTTTAAAAGTCTGTTGCAGAGCGTTTAGTAAGAGTTGTTTGCTATTTGATTCAAAAATGGAGTTTAAAAAATAGGACAGATGGACCAACGATGAGGTTCAGGCTTTATTAAGCTTATATGCGGAACATCTTTTTTACTGTGTTTTTCTGGAAGAAATTCTTTCTACTTGCTTTGAAATATTGCCCCCCTTCCCCCAGGGAAGCTTTGATATAATTCAACCACTGCCTATAAATTGACCTTGTCACAAAGGTTCTCACTAATTTTACTAACAAGTCCTCTCAGTACACTTTGACACTCTTCCCAGAGATTAAGACCAACCCTGACCAATTTTTTTTTTTTTTAACCACTCCCTGCGGCACAATGCCGCTGCTTACTTAGCCATTTCAGTTTTATCAGTGTAACATCCTACCAGGGTCCTACAGCAGTGGTCTTGTCTCTCTCTAGACAGCTTCTAATGTTGCTTCTGTGGGCGTTCATTTGTTTTGCCACACTGAGCCTTAACAACAGGACATGAGCAGAGCAGTGTGTTTCCTTCCAAGCAGGTTATGCAACAGCCACTTGGGTCTAATCAGCATCAGTTGTGACGAATCGTATGGAAAAACACTTCAGAGCGAATCAAGGTGGAGAGACACAGTGCCTAGCACTGCTCCTGTTTCTGGGACAACGACCTCTTCATGTAGGAGCCAAGGGCCAGTGCCACCTTAACTTCATGGTGACAATTACCACACAATTAGAGCCCTTTCTCAATATGCGTTCTTGTCTATACTTGTGTCATCAGTTACTGTCCCAGTTCAAAGTTCACATCTAGCCAAGTACAGATCAAATCCCCGGATGTGTTCTTGCTCCGCCCCTTTTACCGATGCATCAGGAGGTGATTTGTACGAACTTGAGACAGCCAGGTATCCCAGAATACATCTCGCATCAACCAACAAACGTCAATGGTGGAGGAGAAAACTTGCGTAATTTAATACTATTTAATACTACTACTATAAAATACTACTGCTATTGTGTCTCAAAATGTAGTTTTAAGAAATTTCCAGACAAGAATGTAGTTGTTTAAAACTCAAATCTATGGTTTATTTATAACTATAGAGCCTATTTGAAAATATGCTCTGACTTTTTCAGAGTTGTGAGATCCAGGCAATAACTGGACTCTCAGCACTCATGTACCCCGCCAGGAACAGCCTTACCTCGGCTAGTCCATAATCTCTGACCTTTGTACTAGAAACCTGATTTTGTACATTTGACTGAATTGTTTGCCTGTTTTTATTTCCTATTGTATAAGCTTTATATACTTTATACAGTTATAATGGCTATTATTGTTCATTAAAACATATTTAACAAAAAGAGACAGGGTTGTGTTTTTTGTCGTATTTAATTTTATTATTCATATACATATAGGGAAAATAATCAGAGTATATATGCACATATTGCCTGAACCACATATTAATGTTTATATATACTATACATATTTTAAAATGAAAACAAAGAGTTTTATATTATGTTTTATATTTTGTTTTGATAAATGTACTGTAGATGCAGTGAAATAGTCAAATATATGCATGCATATGCATCCATATACCACATTAATATTTTTATGATTTTTTTAAATAAAAACGAAAATATGCAGGTTGGGGTTTATATCATATTTAATTTTATTGATAATATACAGTGAGGATATCCGGAGTAGGAACCCTTATCTATAGTACATTGCAACATTTTTGATAGCATAGCTGTCTGATTTATTTTTTATTTATTTGGAATTTTTGACATTATATTTTATTATTTTATTTATTTTCAAATAATTATTTATATATCTATCTACAGTATACATACGTAATACAATTTTTGATTGTGTGGCTATCTTTTTCTGTGGCTTTGATTGCTCTCCATCTCATAATCTAGTTGTGCAGAAAGTGTGCGCTTAAGTGTGAAAGAAAACAAGAGGAGAAAAAGAGGGAGAGGGAGAATAAGGGGCCTTGGCATTTTTATTGCGCTTGTACATTTGAGGATCCAACTAATTAAGCAAATAAATCTTGGGGTCGGTTTACACTGCCGGCAATTTGAGCTTCTCTGCCTCCATTGATCGCTGCTCTTCGCCTGGCTGAGCATCACTGACCTGGAGAGAGTGAAATTGAGATATTGCACATGTAAGAATCTCTCAGAGGGGTGTACTCGACAGAGAACCATGCCATTCGTTCAACGCCCAAGGGGTCACGCTATAGAGCCATAAACAAGATTTAAAAACTTTGAAGATCAAGCAGTTTGATGTCCTTACACTTTACAAGGTTGTTGTGCGATCATGAGGCAGTGGCTAGCAAGCAAAACTGTCTTCAGGTTAACCCTACTCAAGTCTCGATGGATTTACTTTGTTCCACCAGTCTAAGGTAAACAGCTTTTTTCTTTGCGAAACGTAAAACAGTATTAATATTTCAATACCAGGTTTTTAAAGTGATATTTATTCATATATTTTATCGTTATAATGAGAGATTCATAGCTGGTGATTTTCCCTCGCTTGCAGTTTTGTTTGTGTTGCAAATCTCAGTACTGTATGTGTTTTTAAAATTCCCTTTGAACATCCTGGTCAATTTCAGGGCTCAATACATCAGACAATGACACATTTACAGCAGATCCCAGTGGCCGGTGTGAATAATTAAGAAGAATCAAGCCTTGCAGAGATGGCTCTGTCCTGTTCAATTAATCTTTCACTGATCATTTCAGTGCTTAGAAGTCTTCCTCTGCTGGGACTGGAGAATGCCCATTCCCACTTTTTGTACTGACCAATAGAGAATAGAGAAGTAGCTGCCAAATAGCTTTAAAATATATTATATTTTTATACAGCAGCTTAGCTGATTGCTGATTGATTAGTCTTGTATGAGGACCCTTTGTGGTTACTGGGGTGTTTCTAAATCCTTCACATCATCCTGAACAAAAGATGTTTTAAAAAATAATATGTTTAAAAAATAATATGCCAAAAAATCTATATTGTATGAAACACCCACTGACACATTGACAGAATCCTTTAAAGAAGACTAAGGTTTTGTGCATGTATAGCTTTTCTTGCAACCATGGCAAATATCAATTTATTAATTTATTACTTTATTGTATTATTTATATTTCCATTTTTATTTTATCTTCTTTTTATATTTTTTGTTAATATATTATTTTATAAATAATTATTATTGCATTTTTTTGGTATTTATTTGAATCACTTTTCAATTAATTTTTAAATTCAATTAAAGGATTAGTTCACTTCAGAATTAAAATTTCCTGATAATTTACTCACCCCCATGTCATCCAAGATGTTTGTCTTTCTTCAGTTGAAAAGAAATTAATTAGGGTTTTTGAGGAAAACATTCCAGGATTTTTCTCCATATAGTGGACTTCACAGAGGTACAATAGGTGGAAGGTCCAAATTGCAGATCCCAGCCGAGAAATAAGTTTCTTGTCTAGCGAAACGATTGGTCATTTTCTAAAAAAAAAAATAAATAATAATAATAATATACTTTTTAACCACAAATGGTCGTCTTGCACTGCTCTGTGATGCTGCACGCATTACGTAATCACATTGGAAAGGTCACTCATGACGTAGGCGAAAGTACGGACCCAGTGTCTACAAAGTGAACGTGCAAAGACTAAGTCAAGCGGCCTTTACAAAAAAAAAAGGGTAAAACATCGATGTCGGACAATTTTGAAGTTGGAGGAGAAAATGAGATGGAGTTTTTCGCCCTACCGCGGTACTTCCGCCTACGTCATGCATGTCCATTCCAACGTGATTACGTAACGAGTGGCGGATCGCAGAGCAGTGCAAGACGAGCATTTGTGGTTAAAAAGTATATACATTTTTTTTTTTTTTTAGAAAATGACCAATCATTTCGCTAGATAAGATCTTATTCCTCGGCTGGGATCAGGTTGAAGCTAGTTTAACCATGCGTTTTCCAGGTTGAATTAAAGGTCAATTAAAAATGAGAGGAAACACTGGGCTTATGCTATGGAAGCGCTTCATTCAGTTCTGGGATATTGGGGGAAAAAAACTCTCAAAGCCTTTTTCTTTCATCATGTATTGTGTAATATCATACTCTTACCCATAGAAGGAGCAAAACTTTTATCAGCTATACAAGATGAAAGAGAGAAAAAAAAAAAGATCTCTGTTATCTCTGCAAATGAGATTCAGTGGATAAGGCCTCTGAAAAGATGCAGTGAGCAGGATAATTTTGCGTGGTTAATAAGTGACTTTGATTCGGAGATATGCAGAAAGACCAACGCTCCTCTCTTCCTTCAGGGAGAAAAAGCAATCCGCTCACCCAGTATGAGCTCACCTCTTTCTGACACTGCTGTTTTGAATAACAATTACATCTGCCTGATTCTCAGAGAGACGTTTCTCTCTCTCTTTCTCCTTCTCTGTGACTGTTCATTTCACACACTTTGATGGAAGATTTATTTCTATTTCTGTTATGAGAGCAGCCATGTCAGTAGGCATCCGTAGGATGTTTCAGCATTTGGAGAATGTTTCTTAACCTGTTTCGAAATGCTCAATGTCTGTGTTTTCCAGTCTACTGCACATGTAGCACAAATAAATATTCTTTACAGTTGGATTAGCCCTCTACTGTTGGAAGTCCCTCACTCCTTCATCTCTCAGTCTGTCAGGTGCATTGCAGGGATGAAGCTGGTGTTTTTCATTAACCTGTGCCCCGCCTGCCTGTGTGGTGTTCGGGGACAAAAGGACCTCTGGGCTTGCTGTCTGTCCCGAGTCATGGAGAGCTCAATCATGCACCCTGCGGGACCCCACACACTGCATCTGATGGATGCTGCGGCCTCAAGGGAGATTTAAAGGGTCTTCATACACTCTGACTCAGCAGGGGAAAGCAAGACATTTCCCATAATCCTGTATATACTGCAAATTCTTAAAGAGCAGGAAACCTATTTTGTATTTTCATTCCAGAAATATTAAATATATATATATATATATATAAAATATATATGTGTGTGTGTGTGATGTGATCTGCAAAAACCCATCACATGGTGAGATTTTACCTATCATTACCTATCCATATGAAAGCTGGATCCGAGCCCTTTCCAAATCTGTTTTTACTTCTTTCATAGCTTGTCTGTAACAAACGTTATGGTTATCTGAAGTCGGCTGATCGTTCTGATTTTCAGGAACGGAATTTTGAGAAAAACTGTTTTAAATAACTGTCTGCCCCTTTTTTCGCATAGACATGAAAATGCACTATCCAAACATAAATGGTTGTAATTCAAGAATGCTTTGGAATATAGACCTAAGGTTGGTCTTGTTTTAAAGAAGACACTAGTCAGATTATTGTAGAAGTGAAATAAATTATGAAAGTGAAATAAAAAAAAAAGTTATAGAAGTTTATTTATGAAAATGTAAAAAATATTGTTTATATTTTATAATAATATATTACAAAGCATGTTTTACTCTTAAACTGCAAGAAATAAATGTCAAAAATATCAACATTCCAAATTTTAGGTTGAAATATTTCAAAAATGAGCTTTCAGTAAGATTTTGTTTGGGCACAGTACCAAACATTTTCACTAGATGACACCCAAGGTCCATATCTGACCATTTAAGGGCGACTCCATTTATTTGAGTGATCTGAACAATATATTTCCATATTTTCATACATTTTATGAAGTAGACATCCTATTCAGAAGTAGTATGGGCAGTTTGGCAGTATTTGATTAGAATTCAACCTCTAATAAACACATAATTAGAACATGTGTGTTCATTATAGCTCAGTTGTTCTCTTCTGCTCCGTCTTCTCACGATAACGTAGTATTAGAAAAAAAATCTTTGCGTGCCGTAGTTTATACAGGACTGGCGGGAAATTTGCATTAATACACCTTCATTCTACATGTTATGTGGTTTATTTTGATAAGTGAACTGTCTTTGGAGTGTTAAGAGAGGGAAAGCTATGGCCGTTTTTTTTTTTTAACCTCCGCTGGGTGTTACGTTAGCCTTGCCACTATAAATCGCTATTTTTCTGCACTTAACAGGCGAATTTTGCCAAGATGTTTTCAGAGATGATAGACAAGATGTTATAGAATGATAATTTAATGAAAACCCAATTTTTACAAAAAAAAAATGACATTCGACCTATTTTTTTTTTACTTTACTGAAAACGTTCCATCGCGACATCCGACGGGTTTTCCCAGATCGCATCACACACACACACTGCAACCATTTACCCTTTATTATAAAATTTAATGTGTTTATTTATTATCCTTTGGAATATACAATATATCTTTTGTATACTGCATAATCCTTCTCAAAACACCTATTTAAGGAAAGAGAAAGGTCTGATGTCACAGACACAGATTTTGGGTAGTTTAGAGCTCACCACATTATAATACGGCATCAACTTGGTAATGGAAGAAAAAATCTTTACTGTCCAGTTCACTATTAGGCCTGGAGGTTATTCTCTCGCATTGACAACATACAGATCTCATCTACATTTTGCATCGTGAATGCAAAGTCAGTTTCAGCCAGCAGGCGGAAAAAGCTTAGAAGAGAAAGTCTCTTCAAATGTCTGTACATATCAATCAATTTCAGCCTTCAAACCAGACACCATGAAGAATTCCCGCTTTTGACAAGATGTTTGTTTTTTTTTCTGCCTCCAGCACAAATCTGTTTTCAGTGTTTTTCACACTCATGCATTTTTAAGTGCCTTGCGGGTCTCCAGCTTTACTCCAGCAATCACAACATGTTAAAAATCTAAGTAGTCGTCTTATATATTCGCTCTACATGAGTTTTCCCCCTGAGATCTTTTCATTAATTAAAGCAGAATGCAGTTTAATTGTAACGTCTGAAACAAAATCCTTGTTTAATTGTACGTTGTGCTTAGATGAAAACCGCTGACACCCACAATCATGTCTTACTTTTAGCTTTCGCCACAGTTAAAAAAGCACAAAAGTGCAGGAGCTTTAAACTAGGTAAGTTAATGTATGCAATATGCCTTAAAAATTCTTTCACTGACTACTTCTGCAAGAAGGGTATGCATGCAAAATTAATTAGGTGACATAGTAACGCAGAGCTACATCAATTGGAATGACACCTACATGACATAGTGGGTTTGCATTTCAGTAGGCTGACTGGCAACCCAAGAAAAAGTCATGCATTTCAAATGTTTTTATTATTATTATTATAATTATTATTATTTATTTTTATTCCACAAAAAGAATATATATATATTTCCAATCAGTCATATCACATCAGTGCTAATCAGATAGATGATGCGTTTGACACTGAATTTGTAGAAATTGATTTAGGGAAGCTGACTTAAATTTTATTGGATGAGGAGAAATTGGGTAGGCTATATGTCCACTGTACTTCAGAATGTCGTCTTACATTTAACACGTCAACTCTCATAAATACTTTTTGACAGCTTTTGGCCTCATTTCTGTGTCTATCTCCATCACTTTGTCCAAAAACATGTCATCGTGAGTTGCCATTTACAACCCATTTTACCTCTGTAAGATAGTGATACAGGATATTTACTGACAAAGCATGCAGAGCAGGAATCGGTTGTAAAAAGTGGGAATTGCATGCAGAATTGCAAAGACCAAATTAGAGTTGGTTAAAATAGCTAAATGGCTGTTGGTTAACATTATCCAGTAGAAAGCAGAAAAGCAAAAATGTTTCAGAAGAATGTTTTGCTAAAAGATTACAAAGACACTTTTTTCTTTGGAATAACATGAACTGTTGAATCTTTCACAATAAAAGGCCCTTTTACACAGGACACGACAACGGCAACACTGCGCTATGAAACCCATTTATTTCAATGGCTTGCGCTGCGCGAGGGCGGTTTGTTGCTGCGTCGACCAAAGCGCACGTGCAGCGGAGCGCACCATTGGCGAGCTCGCGCGAACGCTGTGGTCAATGTTCAAAATAGTTCAACTTTCACCGCTGAGCTCTGTGATGATTACCCGCGCAGCCAATAGAAACAGGGCATCAAATGACAAGACGTATAGAACTCCCGCTAAAAGTTTTGGAAAACTCCGCCTACTTTGCTCTGGCCAGCGAAGCGCAAATGGCTTTGTATCTGAAGGCTACACTGAACCCAGTGGCCAGCACAGCGCATTCCGCGTCCTGTGTGAAAAGGCCATAAGACCAGGAACACGCATTAAGAAAGTAACATGGTCAGTTTTGATGGCATGTCGACTAAGTTCTAAGGTTATCTTGAGTGTTCATTAATGCAAATGATTTATAACTCAACAATTTTGTTGAGATTCATTCTCAGCAAAATGATTAACTTTCAGAACTCAACAGAGAATCTCTGCTCTGTTTGGATTGGGGGGGTCTGTGCTTCCTTGAGACCAGGTGCATCAGAATGATTTGATATGGGCTCAGGTGTTTTGGTTCACATCAGTAGAATCAGAGATGGGAGAAAATGACTTTTCAATAGAAGGAATTATACAGACTGAGTGAGACAGGCAGGTGATAGTTAAGGTCCAGGTCAGACACATTGATGGAAGACTAACCAGAAGTAAAAACAGTTTAATTTAATAGCTGTTTAATTTATTAAACATCAGACAAAGACATAGTCTGCATAAATCATTAATTGATTAATTATTCAGATGCTTATTCATATGCTTCTGAAAACTATAAAGAAAACATATCAGTCAGGTTTTGTTTTTACATGATAGAATAGAATTTAACAATCACGTAAGGCAAGTGTGTGGCTGATACATTGGAGGATAAAGATGACAGGAGAGGTGAGGATCCAAATACAAATCCATTTAATGAACAAACAAAAATAAAAACAAAGGACAGGGAACACCAAACATGAAGAAACTAGAGAACTAAGAACCACGATGGAAATCCAAACCATACAGAAATAGGCCAAAACAGCAACTGACAAAGAACAGTAGAAGCATAAGGGCAATATATACACATGAGGCTAACAAGGTAACAAGGGGAACATGAAAAAACTGTGGAAACAATCAAGGAACAAATCAAGGTGAAAACTACAAAGGAAGTGAAACAAAAGTCAAAAGACAAACACAGAGATCATGACAGTGTCAAATACTCCAAATATTTCAGTCCCCTTCCTACACAATTTTTTTAACCTCCTATACCTACTTTTGCAGCAAAAACGAAATGTGTTTTAACTTTTTTTTTTTTTTTTTTTTTACAAATTTGTGTCAAGTGATATTAAATGATGTTTCTCAACCTGATACAAAGTTAACATATGTTTTAAAAAATTGTATCCAAATAAAACTTTTTGAGTGCTCTGAATGATAAGGCATACAAGAGATAAAAGCATGACATTTTGCTTAAATGAATACTGTCAGCTATTGGCGTCACCCAATTACAGCAAACAAGCACTAAACCTTGACTTCAGTGAATTTGAGCAAATGAGTGTCTAAAGTGGCTTAAAATTAAAATGAAAATATTCAAAATATAAATACTGTAATAATATATAAATAATACTAAAATAACACTGGAGCCTCCGACATTTCAATTTGATGCTTCAGAACATTTTTTGTACAGAGACACATTTCATAACACAAAATTTTTTGGAATAATTAAAAAGGCAAGATAACAAAAATGATAATGACAATCCAAGCGTTTTCCCTTAAAAATGCAGTTGATAATAAAATGTAATCAGTAACAGTGATAAGAAAGGGGCAAAAAAAGATAAGACATTGTCCTACTTTTGCTGCTGTCTCTCCGTGGCTTGAGCATTAAGCTCCGAGCATGTCCGCTGAGTGACAGAAAGCAAATTGCTCTGAGATGAAAGAAAAGCAAGGCAGGATTTTATTCAAGGGACAGAGGGTCACATACTATTTTTTCGGCTCTTACACAGTTTGATAACTAGAGATATACTTTAGTTGATTAAGCTCATTATTTTTATTGTAAAGGTTGACGAGTGCAATTCATTGGAGTGTGTGACAAATGATGGCCTTTTAATGTATAATTATAACTCTGAAATGAGCACCATTGTTGTACAATGCAAGTTGCAATTCTACTTGTATTCACAGTAACGTCTGTCGCATGCATTCCATCTGCACAGTTCCTGGTCAAACAGGGGTTCTTTATATTCTATTACTGCATTTTGATAAAGCCTAACCATAGCCACAATGAAAAGCATATGTACACTGATAGCCTGTAGGCGTTAAAATAGTCCAGTATTGTTCAGTCTAGACTGACAGTGCTATATGTTTCCTTTATAATGCCAAAGTGAGAGAGTTCATTTCTAAAAAGGCATTCAAACCATGATGACAAGCCTCCCAGGAGAATTAATGTTAGCCCTTTCCCTACACCACCACCTTATCAGGCTCATGTAGACGGCAATTCACCTGATTCCGTATGTTGAACTGGTGTCTGGGCCATAATTGAGAGAGATCGCTCAGATCGGCTGTTCAGTTTAGCGAACAAGTCATACACATGAATAAAAGCGAAAGTGATGAAAAGCAAGCAAAGGGGTCAAGACGGTACTGACAGAAGGCTGTTCTAATTTTACATCATCTTATCTGAGCATTCCAATATGCGAATAACATAACATGAGCCGCCTAGAATTAAGAAAGTGATCAGCATGATTGATATTACAAATGGGAAGCTAGCACTGGTTTGTTTACGGTTAGTATTTCTGCAGTTTCAGTTTCTTTCAGTTTCCTTTTTTGAATGACAAATATAGACTATTGATACCTGCTGATACAGACAGTTATTTCCTTACACTCAGATGCAGAATGCATGTGCTAGTGGCAGTCAGCTGCAGTCTTTGCAGCTTTTTGTCCCAGACACAGCCAACACAATTGGCTTTCGTCGCCGCTAGTTCTTTGGAACCTGCTTGGTGTGTCGCAGACCTTAAAATAGTGCAATAATGCTGCTTTTATTTTGTGCACAAAGTATTTTGAAAGCAGAAGCAACTTCAGACACTCATTTGCTCAAATTCACTGCAGTCAAGGTTTAGTGCTTGTTTACTGTGCTGTAATTGGGTGTCGCCAATAGCTGACAATTTTCATATAAGCAAAATGTCATGCTTGTAGCTCTTGTATATTTCCTTGTCATTCAGGGCACTCAAGGACATTTTGTTACAGACAATTCATGGTGCCAATGAGACATACTTGCCATTCATGCTGTCAACAATCTGCCAATTCTTGTTATGTATTGAGGATAAACACGTAATTTTACTGTGTTTGGAGAGAATTCTGTCACAGAATTGAACTTCTGACGCTGACTCCATCCTTGGAAGTGCCTGCAATGAACAACATACAAATATATGCTGGTATTGTTTTGTGTGCACTATTCCTTTAATTTTCTAACTCGTACCTTTTTCTCGGTAGGCTGCGTTTCCTCCACTTAGCAAGATCTGACTCCAGTTCAGTCAACGGTGACAGTCGTCTAAAGTCTGTGGTTCATAGGAAGTACTGCAACCCTCTTAGATGTGTTTATTTCACACAAATGTGTGAAGGATTAGGTTAAACTCGTCAAAATGCCAAGCTTGTGATGGTTCCCTGAAATTCAGAATCAACCAGGCTTAAACGAAAGCTGTCTGTATGTTCTGGGAAGTGAAGCAAGTTTACACAAAGCAAAAGGTTAGCTAGTCTGGTTTTTTTTTTTTTTTATTAGCTACAGAACATCTAAAGTCAAGAGAGAGTGACAGAAAGGGAGAAAAGTTGAGAATAGTGAAAAAGTTTAAGAGTAGTGTTTTCAATAGCGTTAGGTTGTAATTTTTACATTAAAGGTGCAAAAGTTTGGATATGATTTATCTTTGTTTCATATTTTATGCTCACCAAGGGTGTTTTATTTGATGAAAATACAGTGAAAACAGTAAAATTGTGAAATATATGTACAATATAAAATAACATTTCTGTATCAATATATTTTCTCTTCAGTGTCAAATGATCCTTCAGAAATCATTCTAATATGCTGATTTTGTGCTCAAGAAACATTTCTTATTGTCAATGTTGAAAACAGTTCAGTATTTTTGTGGATTTTTTTTGTAACGATGTAAAAGTCACTTTTGATCATTTTAATGCATCCTTGCTGAATAAAACTAATTTTAATAAAAACTTACCAACCCCAAACTTGCATCACTGTACTACAGCTCATCGCTTCTGTAAAAGGGTTGTATCAGCTGTGTCCATTCATATGAATGATATTATTTTCAGACCCCAGAAATTCTCATTAGAAAACTGAATGGGGACTTTGCATCCCTCCTCTCCCACCACAGCTGATGAGTTCCTACAATGCATTGCAACGACATCCAGAGCACTGTATTTCTGTTCATTAACTAGACACAGGGAACTAAACAAAACATCAAAGACAGAGAAAAACTAAGTCACACATCCTTAAACTAATCCTCATTCTACTCCATTCCCAGCAGTCCTCTCCAGACTCCAGGCATGATGCTCCTGTTAGGGAGCTCAGCTTCCTCACCTCTCCACCACAGCTCCGGGCGGATCCCTTTCTGCCCGCCTCATTACTTCAGCACAGCTTTCTCTGACTTTATTTCCTAACTTTATTCTAGTCCAAGGGACAATTTACAGCTCACTTGAAGAGTGGACAGAAAGGGACATATGTTAATAATAATGGTATAAAAGCAGTTTGAGATGCTTTAAATCACAAATACAACAAAGAAATATCAGATAGTTCAGGTCAAAGATGCATTCATAAGGTTCAGGAGATCTGTAATTGGTCATATAAATGTGAAATCGGATATTACATGTGACTGCATCATGCTTTACATCAATGCAGCTGTGTTTTACACAGTCAAATCTCTGAAGCGAGGTGTATAATGCTTCCTCAGGAGGGAACCAGCCCCCTCGGGCTTTCATGCACAGTGTGTGGTACGTAATGCATTAATTATCTGATAAATCCAAGGTTTTTGCATTTATTTATGTCTTTATCCAGACATAATTTTTCTAGCTAAAATTGTGACAGCTTAATAAAGGGATTTTTCATGCAGGCCAACCCCACAGAGCGCTCAGCAGGTTGTGCGCCGAAGTTGTGAGGGCCATTAATGTAAATCAGCCATTTTAATTTGGTCACACTGGAACAGTGCAAGAAGCAGGAAAAAAGCCAATATGAAAGCCATATTTCTTCTGATCACATTATCAAATTGTGCAGTATTTTCTCAGAACAGCGTTGTTTCGTTAGATTTGTCACGCTGTGGAATAAAAGAAAGAAAAAAAAAAAAAAAACCTAGTCACAAACTAGTCACAAAGTAACTCGCCCTCATGCCGTTCCAAACCTGTAAGACCTTCGTTAATGTTTGGAACGCAAATTAAGATATTTTTGTTGAAATCCGATGGCTCAGTGAGGCCTGCATAGCCAGCAATGACATTTCCTCCCTCAAGATCCATTAATGTACTAAAAACATTTTTAAATCAGTTCATGTGAGTACAGTGGTTCAATATTAATTTTATAAAGCGATAAGAATATTTTTGGTGCGGCCAAAAAAAACAAAATAATGACTTATATAGTGATGGCCAATATCAAAACACTGCTTCATGAAGCTTCGAAGCGTTATGAATCTTTTGTGTCAAATCAGCGGTTCGGAGCGCCAAAGTCACGTGATTTCAACAGTTTGGCGGTTTAACACGCAATCCAAATTATGATTCGACACAAAAGATTCATAACGCTCCGAAGCTTCATGAAGCAGTGTTTTGAAATCGGCCATCACTATATAAGTCGCTATTTTGTTTTTTTTGGCGCACCAAAAATACTCTCGTCGCTTTATAAAATTACTATTGAACCACTGTACTCACATGAACTGATTTAAAAATGTTTTTAGTACATTAATGGATCTTGAGAGAGGAAATGTCATTGCTGGCTATGCAGGCCTCACTGAGCCATCGGATTTCAACAAAAATATCTTAATTTGTGTTCCGAAGATGAACGAAGGTCTTACGGGTGTGGAACAGCATGAGGGTGAGTAATAAATTACATTATTTTAATTTTTGTGTGAACTAACCCTTTAAGAATGGAGAGAAAACTCCAATGAACTCATGATTATTCACATTAGTTTAATGAGATGTAAATAACATCATGTAGTCAGTTATGACATGTTCACAAGTATGAAGGTCAAAGGGGGTTTCTGCGAGCTACAAAAACAAGCAATTATGATTTGTTCTGTGATAGCTTGCCAGTTGTTGCCCTTCAAAAAAAATAAAAAATAAAAAATCTCTAAAACATCTTAGGTGCTAATCAACAAAGTAGAACATTCAAGGATGGGATATACAGTACATTTATATAAAGTATATTTATATTAATATATAAAAAGCGACTGTTCAACAACAACAACAAAATCTAAATTGTCATCATTTACTCAATTTTATGTTGTCCCAAACCTGTATGATTTTCTTTATTCTGTGGAACATAAAAGGAGACAATTTTGTTTATTTATGTATTGTTTGTTATATGGACAATACAGTGCAAGTGAATGGGGTTCCAAAGAAATAAGTGTTTATTTATATATATATTTGTCCATACGGTGCAAGTGAATGGGGTTCTGAAGAAATAAAGTCATGCAGGTTTAAAATGACATGAGAGTGAGCAAACAATTTTCACTTTTGGATGAACTATCCCCTTATTCATGTGATCCCAACAAACATGGATTAAGTAAACTACTACACATTTAAAAGGATTTCACACATTGTTGCATTAGCTCATTTAAAAATAGATTTTTAATTAAAGCTAAATGGGGTATTCAAAAAGATTACCTTGCATGATGGCCTGCAACTTACATTACAAAAATGCATTGACATTCTTGGTTTATTTATGGATAGTTTTTTGGTTCAGGCATAAGTAGTTTCATCCAGAACAACACTGACTGCAAAATGGCCTCCCATTTTTCATTGGCAAGATTCTCAGCCCTCCAACATCTATCCCATTTGGGGGACAAAGAGTGTTTTGGTATAGCAAGTACATCAGCCAGACTCCACAGGGCTCTGGGAATGCAAGATTTGTCACCCTGTGGGCGGCTCGCTCTGTATGAAAGGTTTGCTGAGGCAGACTCTCAGGAGATGCAGGGTGATGGCAAGCTGTCATTCCATTGGTTGGCAGGTGAAAGGGGAGGCTTACTCCCAGCCACCCTATGATTGATGTGTTATCTCTCGCTCCATTGGCCACTTGCATTTTTAAATGGAAATTTAGAACTAAAGTTGGGAGCAGTAGAAAGTTTGGGGCTGGGAAAGGAGCGGTACTGGAGAAATGTGAACTGTGCTGGAACAAAATTAATTTCAAAGTTCGTTCATATGCAGTCAGGCATGTTAACATAGACATTGAGATAGATTATGTCTTCTGACCACTATTATTGCATTCACAAACTGGGCCTGATTCAGTTGCATCTCAAAAACACTTCTCAGCTTGAAAAACATCAAGACTGTGTCATATGATTCTGTCAGGAAATAGTTCTGTGCATTACAATTAATGTTACTACTGATGAATGCACTATACAGCAGTTTCTACAATTTGCAGATAAGTACCTACTGTACCATAAATCATATCTTAGTATGTAGAAGTAGATATGAAACATAGCACAGCTTATAGAAAAGATTGTGAAATGGATCATGAGAAATGGATGTGACAGTTTAACTACAGTTTAAATCAGTTTAACCATTTAGAAAGTTGTAGATTTTAAACTAACTTTAATTTGTAGTAGACAAATGTGGGAATATTTCAGAAAAATACTGTAGCCCAACAAAACACGGAGTTAAGCTGTTTCCAGAATTTCTATTGCGTGGCGAAGTTCGTAGGCAAAATCCAGTCATTTCAATAGGAATCCGCACATTTAAAAAAAGTTTTGTGTGACCACCAAAAAATTTGCCATGCTGACGTGAAGTGACATTTATGTGTCATTAGTGCTTCATAAATCGCTACCTTATTGACAATAGACGATGGAATTTTTTGGCAGTTAAATTTTGCTGAAATATCAGTAACGTGACAACAAAAGCAAAAATGTTTTCCCTATTTCTGTTATTTTTCAGCATAAATCATAGTACAACACAGCATTAGCACTGATACAATGATACAAACATTGTTTAAAATAATACTGTGCTATGCAAGATAGCTCTCTCCATGATACATATAAACAAATACTCATTAAGCTTGCAGAAATTGCAAAAATATCAGTTATCTCAGTGTGTCTGAATAAATTTGCAAAGCCATATTGCTATGCATACCACTGATGTCATGGTGCTGTGAACATGTTTTCTCATCCACTCAGTGCCAGTGTCTCTTTTGTGGCCTTAATTACAATGATGGGTTCACATTCATGTTTACTTCACATCTACACTCTCTAGGAATGAGATTACTCAAGTTGACAATCTTAAAAAGCCTCAGAGTACGCTTAACTTCTGCCCTTTTCATGTTGAGTCGGTTGTTTTCAAGATGTGGTGACATACTGCGAAGTTTAAAGCCTAACAAACAGTGAAGGCTGGGAGTTTGTTCCACTACTAGAAACAGAGAGAATCCATAATTTGGATGAGTGAGTTTGTTCCCTCAAATGTGAGGGCACAGGCAGCAGATCAGAGTGGTCCGGCAGGGGTGTAGCTATGTAAGTAATGGGGTGTGAATGCAAAGCCCTAAGCAGTCATGCAGTCTACAGAGTTTCAATCTTTGGAACCACTAGAATAACAACTTCCTCAATGTTACCAGAAAATCCTATGATATGGACCAGTGGATTTGTTTGAGGGAAGATAGAAGAGGGCACAGACTAGCAGATGTTAAGGCGGAAGAAAATGTGGAAGAGAAAGATTTTATTTTTGCTTTTCTAAAATTAATTATGCTTCCTGTTCAGGGCAACCAAACACGCCGAAGCACACTAAACTTTAAACCTAGAAATAAATTAAGTTTTAGAATTTTGAAACCCCCCCCCCCCCCCCCCCAAAAAAAAAAAAAAGAGAACATATCACAACACTTTACAATAAGTTTTCATTTGTTAGCATTAGTTAAAGGGTTAGTTCACCCAAAAATTAAAATTCTGTCATTAATTACTCACCCTTATGTCATTCCACACCTGTAAGACCTTTGTTCATCTTCAGAACACAAATTAAGATATTTTTGATGAAATCCAAGAGGTATATGACTATATTCAACCGACACTTTTAAGGTCCAGAAATGTACTAAAGATATAATTAAAACAGTCAACGTGACTCCAGTGGTTCAACCTTAATGTTATGAATAGGGCTGGGCGATATGTAAAAAATATTTTATCGATAATCGCCTTAAAAAATATCGCGATATCCGATAATATCGCTTACCCGAGCCCCGCCCCGTCCGCCCCGCCCCCGTCGGAGACAACATAGCCGACAAGCACTGTAAACACACATCAGTTTGGTTGCACTTTATCTGACAATAGCCTGCAAATCAGTAGGCATAAACTTAATTTAATTAAAGGTTAAAGGTTTGTTTTTCTTTTCTTAGTTTGTGCTTTAATATAAAACATTAGCTTTGTTGTTATGTTAATCATTTCCACACTGATCAAGTGTTTGAAATGAATTTCGTTTCGTGAGTTCATTGTGAAGGTGGACATTCTGGTGGTGATTTTAAGAATGATGCATGTCAAATGTGTCTTGCCTATTTTTTCTTAAGGTCCGATGTTTCTCTTTCATTTTTGGAAGAGAAACATCGGACACATATGATTATAGGCTACGTTTAAATTTATTTAATTTTAAATGCGTCGCGCTGTTTTTTAAACTTGTAGTTAAGCTATCATGTATTTGTTATTTGTCTAAAAGCGATTAAAAACAATTTGATTCGTTCTGCATGACCAAAAACGGAAAGGTTTTTTTTTTTTTTTTTTCTCATGTTTTAGAGCTCCGATGTGTCCTTACAGGCCTCTTATAACGAAATAATAGTAATAAAAAAAAAATCATTATTTATTTGGAAAATAAGTAATTACAAATGTTGTTTGTGAATTTTATTTTTCATTTATTTTGATAACGAACAGGCTGCGATGTCAAGCAGTGCTATTGACGTGTGCGCGCGAGGCGCCGGCGTGATCACTTGAACTGCTTCCTTCCACCAGTGAAAACAACTTAAAATAGGCCACTAATTTTTGGTCATACATAAACTGTAAAGAGTTTAATCATATCTGTGTACACTCAGAACAAAAACAAAACATTTTGTTTTTGTAAAATAAAGAAAACAGGTAGCCTACCACTTTCTTCCGTCTTAGTTTCCTTTTGAACGTGTTTGTGTGGAGAGCGTCGCAAAAAAATAAATTAAAACAGCATATGGCTTCTGTTTTTTTTTTTTTTTCTTTCGTTTTGTTAATCTGTTAATTGTTTAAGTGAATATATTTTGTGTATTTATTCGTTTTATTTAGGCTATATGAGTTTATTTTGCGCTGCAGATGTGAATCCTCCTTTTCTGTTGTTTGCGCGTGTAAAACGAAACCACTGGAAAACAAATGTGGTTATTTTTAACGAGTCATAGACACAGGCTATCCATTCTAATTTAATTTAGCCTTTTAATTCTAATTTAACAATCTTGTCAGTTTAAACAGAAATGTACATTATTAGCGCCGCGGGTATAGGAGGTTGATGTCAATACACAAATCCAATATAGTCTGTTACACACACATGCGTGACAAAACTGTGTTTACGGGAATGCTTGAATGTTTTAAAAATAAAAATACATTGTTAATAAGCAAAATCAAAATGTTACTTTTATAAAGAGTAGCCTAGGCCTATTCGATTCCTGGCCTTAAGTAAATGTGATTCCAGAATAGATTTTTTATTCCTATTTAATTAGCTAGCTACTACAGGCTACAAAATATTTCATTTATGCTATGTGAATAAATATGTGAATGGTAACTACGGGACTATGTTAAATATATATATATATTTTTTTTTTCTTGATATTGGCGATTATCGTCTGTAACTGACTTTTAATATCGACATCGTGATACTTGCAAGACATCGTCGATATACGATAATACCGTCATATCGCCCAGCCCTATTATGAAGTGACGGAATACATTTTGTGTGCAAAAACAAAACAAAAATAATGACTTTATTCAACAATCTCTTCTCTTCCCTGTCATTATCCTTACGTAGTTGCCGCAGTAAGCACAGTAAAGGCTTCCGTGTTTACGTTGGAATGCCAGCTCAGTATTGGTCAAGCAGCATGACGCGTGCGTGTGATGCTGACGCAGGAGCCAGCCAATAATGAGTCTGCGTTCTGACGTAGAACCTGGGAGCGCTGGACGTAATCAACTTATGAGAATGACACAGAAGAGAAGATATTGTTGAATAAAGTCATTATTTTTGTTTTGTTTTTGCACATAAAATGTATTCCGTCGCTTCATAAAATTAAGGTTGAACCACTGCAGTCTTGTCGACTTTTTTAACAATGTCTTTAGTATCTTTCTGGACCTTGAAAGTGTTGGTTAAATTGCTGTCTATGGATGAGTCATATACCTCTCGGATTTCATCAAAAATATCTTAATTTGTGTTCCGAAGATGAACGAAGGTCTTATGAGTGTGGAACGACATGAGGGTGAGTAATTAATGACATTATTTTCATTTTTGGGTGAACTAACACTTTAACTCCATTATTTAACATGAACTAACAAAGAAAAATTCTTCTAAAACATTTCTTAATCTTAGTTAATGTTAATTTCAACTTCAACATTTACTATCACATGATTAAAAAAAGTATCTGTTAATATTATTTAATGGACCTGACATTGGACATTGTTAGTTAATGCATTAACATGTTAACTTATAGGACCTTAATTAAATAAAATCAAAAGTAATTACAAAATATATAAGCAATATTTTCAGTAATGCTCAGACCCCATTGTATTTTGAGAAACTGCAAAAGCAGACAGGTTGAAATGCTGAACCAACATGTATTATTTGTGCTTTGACTGTGATGCATTGCTCTTCTTCGTGGAAGCCTGAAGCCTGTCTCTGGTCCCTGTATAATGAATGCGCTAATTAGAGACAACAGACAGAAACATGGCTTGGACACATCTCTTCTACTTGGTGTGCCACTGAAGCACGACTAGCAGGCTTTGTTTCATTACACCCATAATGAGGAGCCAACACTAACAACTGAACCGAGGCCTGTTTGTTTAACATATACATGCTCATAATCACCTCGTGAAAACGTTCAGAAACACATGCCCTACTATAATTTACAAATAGAAATATATATATATATGCAACAATGGCAGCATTTCTGTTTGGTTAGAGGCTACAGAGGCGGTAATTATCCTCTTATGTGTTTATACAACATCATATAGTGTTTATTCAGTTATAAAGGCTTGTTTCATTTCCATTGCCTGATAGCACTGTATAACCTAATTTTTGAAATAATTGTGTATGCGATGTTCTTCATTACTCTCCATCAAAATATTTTCATCGAGATATATACTTTGTACATAACTTGTTTAGATACAACAAACGCAAATAGTTATTGTGCTTGTGTAGGCGTTCAATTTGCATATTTGCATAGGAAAAAGCAGGAGAAAGTATTTACATAAAGAAAGATGGCTAATTATATGTAAGGGATAATGTACAAAAATCATCTGGTCACAAGGGCTAAATAAACCTATAGAATCATTATGAAGGGGTTTATTTTGCAGTAATGACCAGCTGATTGTAGGCCTGTAGATTGCCAAATAAGTAAAAATAAAAAAACAGCAAAAATAAACAAAATCACAAAATGCTGATTCGTGTTGATTTTATTATGCTGGAAGAAAGATACCATGTTGCTATATAGCATGAAAAACGCTAAGCATTATTCACCACTCTAAATGAGCATAATGTCTGTTCTACAAGGTAAAACCTCCTTTGAATAGCAACAGGAAAGACTTCAGAGCTCTACCTTCTGAAGGAGTCTCCCTCCCGCCCTGGCAGGATTATTCATGAGCGTGTCTCCTGGTTTGTAATTGCTTAAATTGTGCTCTTCCATTAGAGGAACTAATTAGCGTTTAGCGTTTGTGTGGTAGCCCTCTCACTGTCTCCTTCTCATTTGTTTTGATTTCCATGGCCTGACTGTTGTTGTCAACCCAGACATCTGTACGTGGGGGGCTTTGGCTGGCCAATTTAGTAAAGTAATGTTTCATTAATGATGTTGCACATCAAATATTAAATGAATTCTTTTTTGAAGTGATGTACTATTTTTTTGTTCTATCTTTTTATTGTATAACATATTTCTGAAGATGTTACTTGTTTTATGTCTGTATTACTGAACAGAAGCAAATCAAAGGCAATCCATTTTGCAATCAAACGGTCAATCTTGCTTACATGTCATGTTCGTTAAGGCAAAACTATAGCATTGATTTTTGTCTCTATACTCTTCATTTTTGTAAGCATGTTGTTTTAGTTGTGACAACTGTAGGAACCGTGGACGAACCAGACAAATTAATCATTCAGATGATTCTTTCAAAACATAATACCAGAAACCCAACCTAATTTTCGGCTCCAGTCCGTCTACAGAAACACCACTGCTAGGTACTTTTATGGCACCCATGCTTCCTGACTGAAGGAGAGATGACAAACTTAAGCCATTTGTAGCAACCAAATGGTCACCAGAAGATAAAGAGTCTTTGATCTCCAGATCAAAAGAGACAGAGAGACAATTCAGGCCTGTTTCTCTGAGTGACCTAACTTTACAGAAAAACCAACAAAGACTGTTTCTACAAATAAAACTGCATCGAATTGTTCCAAACAATTTGAAATGGACTTATCAAACATCTTTCAACTGCATTAATTTTATATCATGTAACCAGTTATGCTTTAGAACACCCACAACTCATGTAACTGTACTAGTCTTGCAACTATTGAATGGTTGAATGAAAGTATTTCGTGTTTGATATATATTTTAATCTCTTCTTATCATTTAAATCATGGCTTGAATGAAATCTGCGTAAAATGTATCATATTCCATTTAATAGAAATTATGTCTAAAACGGTACTCTCTGCCGAAGCCGGCAATTCCAGAGACCGGAGATAACTCTTATTTTATTATTGGGGGCGGAGAAAAGCCACGTTTTGAAACAAGACAATATCGGATTGGTCAGAACTCCTCACAGAGGTGGGACAAACACCTAAGTTTAAATAGTCACATCACAAGATAAAGAACTAGTAACAAAAAAGTAAAGAGTAACAAGAAGAACAAAACAAAGACAAGACTAAGCTGACAAAGGACAGACAAGCAGCTCATTCAAGCCATCCAACTTCTACTCACTTTTCATTTCTTTTACTTAACTTTCTTTCCCGTTGAGAGTCTTGTGTTCTAAGTTTTGCCGCAAAGTTTAACCAACGACTTTTGCCGCCTTAACTTTAACTCCAGCCACGACAAAGAGACTTCATTTTGCCAGCACACTCAAACTTAAATTTGTCTGAAAAGACAAATCATCGTCTCGGAAAAACCCTTCACTCCACGCCGACGAGGAGTTTCCCATTTAAAGTCGACTCGACAAGCAAGTACCTCCAGATTCTAAAGCTGAACCGGTGCATTAAATTAATGATTCATGGTTCGTTCAGGTCAGGTCTTTTGAAGTGCATATTTTGCTAGAAATCCTGCTCATCATTTCATTCTCTCTCTTAAAACTCTTTCTTTCTCATTTCCTTTCTTTCTGCAACGTGTATGAATGTGTGTGTGTGTGTGTGTGTGTGTGTGTGTGTGTGTGTGTGTGTGTGTGTGTGTGTTGGTGTTAGATTAGTTTGTGTTAGAATAAATAAAGTCTCCTGTAGATTTTAAAAGAAAGTGTCTTGTATTATGTGCTTGTAAAATTTAATGTCTTAAACTGTCGATCTTAAAGTTACCGGGCTCTAATCAGTGTTTTCACGATAGTTGGATATTCATATCCGCAACAAGAGCTTATTACGGCCCGAGCAGATGAACGCTGGACGATTCAGTTGCTCGGTCGTAAACTAAATGACTCTTTATAATTCCCTATAAATTAATTATTTCATTTGAGCTGATTTGGTCCTACATAACGCAATGAAACATGTCAAATTGTGCGGACATAATTTTAGATTTTTGGCCAGTCTGTCAAGCAAAGAAATTATGAACACATGCAAAAAATAAGAGAACCACCGAAATATTGATTACGTTGCAGTCAATGTATGCTTTTTCCTGTGAGCTTTTTTTAAAAAAAAAAATTAAACCCATAGCTGTAGTTTGCCTTTTTTCCCCAAATAATTTCGTCAGATTAACCTTAAAGGGTTAGTTCACCCAAAAATGAAAATTCAGTCATTTATTACTCACCCTCATGTCGTTCCAAACCCGTAAGACCTTCGTTTGAGTTTGAGATTGTTTGATACACGCTTCGAACCACTGATTCGAAACAAAAGATTCATAAAGCTTCGAAACTTCATGAAGCAGTGTTTTGTAATCGCCCATCACTAGATATTGTGGAATAAAGCCGTTATTTTGTTTTTTTGGCACACAAAAAGTATTCTCGTCGCTTCATAACATTAAGGTTGAACCACTGTAGTCACATGAACTGTTTTAAATATGTCTTTAGTACCTTTCTGGGCGTTCGAAAGTCTAAATTAACTTGCTCTCAATGCAGGTCTCACAAGCCATCGGATTTTATAAAAAAATATCTTAATTTGTGTTCCGAAGATGAATGAAGGTCTTAAGTGTGTGGAACGACATGAGGGTGATTTATTAATGACAGAATTTTCATTTCTGGGTGAACTAACACTTTAAGACATTAAAAACAAATATCCCCTCCGGACATCGCTTTTGGCGACTACTGTGTATTCTGTCGACTTTTCAGTTTTTTTCATGACCTTAAAATTATGCAATTTAAAAAAAAATTAATGAGCCATATCTTTCTTTTAAAAAAAGGGCTTCTATTTACAAATGATGTTTTATTAACAAAATTCGGGAGGAGCAGGTGCAGATAATTAGACTAATTATCACAGGTGGAAAGAATTCAGCTAATCAACCAACGGAGGTATATATACGGCAGACTTACCTCTGTTCGATTGACAGTTTATCAGCATCCCTCCACCACCCCATCTCCTCACTTCTAATTCTATCTCTCATAACCACATCCGGGGGGAGTACTCTGGGTTCGGGCCAAAATTCCGAGCTCGAAGCCCTCCCCCTGGACAGCACGCCAAATACGCATTACTTTTCTCTATCTAATTATATGTATATGTGAACTCGTGAAATTATGAAAAAAGTATATATACAGTACTAGTCAAAAGTTTGGAAACATTACTGTTTTTAATGTTTTTGAAAGAAGCCTCTTGTACTCATCAAACCTGCATTTATTTGATCAAAAATACAGAAAAAAAAAGTAATATTGTGAAATATTATTTCAATTTAAATTAATGATTTTCTATTTTAATATACTATTTCTGTGATTCTGTGAAAGCTGAATTTTCATCAGCTATTACACCAGTCTTCAGTCACATTATCCTTCAGAAATCATTATAATATACTGATTTATTATCAGTGTTGGAAACAGTTGTGCTGCTTAATATTTTTATAACCTGTGATACTTTTTTTAGGATTCTTTTATGAATAAAAAAATAAAAAAGAACAGCATTTATTTAAAATGGAACACTTTTGTAACAATATACACTATACTGTTCAAAAGTTTGGGGTCTGTAATTTTTCTTTCTTTCTTTCTTTTCTTTTTTTTTTTAAAGAAATTAATACTTTTATTCAGCAAGGATGTGTTAAATTGATAAAAAAAAAAAAAAGAATAGTAAATACTTATATTGTTAGAAAAGATTTGTATTTTAAATAAATGCTGTTCTTTTTAACTTTTTATTCACCAGTGAATCCTGAAAAAAGTATCACAGGTTCCAAAAAAATATTAAGCAGTGCAACTGTTTCCAACATTGATAATAATGGAGTATCAAATCAGCATATTAGAATGATTTATAAAGGATCATGTGACTGAAGACTGGAGTAATGGCTGATGAAAATTCAGCTTTGGATCACAGAAATAAATTATATTTTAAAGTATATTAAAACAGAAAACCATTACTTTCAATTGTAATAATATTTAATAATATTACTGTTTTTTGTTCTGTATTTTTGATCAAATAAATGCAGACCTGATTAGCATAAGAGGCTTATAATTTAAGCAAATGTTTATTTTATTTTTTAAGTTGCAAAATCATAAGCCATCTAAGGGCACGTTGAACTCTTGCACAGAAATTCATGAGCTGATGCTGATGGAAAAACCCAAAAGGATCAATTGAAAAGTCAATAGAACGTATAAGTGCTCTGTATTAAAGGGACAGAAATCAATGCAATGTTTTTTTTATTAATGGATTTAACATGCAAGCAAGATGGTGACAATTCAAAAGGGAAACATTAAGCTGTCACCTTCATCATGTCAGTTTTTCAACACCAACAAGTTCCAAGTTCAAACCTCAACTCTGACTATTTATTTTCCATAAAGCCTCCTGAGTCTGAAACTGTATGCTATAATAGTTGTCTTTATGAGAGCTGTTCCCTTGAGAGCCTGTGAACACGTGTAGTCGACCTCGCTGGACTGCTGCTGATGAAAGCTCTGATAGCATCTCACCTTTAAGGGGATAAAATGGTGGCTGCAGAAGGCCGTATATTGCTTCACTTTCAAAAGGTACTTTGAATATCAATGCAGGATCAAACAGATGACCCAATCACGCAAAGCCAACAGAGAAGCGGTGCACAGGGGGAAGTGAGGCCCTCAAGCTCCCGGGCAAACGAAATCTGTCAAACAAACCTGACCTTCAGATAGCTCAAAGGGAAGGAGAACAAAGTTGTAGATAGCTTTAGTTGGCAATGTGTTTGAGAGATTTAACAGCCACCAGCTATAATAAGAGTGCTCTCCAAGTGCATAATAATGTGCATGCCTGATTCAAAGGTTTCTTGGCTGATTAATTCAACTTTAAAGATGAGGTACTAGATAACAAATAATTGTCTCCATGTCTCTTTTATGATGATTTCTTCTTCAGTTGATGATAGAGATTAATCTAAAATCAAATACCAGTCTATGCCAATTATCTTTAGACCCTCTCAACTCTTTCTGAAGTACATCAGGGCTTTTCAAACAGGGGTCCATGTCACCCAAATTTGAGTGAAATTAAAAAAAAAATAAAAAATTACATATGTTAGGGCTGTAAAAAGATATTAAAAGTTTAACTAAATAACACATTTATCAAATTTTATATTATTGTTTCATTCTGCTTTCCAAAAATGTTTAGAAATCATGAGATCCCAAGATCGACAACCCTAGTTTTAGTGTAGGTAAAAGATATGCTGCCATAAATAGTCTCTAAAAATTTCAAAGATTATAATAATTTATACAACAATTCTTTCTTGTTCTCGAATCTGATTGGCTGAGAGCTGTACGATATTCTAGTGATAACAGCATTCCTACCTTTTCACCATTTGTATCAGGCTGAGCAAATCCATCGCATTTTTTTTTTACAAATAATACACTTGTACCACTTAATTGTACCACAAACAATAATGTTAAGAGTTTTTTTTAGGCGAGAATGTAGTTGTTTAGACCTGAAATATGTGACTCATGTTTAATCAAAGTGCCTATTCTACAATTTGTTTAGACATTTCCAGAGATGTGAGCTCTAGGCCGTCAGCGGCTGTTCAGTGCTCGTGTACCCACCGAGAACAGTTTCATCTCGGACAGTGCTTTGAGGATTTGCCGCGGTCTCTTATAGTGGTTAATGATGAGATATAATTCATTTTGGGTACATAAAACGGGCAATCTTTGGTCTTATTAATCTATTACTTCTTCCTGAGCAAATCGAACTGGGCTATGTTAAATTTAATAATTTAATATTAAGGCTATATTTAACTTACATCCTGTAGAGCACTGCTTTTGTACATTTGACTGAATTATACAATTGTGCTTATTTCCTGTTGTCATTTATGATGGCTATTTTTGTTAATTTAAATATTGTTGTTCAATAAATATTATTTTATATAAATAATATTGTATTTGGTATTGAGAAAGGGTCCATTACTGCGTAATATGAATTGAGTGAAAGTTACATTAACACGTCATTAGATGGCGGCAAACTTTACGAGTGAATGAGTCGCAAGAGACTTTTAAATTGGAAGGACTTTTGTAAACAAAAGACTAATGTAGTTAACTAATGTTAACTAATGAACCTTATTGTAACGTGTTACCGTAATAACTATAAACTATTCTTAATTACATGCTACTAAACCTAAACCAAACCCTAATCTAACCCTGTGACCAGACTAAGTACATGTAGTTAATTAATATTACTCAGTACCTAAATGTACAGTATAAGGACACCTTAAAGTGTAATAATATAATATAATATAATATAATATAATATAATATAATATAATATTCAGTTTTTTATTTGCTTTGGTACTATTTTCACATCTAAGGTGTACATTTTCAAAACTCTTAGTACAAAAATCCAAACTGATCACACTTGTAACACAGCTAGTCATTGTTTTAATGACTAGCTGTACATTCTATACATATTTTCTACATAATCACTGTTTCAAAACACAAGATCATTAATAAGAACATTTGGTTTAATCACTGAAACAACAGTATGATCTTTCAGTTTAGTACTTTTAACAATCAGTTCATTCAATAGCAAACAATGCAAGATACATGTTTCAAATCACCCTTGTTGCTGAAATAATTACAGTTACACAGGCTACAGATGCCAAATTAGAAAATACACTTACATTACCTAAATTACATAATTGGCATACAATCCATAAAGTTTGTAATAGTATCTATTCAGTGTGTTATCAAAAGGTGTGATGAAGTTATGAAATGGCCATGAGGTTTTGTGCGAGGAGAGAGTTTGCTGCCAGTACAGTAAATGTTCTCACTGTACCATATGACTGAATCTATACTGTAGTTGACATTTATAAGGGTGAGTTACAGTAATGTGGCAGTCTCTCTACCATGGTAATCTGTTTATAGTATCACATAGCATACATTCTGTAATGTAAAATGCTGCATGCTATCTGTCTCTCTTCTTCTGATGTATATCTGATCAATCTGATGTTATAAAGTCATTGACTGTTTCCATGTTTTATGTGGACATACCATAGACGTAATGTTTTTTTTTTTTTTTTTTTTTTTTTTTTTTACTGTACAAACTGTATATTTTATCCCCTACCCCTAACCTACCCATCACAGAAAACGTTCTGATATTTTAGATTTTCAAAAAACATCATTCTGTATGATTTATAAGCCTTTTTCCTCATGGGGACCAAAAAAAAATGTCCCTACAAGGTCAGAATTTACTGGCATTACTATTCTTGTGGGGACATTTAGTCCCCATAACGTAGGGAATACCATGACCACAGAGACACAGACACACAGACACACACACGCACACTTTGAACATAGTGGTTATAATCTAAGATAAATCACTTATAACTTAAAATAAAAATTAATTACTTATGATTATCCGTATTGGCAATTACAAACAAAGTAGAAACTACATCTATACAGTCTGTATCTATAGAAATCACTAAATGATTCATTGATTAACCATTAAGATCATTTGGATTAAATAACAGACAAATGTATTAAACTGAACGAAAAGAGATGCAAATCAAAAGTTTGATAGTAATAGCATTACGAAAGGCAGTTACTATGAATGAAACATTTATATAGATGAAACACTTATTTTGCGTAGTGAAAAGGATACTTTGTGATTTTGTGGATTGTACTAACACAATTGAAAACATGCTGAAATGTTTGAAAAAAAGTGCACTTTTGATGATCACAGGCATCATGCTGAATCATGCTATTTTTACCTTCATCCATAATGTACATGACAAAAGCTGACCACTTGTGTCTCTACATATAACATCTTCTTGACCCTGGCTTTTAAATTTAAATCTGACCGACCTCCACACTTCCTCTACATGTAGTTCTACACCAATGTGCTACTACTGTTTTCCACCCAGGATCCACATGTCAGAAGCTCATCCTCTCAACAGATGCTCTTGTATCCAGGACCTTTGCCAACACTGCACGATCTATACAAGACAACCCTGCAGCCATCTGTGACCAGACTAAGATATTAAGTGGCTGAAAAGAGGGGAGAAAGGGCCAATCTGCTGAGAGGTGAATGAAAAATAAAATATTTATAGGAGAAATTGAATCAGCCTTGGCTCCTCTCTCTTCCTTATTATTCAATAATGCATAATCCACAGTCTATTACTTCAGTGAGGGAGGGTGATGTCAGTGCAGGCCAAGCCTCAGACTCCCCCTCCCTGAGCTGCAGTTGCCGGCTACGCTCCACCGAGCTCTTGTATCTGTGTCTGATAATACCTAATGCAATTATGTGACGGCACAGAGGTGCACTTGCCTGTAAGAGGACACAGGAAACATTCCACAGAGGAGAGTATGAGGAAGACGGCTTTAAATTGAAATCTTTATCATATTAAATTCTCGCCGTCATGCAAGTTAAATGAATAGTTTAGAAAATTCAATCAGCATTTACTCAGCCTCAATGTGCTTCCATTTTGAGGGTACAATGAACACATGAAAACTGGTCCGTCAATCTCCAAAATATCAAAAAGCACCGTAAAAACAACAACAACAACAACAAACATACAGTATAAAACTGACCTCACTTTGTGCATAGATTTCGTTATTTTAATGTTATTTACAGTTTAAAGTTGCCTACCCCATATAGACAGTTATGAACAAATGATTACATTCAACCATTTCATTCAATGAGCTTGAACAGCGACCCTTTCACGGAAGTTTTTCTCCATAAACAAATTAGTCATCACGTATAACCTTAACATAAATTCCATTTACAATAAACAACACTAAAATTCGCCATTAGTAACTTACTTTTCGTGTCATCAGTTAAAACCACTGCATACTCGAGCTCTGAGGATCATATTACTCACTGTTCTTGGCTCATTTTGAGTCAGTCATGACTAATTCAGTGAGTCATTAACTGGAGACTCGCTCCAAATGAATCGGTGAATCAGTTGTTGACCTGTAGTCAGTCCAGTTAGCTAATAAATCGTTCATTGTGATTTGTGAACCGATTCATCAATTGGTTTGGGTCACAAGAATGATTAATTCACTAAACAGACATCGCTATCATGTCTGATAAATGTTGTGTGTTAGTGCTTTATGCTTTAAAGGATTAGTCCACTTTCAAATAAAAATTTCCTGATAATTTACTCACCCCCATGTCATCCAAGATGTCCATGTTCTTTTTTCTCAGTCGAAAAGAAATTAAGGTTTTTGATGAAAACATTCCAGGATTTTTCTCCTTATTGGACTTCAGTGGTCTCCAAACGGTTTAAGGTAAAAATTACAGTTTCAGTGCAGCTGAAGGGCTTTAAACGATACCAGACGAGGAATAAGGGTCTTATCTAGCGAACGAACGAACGCGGCGCCAGTTCCGTTTTTTCCGTAAGTTGAATAGGGAAGACGTAGGACATTTAGCGTAAGCTTTTTGAAGAATACTGAATCGTGTTCTGGTGGAAGCACTTGTGATGTGATCATTTTTGCCTATAAAGCATATACATTTAGATTTTTTAGAAAATAACCGATTGTTTCGCTAGATAAGACCCTTAATCCTCGTCTGGTATCGTTTAAAGCCCTTTGAAGTTGCACTGAAACTGTAATTTTGACCTTCAACCATTTGGAGGCCATTGAAGTCCACTATAAGGAGAATAATCCTGGAATGTTTTCATTAAAAACCTTAATTTCTTTTTGACTGAAGAAAGAAGGACATGGACATCTTGGATGACATGGGGGTGAGTAAATTATCAGGAAATTTTTATTTGAAAATGAACTATTCTTTTAAATTATAGTGAAGTAAGAAAAATATTTACTGTCCAACTCTGCATATTCTGATATAACGCAAATATGAGCGTCATATGGACTACTTTCATGATACTTTTACTGTTGTTTTTTGCCATTTTAGAGCTTGAAAGACTCTTTTGCATTATATTCAAAAAAGAAACCAGGACATTTCTTTAAAAATTTATCTTTTTGTGCCACAGAAAAAAGTAGGTTACATTTTATTTCCACTTTAGACATTCAACTAACTCTCATTAGAGTATTAGTAGACTGTTAGGTTAGTCAGTGGACCATTGAAATAAAATGTTACCAAAAAGTAAAACATATGATTTTGAACGAACATGAAGGTGAGTAAATGATGACAAAATTTTAATTTTAGGGTGAACTATTCTTTTATAAGTGGTACGATATCAATTTTCACTTATACAGTATCTAGCTTCTAATGAGCAAATGTATAAAGACAAAAAAGAAGAATTATCAAAATTTCACAAGCTGCATGAGCATTGCCACACAGTGACATGCAATCCATTAAAAAAATGATCAAATTAGCACTGCTGTGTAGCTAAGCAGGTGGTCTGGGCTGATATTATCCCAGTGGGCCATCAATCTCGCTATGCAAACGTAGGCATTCCCAAAAGAATGACCCGAGACAGAATCTGAGAGCACCTGCCGTGTGAGAATGTTCAACCTGCACACAAAAGCCTGTAGAGGGGATAACAAATCAATATAGTAACCTATTAAACTTTTTCTGAGAGCAGGCATTTGGTTGGAGAAAAATGCTCCCTGTCAGGAGTGTTTGCATCTTTGCAGGTTCCATTTGTACTGGCTCCCAAAATAAAGAAATTGCTGCCTCCCATTTGCTTTCAGCTGAGAAGAAAAAAAAGCAGTCGATATTTGCTCCTGGGGACCTGGGAGATGACGCAGGCATAAATCACCCAGCGTGCACCTGTCCAAAGCGTCAGGCACAAAGTCATGTGTCATTGCGTTTAGGATCACGCTGTGGCTCCCCTGCGGTGGTGAATCAAAGCACCTTGTGGTGCTCTGAGAACCTGCCCCACACCTCTGGCACAGAAGGAGAAGCTTTTCCACATCCACCAGGATTGTATTCACATGCTCTTTCTTTTTTTCCACCAAAAAGAGGCAGGTGTCCAAATTGAAGCATCATTCAGTTTAGTTATTAACTGTACAATCTAAAAAATGCTGGGTTGTTTCAACCCATGTTTGGGTCAAATATGGACAAACCCAACCGTTGGGTTTAAAAATGTACTTTAAACCAGCGGTTGGGTTTGTCCATATTTGACCCAAACATAGAATGAAACAACCCAGCATTTTTTACAGTGTTTGTTATCATTGACTAGTAATATTAATTTAAGTCTCCAGGCAGAGTTTTAGCTGATGTTTACCATAAAACATGTAAAGGAACAAATGTGGAAATAGCACAGACAGAAATTTTTCATGCTCATTTGAGAAACAAAATAAATCTATAAACACAAAAAGAAGTCTCGCATTGTTTCCCATGTCATTGCTGTGGTGGGAGGGAGCCGGGGGGTTGTTTGAAGTGCCACGGGCTAGTAAGAAATCATTATGAGAAAATGGAGTTGAGTGTGACAAGAAGAGATCGATTTTTTTTTTTTCTCTTCTTTTTCCCCTCCGTCCACAGTTTTCTCTATCGCAAACTACAGATTTAACGTTCCCTCGTGTGAACAGTAGCCACAGGTTTTTTTTTTTTTTTCAGATTTTCCTTCTAACGTGTTTGTTATAGCTGGAGCAACACTTACAGCTCTAAGATTTTGTTGGCTGTGAGCTGGTCACACCGGAATAAATGACATTAAAGCTAACTGCTGTCTTAACACTGAAGCAACAGAAATCCTACAGTTCTCATCCTCCACACTGCCACTTTTTATCTACTTTTATTCATTTGCACTTATCCAAAGCAACTTACAGTGCATGCAAAGTATTTTATCAGGTTACTAAGTCAAATCCAGGAGAACAGTTCAGCAAAACTTGTCCAAAAAATCATGCAGAATGCACAGAAAAAGGGTTATGATTATATATATTAATTAGATAATGATTATATATATAATTATATAAGACTAGTCCCAGACTAAAATGCATATTTGAGCTGTTTTAACTGAAACCAATTTGTTTTTAATAAGGAACGCTTATAAAAGCTACTTAAATGTCCTAATTGACCTATACTCCTGGCTAAATCTAAGCCCTGTCTGTGAAACCAGGCCAATAATTAAACTATATATGTATGACAGACTATGAGTTACAAACAGGTACAAGCCAGTTTCTTAAAAGAATATTAGGCTATGCATGGTGCTCCTCAGAGGCTTTTAGTGTGGATTTAAGCAGGATTTAAGCAAAGTTTTCAGCTTATTTCTGCCTAATAAAAAGACAAATAAGCCTTATTACATTAAAGAAGGTTACTGTTCTACTTTCTTCACACAATTTTTCCTACATCTGCACTGTTATGCTTTTTCAAAGCTAATTTGTTCACCCACAATATTGCACATAGAATTGCTCAGTTATGTTGAGAGTACCACATTGCTTTTATCAGCAAAAGTGATCAATCACATGCTGTACCAGGTAACACTAAAACCAATTTTCAGAGCAGAGTGGCAGTGTCACACATCACACTGTTTTGAAGTTGAACACAATTACAAGGACAACTTATGGTTTTCATTTTAAATGTTCAGGCATAATAGCTCACTATTACATTGAGTGTGATCTTACACCGATTATACTTAACCAGACACACTGTGAGGTCATGCAAGTGTCTTAAAGGGATAGTTTACCTGATATTTTGCTGAATGTTTCAACTGTTTATCCTTACAATGAAAGTAAACGGGGTTCACAACAACATTGGAATCCGTTGACTTTTTACTGTATGGTCAACTAAGAAATAAGGTCAAACAAGGTTGAATTTACATTACAAGTGTTTGGAAAAATTAAGACTTTATTTTAATTTTTGGGTGAACAATCGCTTTAAATGGTGTTCTTTTATTGTGAAAGTCAAAAATGGTTAAGGAAAATCTGTTGGACATGTAACTTTTGTCCATTGCCCCAATTCTGGTGGCATATTCAATATGTGCATGGCTTGTGCACATATCTGTGTGCATTTTCAGGAGAATAATAAAAAAAAAATGTTTTAAATTTTGTGCAAATACTGATTTTTGATCGTTTTCAGCATTTTATAGTCCATGTAAACACACTCAGTAACTACCACAGAGATGTGCAATGATAACAGGAGGGGACCACAAAAAGTGAATTTAAAGTGTTGGTCAGCCAGTCTCTAATTTTCTACCTACAAAGGGTTTTATTATAGCACAGGCTACAAGTGGTTCTGAAGATGGGCCTGTAAAAACATAGACCGGTGAGATGTGTGACCACCTCATGCTGCAGGTGTGTAATTGAAAGAAAGCATGGCAGGGAAGATGCAGGCGGTGGAACAGATTTCAAATTGTGGAACGATTACATTATATTGCTTTATATTCATCTCAGGACTGACTCATTAAGCCAGTTATCTTCTTAAACAGCCTGCCACAGAAAGACAATCAGGTTAGATAAAACCATTATGCACCTTTCTCTAAACATGTTCTCTATGCATTTCTTTCCCAATATTTAAATTATCATGAAGACTGTTTTTTTTTTTTTCCCCCACAATATTTTGTCATAGTTAGCATGCCTATATGCTCCCCCAAGGTCCACAAGGTTCAAAATATAATGGAGAGAAACTGAGAGTGGTAAATTTATTTGTAAGCTCAGCAATATTTTAATAAAGATTCAAAAAACAAAGGCCCAAAACTCATTTGGTAAAAGGCTTTGGTGTGATCTTGCCCGGTTTAAAACAAACCAGACCTTGTGAAAAACAATAGACTAATGACAAATTGTTTTAAATCCACTATTAACAACAAAGAAAACTTGTTTCTTCTTTTGCAAAGTGAGTAAAGTGAAGCTGTTTCTACTTAAAGGCCACAGTGATAGCAACAACTATTTATGCATCTAATTGACACATCAAGGTCTTGGCTAAAGAGAAGCCTTAAGGGCTTTGCTCGTCAATGCAGATTATCTTGAGAGGAAGATCTTTAATTTGTGTCTTACAGACTCTCAGAGGACAATTCATGCTCTCAGAGAGAAACCATAACACCACAGTCACCAGGGGGTCATAAATGAGTGATATCAACAATAATGTTCTTATTTCTTTATTAACATTTGATTTAGAATTGTAAGACTACACTGAAGTGAAACTTTTTACGAGGGTTTAAACTCTTCTTTACCCAGATTTCAGATAAAGTGAAACTGAATGTTAATATTAAGGCTTTGTTCAGAGACAGGCAGCAAAAACCAAAGCAGCCTAAATCAGAGCAACAATACAAACCCAATCCAAACCATACCCATATGCGGTTTGAAATCCAATTAAAATCAGATTTCTTTTGCAATGCATCTCAAAACAGATCAGACACGATATGGAATCTTGCACGAAATGTGCTATATTCTCTGGAGCTTGATAAATTAGATATTGACAATACTATTTGAACAAATGGATCAGATTTCATCACTTGAAAAATGATGGTGTGAACTTCTTAAGATCAGATTTGAAAAGCAAATCAGATTTGTGTGGATTGCTTGCTATCGGAAACTGATTTAAATCTAGGTGGCAAGATACACCTTGTTTTTTCAGTAATGTTTGTTAGTGTCACATTCTTAATGAAGATGAAGATGAGGTAAGTTTAGCAGATCTAATTGCAGTGATACTTTATTAAATACAACAAAAGAGAACAATCAAGGCAAATAAAGGCGACTCATTAAGGTGAGACACCCCTGATGAATTGGGTAAAAAAAATAATAATAAATATCACCGTACTTCCACAGTTGATTGACCACTGAGTAAAAGTATTAAAGGGGTGGTTCATTGCGATTTCACTTTTTTAACTTTAGTTAGTGTGTAATGTTGCTGTTTGAGCATAAATAGTATCTGCAAAGTTACAGCGCTGAAAGTTCAATGCGGAGATATTGTCTTTTAAAGAATTCTCTGTTTAAGGACTACAACAATCAGCTGGTAGGGACTACAACGAGCTTCGTCCTGGGTTGGTGACATCACTAACCCTAGAATTTACATAAACCCTGCCCCCCAAGAACACGCAACAAAGGGGTGAGGCCATGTTACTGCATTACAGTACATAACACAAATGCAATAGCATGTCATAGAAGCAAGATGACAAAATGATAAATTATAACCGTAATTAAACTAAACTATACCTGTTCTATCTTCATGCAGCATGTATTCTCTGGCTCTGTTGGCATCTTACAACAGTTCCCACACGAGCAATTTATAGATTATCATGACAGGATATGCTAATCAATGGCTTTAAGATAGTTAACTCCACATCAGCTACATAAATTCATCAACTAACCGTTCAGAAGCGTCCTGTTGCATTCTACCTGTTGTCACTTCTTCTTGAGTCTCTCCATCATTGTCCGACTCCGTTTTGAACATAAAAGGCTGAACAGTTTCTGACATTTTCAGTGAGTCTGCATGAGATAATGTGAGGTGCTGCTAAGTGCTAACATGAGCTCCTGAAACTCCGCACCCTTTTGAGAGCAGCAGCTTATTTGCATTTAAAGGGACACACAAAAACAGCGTTTTTGCTAACCCTCAAAAAGTGACAAATTTAACATGCTATAAAAAATTATCTGTAGGGTATTTTGAGCTAAAACTTCACATACACACTCTGGGGACATCAAAGACTTATTTTACATCTTGTAAAAGTGGCATTATATGGCATTTAATTTCTTTAAAGGTAGATTTTTAGGTAGCTTAAATAAGATTATTTTAATTACATTAAGGTAAATAAGATTCTTTTTAATATAAATTCTTTTAAATAATTTCAAGTCATCTTAGTTCACTCAAAATTGAAAATTCTGTCATCACCTACCCTCATGTTGTTCCAAACCTGCATATCTTTCTTTCTTATGCAGAAAACAAATAAGATAATTTTGAACAATGTCGGGGTCTAAACAACATTGTTTTCATTTTTGGGAGAACTATCTCTTTAAGGCCCCCTGGTTGAGAACCACTGTTAAAGGTGCCCTAGAATCTCCCTTTCACAAGATGTAATATAATGCTGCGTTCCAGGCCCGTAAGTCACGACTTCAAACCACGACTCACGACTCACGACTTTGTAGCGTTCCAGGCAAGTCACGCCAAACTGCCTGAGTGTAAACAAACCAGCATGGCAGACCATACGGGGCTTATGCTCATTTGCAATTATTTCTATCGCCAAAAGTGCTTACTCCTTGCTTATTTGAGGGAAACGGAGGAAGAAAAATGGCGCATAAGGCAAGAGAAGCCGTTATACCTTTTATTTTACGTTATTTTACCGTGCACATAAACACCGCATCAGTAGGGGCTGCCATTGTTGTTTCGCGGGCTATGTGACGTCAGAGCGCGGAACTGGGAGTACATCGATCTAGTACGAGTTCACGAGTGGGAAGTCACGGGTTTGACTGCCTTTCCAGTGCACTTTCACGGGTAGAATGTTGGAAAAACACGGGTTACGGGTTGCCTGGAATGCGGCATAAGTCTAAGTTGTCCCCAGAATGTGTCTGTGAAGTTTCAGCTCAAAATACCCCATAGATTTTTTATTATACCATGTTTTAACTGCCTATTTTGGGGTGAGATTAAAAATTCTCTGATTTGTGTGTGTACACATTTGAATGCTTGTGCTCCCCGCCCCCAAACTCGTGACTTTATAATACATTGCACAGACAATACAATAAGTTCACACAGCAAATATAACTCTCAAAATGGACCATTACAAACTGTTCATTCTGTATGAGTTTGATAGGATGCTGCACAGCTAACGGGGCTAAAGCTAACGTTACACACTGTTGGAGAGATTTATAAAGAATGAAGATGCGTTTATGAACAGACTACATGCGTTTTCAGGTTAAAATGAAAATAACGATATGGCTCTGGTCTCCGTGAATGCAGTAAGAAACAATGGTAACTTTAACCACATTTAACAGTACAATAGCAACATGCTAAAGGAACATTTAGAAAGACAATTTACAAATATCACTAAATATATCATGATATCATGGATCATGAACAGTTATTATCGATCCTTCTGCCATTTTCGCTATTGTCCTTGCTTGATGGCTTCACAATACCTGCAGAACGTCTGATGATTCGGCTGTGCAGCTCCACGACGTTAATACTGCCTTGCCTGCCTAGAACATGGGCTGGTATATGCAAATATTGGGGGCGTACATATTAATGATCCCGACTGTTGCGTCACAGTTGGTGTTATTTTGAGATTCGCCTGTTTTTCAGTGGTCTTTTGCACGAACGAGATTTACATAAGAAGGAGGAAACAATGGTGTTTGAGGCTCAGGGTATGTGATTACCATGTACAGAACTCTTATTATTCAACTATGCCAAGGTAAATTCAATTTTCAATTCTATGGCACCTTTAACTTCCTTGAACATCCAGTGCAGAGTGGTTCAGGTCAGCTTCCACGTGATGTAGGAGGACATCTGGTCCTGCTTACACAAAGACACCACATCTAAGCTTTGGCAGAACTTGGGATGTGTCTGGTATTCTGAAAGCTAGAAGGTATAGAAAGTGATTTTTCCTGCTATGAAAGAACCAGTCAAACTCCATTTTACTTTGCTAACATCTAATATTGAACTGTAAAACACAGCAACCCACCTCTTAGTATTTTCACCATGATATGTGAGCCGAATAGAAGGTGTAGAGTGATTCTTTAGAATTGACCACTGGGATCTTTACTCAATCTGGCAAGTAGTCCCAGCAATGCAGACGAGTCAATAAACAAAAGCCGATGCGGTGCAGAGGTGGTCCGCCCTGGGTTGCTGTGAACTCAACACCAGTCTGGTGGCCTGCACATCAAAGGCAGAAACTGGGACTTTCATCTAGTGCTGAAAATGAATCATTCATAACGAGTTGTCGCTGGCCCCCTCAGGCCACTCCTGCCTATCACCTCTGTACAGATTCATTTTATGTGGAAACTGCATCTCTTTAAACTCTTTCATTTTGAAGTTCACAAATTAATGCTTCTAGTGTTTTTATATGGCTCATTTACCATATTTGCATTATAGTCTGAGTTTCCATCAGCTCCAGTTTGAGATCAGCTGGCACAGATGCAGTGTTGAGGAAGCTACTTTGAAACTGTAACTACTTTGCACACATAAAATGTAGCAAGAGAATGGCAAAAACTAAAACTGGAGACTTCAAACTTCAAATGATTTCATACTTTTTTTTGGATTAAATTTGAATTGATTTGATATCGATTTTACACTCTGTTTTCTCTGAATCTAAGCTGATTCAAACACACCAATCACAGAACAGTCATAGTCAAAACTCGTGTAGCATTTTGCCTATGACGGGCAGCAACATTTAAAGTGGTCAAGCTATCCATGCTGAAAATAACGGCTTTGAGTTGGTCTCCCAGCCCTACCATGTGAAAATTTGCCCCAAAACCAGGCTGACCAGACTGGAAGACCAATTAAGACAAGAAAACCAACTTAGGCTAGATTGAGAGTTTTAATCCTTTTGAAAATGTAGCAAGAAATATCAAAGCTACTGTAACAATCAGATTAAATAATTACATTTTCTTTTTTACTTTGCAATCAGAGCAATTTTTATCTTGCACAAAATAGAGGGCTTTGATTATGGTGACCACATTACAACCAATTAAATTATATTAAATATCACCAATAAAACGCCATAATTTGAGACAAAACAAACTTTGATAAAACCATGAGCAGAAATATTATTTAGCAAAATATTTGTAATTAAACTAATATGAATATTAAAGGGTTAGTTCACCCAAAAATGAAAATTCTGTCATTTATTACTCACCCTCATGCCGTTTTACACCCGTAAGACCTTCGTTAATCTTCGGAATGCAAATTGAGATATTTTTGTTGAAATCCGATGGCTCCGTGAGGCCTACATAGGGAGCAATGACATTTCCTCTCTCAAGATCCATAAAGGTACTAAAACATATTTAAATCAGTTCATATGAGTACAGTGGTTCAATATTAATATTATAAAGCGACGAGAATATTTTTGGTACGCCAAAAAAAACAAAATAACAATTATTTAGTGATGGCCGGTTTCAAAACACTGCTTCAGGAAGATTCGGAGCATAATGAATCAGAGTGTCGAATCATGATTCGGATCGCGTGTCAAACCGCCAAACTGCTGAAATCACGTGACTTTGGCGCTCCAAACTGCGGATTCGACACGTTGATTCATTATGCTCCGAAGCTTCCTGAAGCAGTGTTTTTTTTGGAGCACCAAAAATATTCTCATCGCTTTATAATATTAATATTGAACCACTGTACTCACATGAACTGATTTAAATATGTTTTTACTATCTTTATGGATTTTGAGAGAGGAAATGTCATTGCTCCCTATGTAGGCCTCGCGGAGCCATCGGATTTAAACAAAAATATCTTAATTTGTGTTCCGAAGATCAACTAAGGTCTTATGGGTGTAAAACAGCACGAGGGTGAGTAATTAATGACAGAATTTTCATTTTTGGGTGAACTAACCCTTTAATTGTAAAAAATATTACTTTCTCTTTTTTGATACATTAAATCTGTCCTTGCTGATTAAAATTATTAATTTCTTTTAAAAAACATATTACTGACCCCAAACTTTTGAATGGTATCATTCATTGTGATTTATGATAAAATTACAGTAAATACCAACAATAAATCTAGACGACACCATATATAGGCTGAGACAAAACAAACTGAGACAAAAACATGAGCTGAAATATTATATTATTTAGCAAAATATATAAAAAATATTATAATATGTGTACTGATGTGTACTGTGTCCACGTAGGCACTTAGTTCAATGAAGGCCCTGCATGTTTACACCTCGTATTAAGATGTGTTTTGGTCAATCAGATCACAAGTGGATGAGGGAGACACATTCCCGTTTACACCTGGTGTTTTAATCCATCTCTTTTGTCCACTTTTAACCACTTCTGTCCTGATTTCTTCAAGGGGAGGGGTCTATGGGCAAGTGGGCAAGCTCAAAACGTTTTAGAGCCCATTTGCACCTGTCATCCACTTTTGATCCGTTTGACCAAAACACATCTTAATACCAGGCGTAAACAGGGCATAAGTGAACACTCAGAATGAACCGATTCACTCAAATGAATCACTTCCTGCTGTAATATTGTGGAATTGAGCATTTTTGATTACCAGTTTTCTCAGCAGTAATTCTGCATGTGCAGTACAATGTCACAAATCTAGCAATGGGCATTTTGAGCTACTGAAAAATGTAGCATCTCTACTTTTAATGAAAAAATGATAGTTTCAAACAAAAACAAAAAAGTTAGTAGCATCACTACTTTTTGTTTGTTGCTCCCCCACACAGCACAGATGGAGAATCTATCAGCAAAGAAAACAGGATCAGGTCATATGTCTAAAATACACAGTGCTTCTGCTCTGTTTGGGGCATAGTTTGTAGAATGTAAACAGAGCAAGAACTTATTAGGATTACCCAGCCTTCCTCTCTCAGTTGATTACACCAGAGAACTGGCCTCACTTTCAGCCTATCACCTGGCGTGTGTGTGTGTGTGTGTGTGTGTGTGTGTGTGTGTGTGTGTGTGTGTGTGTGTGTGTGTGTGTGTGTGTGGGCAAGAGAGAGCTTTCAGTTACTGAAGCATCTCCATGTAAATCTGACGCTTACTCTGATGTGGTTAGTCTCTCCCTGATGATATGCAAATACTTAATGATTGATTCAGCAGGAAGGCTATTTTTTATTTATTTATTTATTTTTTACATGTGGAAAGTTGCGGAGAGAAATAAATTCAGAAACAACTCATGGATCCAGTTAGTGAATGCAGCTTGAGTTTTCTCTCTGGCCCTGTTTACATCTGTTAAGATGGTTTTGGTGGATCGGGTCTCAAGTATATGAGGCAGACACATATACATTTCCACATGGTGTTTTAATCCGTCTCTTTTGTCCACCTTTAACCACTTCTGTCCTGATTTCTTCAAGGGGAGGGTCTATGGGCGGATAAATGTATGCGTTTTTTCAGATCTTTTGGTCTAGTTGAAAAAAACAAGCTTGCGCAATTTACATATGAAGTAAGTTTTTGCTTTTGCCTTTATTTTCTTATCTCTTGTTGTCTTGTCATCTTGTTGAGTCTTGTCTTGTGTGTTGTGAGTCTTGTGTTGGATCCTGCCCTGCTGTTTCCTGTATCCTGTATCCTCCCTGGCCACTTATCCCTGCCTGGCAGCTAGACTGGTGCAGCTTTAGTCACATCTCCAAGTGTCAAGTCTCTGGTTCCTTGTGCCGCTGCCTCATCTCCATCTCAGTAATTCTGCGTAACTTCACTGGGACTGGTCTCAGCGGACGTCATCTACCTGCCAATGTTGTTTTTGTTATTCCCTGACATTCTTCAAGGTTTGGAATGAGGGTGAGTAAAGGATCAAAAAATTTCCATTTTTGCAAATGTCGTAAAGAGTAAAACAATGAACACTAAGATGGTAGTTTACGTGATTAATTCATGCCATGGGAATGTAAAATGTCATATTCAAGCATAAAAGTGCCTTTTCATTTATGAAACATACTAGACAACAGAGAAACATGCTATAGGGACTTCTTCATTAAATCGCATGACTTTTCTTGTAATATAAAGGGCTATAGTAAGAAAACAAAATAGAAGATTTTAATTCTTAAGACAGTTCTTGAATTGTTTTATGATTAACAAATAATATATACTTTATACAGAATGTTAATAAATTACCTTCAGAATGATTGCATTTAAATTACAGCAGGTTTCAAGAGCAAATCGTTGGCAGTGACAAATGAATGACACTAATTTGATTAGTGAGTAATTTGATTATTGTTAGTTACGACACTAATGATGATTATACTTTAGCAGCTGAACAAAAGCAGCAGGGAGAGAGGAAATTAAAAGAACTGAGAGAGAAAAGGGCTAAAAATGAAGAGAAAGAATGACTTGACGAAAATGTTTTACAGAGCTGAGACGCCATAAAGTAGATGTTAATGTTCCATAAACATCAAAATCTGAAATCACACACAGCATTTGTGTTTATCAGGCTTATCATACAGAGGTGCTTCAGACTGCATCATGCATCACTCTGAAATTCCTCCAGCTGAAAATATCCACCCTCCAGATGGGACAGTATAGCAGATGTGGTTTCTTTATAGCTCTCTCCAACAGACCTTAACAGGAGACCAGGGCTCAGATCTGCTCATCAACACAGCTGGCTATGGATGAAGGCGTCTGTCACATTTCAAAGCTGGCCAAACAGCAGATGCAGAAGGTCACTGCAGGAGTTTAGGAAAGCCGTAGTGATAATTGTCAAATGTTCATATTCAGCAATGTGAATCTGTGTTCGGTAAGCCAGTGAAAGGCTCTGTCATCCTCTAGTACTAATATCTGCAGAAAGAACTGACCACTTCCTTCATCCAAATCAAAGCGAGTGCACCACATTCTTTCAGGTCTCAAAAATACTCCCTGATGACACTTTATTTTTCCTTTTTTTATACTTTGTTTATTCTACTTCAAATAAATGCCTCTCAGAAGCCTGACCCTCGCCTACTGTCTGTCTTTGCTCAATTCTCTTCCCCCTTCACGTGTCACAACAATTTTAACTTATGCTTAAACTTTGCAATACATCTCACACATTTCAACAGGGCATTTTGCCTTTATTATTTATTATGAATTTCTTAAATCACCAAACTTCAACAACATAAGGACAGATCCTTTGAGCACAGCTAATGGCGCTTTGAAGTGATGCTTGAGTGATCAAGTATATTCCAATATACTCCAATAAGATTTTCTTCGATTCCTCTGTCCTCATGAACCTGGTAAAGAAAAGAGAGAGCGTGCTTCTCAATACTCAAATTGATGCTTCCTCATTTCCTCGCTCCTACGTCCTCAAGCGCCTGACCTGAAAACCGATCAAATTCAGCCATCTTGAAGGTCTCAATTCTGTAATTGCACCATGAGGAACAAGAAGCGAGGAAGCTTCCAGAGGAGTCATGAGCAAGGATACACAGGCGTATCCATCCCTCGCATACTAAGGGGGTGGAGCTAAGAACCGGCAAGGAAATGAGGATGCACAAAAAAGAAATGAGAAGCACCCAAAGTAAAAGATTTGTCACTGGTAATGAACCATCAGGTGTTTCTCATTGTATATCCCATGCGGCTCCATTTCTGTTCCACCCAACAACCTTGGAGAAGGTGTTGGGATGTTTGGAGAGAGGTGGTTTCTACATCAAAAAGAGGAAGAAGGTGAAATGACTGATTTTGTGAACTTTTCCTTTTTAAGATATTAAATTTAAAATGAAAAGAGCCACAAAAAGTATATTGGGTAAAGATGTTAGAGATAAGACATGCTTAGCCAGAATAACAGGGAATTCCAGATAAACCTCAATGCTGAAACTACACAGGTTTTAGTGCCATCTGTCTTCTCCGATCTGCACTAAAAATAACATGAGAAGCATTTAATATCTCCATCTGCTTCAGCAGAGGCTAAGGTGTGACACAACACAAAGCAATGAGAAGTACTGATTGAGCATTTAATGTATCCATGGCTTCAGATCTGTTTAAAAGTTTGGCTAGTGGCCTGTTCTTTTAAAAATGTCAGAACTTTCTACTTTCTTCAAAAACACTACAATCACCAAGTTTTGTGGCTTTTAGTCCATGTGGGTTCTAGTATGCTCTTAATATTGGACAAAATTATCATTAGCAGATAAACATTTAAAATTAAGAACAAGGACTTACACTATGTTGCACAATACTGATTTTTGTCAATTACAATGCCCTCTAGAACAATATGTCCTACCTAAACTTCCTGTTTAAATACAAAATACATCAGCAGCAAAGAAAACACCCCTTTTAAAGTGATTTCATGGGCTCTGTGGCATACAAATGGATTCAAAATGACTATAATTTTTTTTAAACAAATAAAATCAAAGCTTGTAGAGTGACAATAATGACGAGATACTGATCCAAAGGGAAAACTTTCTGCAGCGTTTCACATCGGTAAACTGTGATAAGATAAATGTCTATTAGAGATGAATGTTCATATTGTTTATAATTTCATGAAGACAGGAGATGAAGGGAAAGACTGTTTCTTTTCTTATCATGCAAAGGCAGAGCTTCCCCCATGGATCTTTTTTTTTTACGCTCATGTTCTGCTATCTTATCCCATGTTAGTAATCATCCTTCTGCAGAATTTCTTTACAGCTCCAGTAACCAATTACTTAGAGCAAAATTTGACCAACTCCCAGAGCCCAGAGATCACAGTCTTTACATATTACTTGGCCGAATATTGCTCTGTGTCTATCTCTTGCTTAGGCTCCTTTGGGTTTCTTATGTTGCATTTGTGTGTACTTTATTTGTTTTATTTTCTAATGTGTTTTTATCTGTTCTGATCTCTTGTCTTTCAGTTTGTGTCAAGCTCTGTTACATTAATATCTACAGTATAGTCCAATATCAAATATCTTAAAGCTTTGCAGAGTCTTCATGTTTTCAGTGTCTTTTCATATAATTGGTTCAATTTTTAAATGAAAATAGATTCATAAATAATACCCTTCATACAGTGGGTACGGAAAGTATTCAGACCCCCTTAAATTTTTCACTCTTTGTTATATTGCAGCCATTTGCTAAAATCATCTCAAGGATATATATGAGTGTTACAGCAAAGGGTCTGAATACTTAGGACCATGTGATATTTCAGTTTTTCTTTTTTAATAAATCTGCAAAAATGTCAACAATTCTGTGTTTTTCTGTCAATATGGGGTGCTGTGTGTACATTAATGAGGAAAAAAATGAACTTAAATGATTTTAGCAAATGGCTGCAATATAACAAAGAGTGAAAAATTTAAGGGGGTCTGAATACTTTCCGTACCCACTGTACACCAGGGTGGACATGGGCAGGGCAAACTCAATATAATGCATCCAGAACAGCACAATGTTGTATTTCCTGAAAATAACTGAAGAAATGTTATTTAAAGCAAAACTATTATTACATTTATATTTATTTACATTTATTAATTTAGCTGATTAAATTCCTGTTGTTCTTCCATGGAATTTTTTTTTCTTTTTTTTCCATATCACGATATAATGAAAGACCTGGAATATAGTGCACAAGTTAATAAAAGTTTTATAACACTTTAAATGTGCTTTAAATGTTGTTGTTTTTTAGTTATTTTAGAGCTTCACAACCTGACCCCATTAAATGTGAAAAAAAAAAATGGTTTGACACCACTGAAAAAAATAAAACACAATTTTCATTTCTGCATTAAGTATTTTTAGAAAAACGATTTGAAAGTTACGATAGTGTGCAGGGCCTTTATTTTGTCTACAAAGAGATACATAAAAGATGTTCTAGTGCTGGTTAATGACTTTTTCTTCAATGCAAAGTGTGAAAAAGTCAACAATGATAGTTTTCAAATCAAGTCCTCAAAGTTGCAGTGCACCGATGAGCTATGATTTCAGAAGCAAGCTGACCCCATCAGAGAGCAGAAAATAAGAGCCATCAATATAGTGTCTGGTTTGTGAGCTTTAAGGTGACCGAAATCCACTTCAACTCCGAGCTTCTAGTTCTTTAAAGTACAGGTGGGAACCATAATCTTTCTGAAGCAGAGCCAAAGAGCTGAGAGGCGTTTCCATGCTATAAATAAATAGATGCACCAAAAAGCTCCCTGTAGAACTTGTCAGATAGAGTGACAGATATGGGGAGAGGGAATGAGCCTTTTAAATGTGATTGAACATTCCTTCACATCAGCAGGAGAAATCATCAAGTGTCAATTTTCCTGTCCTTGCTCCTACGCTAACACGCTCGGTTGAGCTCAGCTGATATGCTTGCATTCTCCTCCTTAATCCCATGCATTTTTAAACAGGCACACCGACTCATGCCGCAAAGTCATTTACAAAGGCTTCGCCACGTTGTAATGAGAGAGTAAAAATGCTTGTTTGACACTCCTCCCCAGGTTTCCCCCATTCATTATAAAATAAGGCCATGGCAATGATAAAAGAAACATTCAGGACAAGAACGAGGACAGAAAGCAAAACATTTTTCATAGTATAAAGAAACAATGCAAGTTTTATGTTCTTTTGTTGGATTTATTTCATGTCTATCACACAGATTGTGTCTACTGGACCATATAGGAATCATTTATGGTGGGGACATGTTCGATCATTTTAATTGCCTAATTAATATTTATGAGATAAACCTGATGTCACAAGCAGCAAGTCCCCGCCCCCTTTCCTTAAGTGACGACCCTTAAGATGGACTATCTGTGGCTCTTGAGACTCAACAAACATTTTTTGTGATAATTCCATCAAACTTTCCCACATATAACCACAATATATTTCAAGACAATAATCCAAAATGCAAGTTTTGAGGTGAATCTTACATAATTAAACAGTTCTGCTCATTGTTCTTTCACTGAGGCAGTGTTACTTTTATACACCCTTTAGCTGTTCAGTCCAATAACTCATTGTTCTTATGAATCCTGCTGAACATATTTTACAGCATATAAATTATTAAAATATCTCACAAACAGGGATCCAACAGGGATACATGTCCAGTTACATTACACAGATACACAGTTCATTTCTGCATACAGCTACAACTGACACAGAAAAAAAACAGCAAAAATACTGCCTACTTTTCAAGACCACAAAGAACTTTTCTCTGTTGGATTCGTGTTGTTTATTGTGCATGAAGCCTGCTTAAAATGGGAACTGTTTGTGTCAGTGTGGATAGCCATGAAACAAAAAAGAACATATTCCCATCTAACCCCTGAAGCATTCAACACAATAACAAGCTTTAAATAAGACCACTGTTGCATCGGTGATTCATTCGACATGAACTGAAATAAACTCAGTTCTTTTCGCTTATCTAATGTATGATCCCCCTTAGTCAAATAATTAGAGGAAATTGCTGAATTAGTAAAAAGAGATTTACTCTGCTCACCTTGAATTTCCTCAGTGACACTGTGTCTAGTTTATTATGCTGTTTTAAAGGAGTGCAACAGGTTCAATACAAGGCGAGCTCCATCGAGGGTATCTTTAAGGACATGACATGTCTATCTGTAAAGCACTTTTTACATGGAGCAAACTCCACCCACAAGTTCATCCACCTTGAAAAGGTGAAAAAAAACATCACCTCTTGTAATATACACAGTTTTATTGAATAATTCATGTTTAAGTGCTTAATTCAAGCTTCACATATTTGCTTGTAAACCATCCTGAACACTGATCTGATTTACTTGCACTAGATGCTAGATGTTACTGTAACTATGAATTTTATTTTTATTAAAAAAAATAAGAGACTGCAGTATTATTTTTCTGTGACATTAAACATGCCACAAATGCTGTCGATAAGATTAAAAGAATAGTTTGACTAAAATCCTGTCATCATTTACTCTGTCATTCCAAACCTAAACCCTTTTGCAAAACACAGGAGAAAATCTTAAGGCCATTTTCCATGCTATTTTCTATGCAATTACAATAAAAGCAGACAGAAGCTTTCAAGCGTCAATAAATAAATAATTAAATAAAAATAAAAAAGGACACACACACATAAATAACACCTTACAAGTGGCCTATACAATTTTTGTGCTTTATGTAAGTTTTCTGAATCCATGTGATGTCTTTGTCTATGGAAACGGGTTGTTGAAGATGCTGTTAGGCAATCTCCCAATTCTGTGTACTGTCAACTTGAGTTGTGATTGGATAATTGAGATCATTGAAAAGGTTTCTCCTTTTTTGGGGGGGAGGGGGTGTTTAAAACCCATATGAAGAAAAATCATGTGGGTTTTAAAACAACATGAGTCAACTATTCCTTTAGTTTGAACTCAGAACATCCCTTTGCGTTGAAATATGCATTTACATTTTGCCACCACATCATTTCAAGATAGCTGCCACTACGGCATCACACTTTACTTTATGCTAAGAAGTTCTCTAGCTCTGTCAGATCAATCTGTCTTATTTATGGTAACAGGCACAAAAAATTTAAATGGATTATGCAAATAATCCCAGTCCAACAACCTAGAAGTTCTGAAACTATGCCAGCCTAACAACTCAAAGTCAAGAACAGCATTAAAAAAAGAAGTTATGAGCATCGTTGCTGGAGACTGTTTTGTTAATCAGTTATATCCCACACAAGTCTCAACAAATAAAAATTCTGTTTTAAGTTCTGGCATGTCATTAAAAGCACAGTATACAGAGGCAGTTGTCTTAATGAGACTTAATATACCCCACGAGAACTATCAAAGGGTCCGACAACAAAATAGCAATGCAAAAACCGGAGTCAAATGAAATGGCTAATGAAGTGATATTAGATCTTGCTCAGAATGGAGACTGGGAATTCAGTTTGAGGTAGCAGCCATTTTAGAAAGCACAACAACAAAACTCCCCAAAGCAGTCCTCCATCTTCATCTATGCAGCAGAAGAGTCTCTGAGCGTGACAGGTAGCGATGAGGAGGCTATCTAAGTTTGCGTCCTAATGAGAGTAGGGAATGAACATTAAGGCTTTAATCTCACCCTGAGAGCCAGAGAAGCATTAGTGGACGTCAGCCATGATGGAAAGTAATGGGATGTTTTAATGAAGTGACACAAAGTGATATTAATGGCGTGTTTAGCATGAGAAGTAAAGACAGGAACACATGGAGGCTGTGATTGACATGGAACCGCAGGGGACAGGCATCGATCCAGGAACACATGAGGGGACTAGGGCACAAAACCTGTTATTGTTAAGAAATGCTGGCTGCTTGCTTTTAACAGATGTTTGTTGACGGAGCAATGGTCGAATGTAGCATCCCAGCCCAAACTGACAGGATCAAAGCAAAGCAACGCCGTAGCTCAAGGGATGATGGGATTCTGACATCAGTGCCAGGTGCCATGATATGTTAGCTTTTCCAAAAGCAACGTATAAAGTGTATGTTTACTGTATTTGTCACTATGATGTGAAATGAAGATTTGTTAGTAGAGATCTGCAGAAAGAACATATGCGAACAGCAAAGTGATTGGGACTGAGTGCTCAAATACAGTGATTGCCAAAAAATATAGATAGATAGATAGATAGATAGATAGATAGATAGATAGATAGATAGATAGATAGATAGATAGATTTGACTTTATAAACCTGAAAAATGAAAAATTGTTTGTGTCTACATCTCTGAGATGTGCACATATGGATGTTTATCTTTTTATTCTGGTGGTGACAGTCTGATGTCGATGTTTTGACAGTTAACACATCATTAGTGGTCTCACTGTGGCCAGACCCAACAAAGATCCAGCTGTCAAAAGGGAACAAATAATAAGCATTGTTTGTACTACTTCATTTGAAATGTCTCCAGTCACTTTCCAAAATATGATGGATAGCACATATTTGAGTTTGAGATTTGCTGTGTGTGCCAAAATATTTCGGAATCTCTGTTTGTTCTATATACGACTGACAAAACAGGTATAGACAATATTTATGTTGCTGAAACTAAAGAGTGCTCTGAAATCTTTCCGAATCATTCTTTGATCCATACATAAGTGGAAAACAAGCTTAGCTATAGGCCCAGATGGAATCCACAGACTTTTCACATTTTATGCTCTGACTTTGGGGAGAAATACAGGATTCTGTGGAACGGATTATAGGGTAGTAAAATGTGTTAAATGGAGCTGAGAGGACAACACTCTTGTTGGTTACTGAAGTCACAATACTGTGTCCTAACCAGATGGACATCTGAAAGCAAATTAGCCAAACTACTTAATAATTCACATGCATAAGGCAGAGGATGGTGTTCCTACTCTGCTTAAAACTGTGGGGTTCTGTGGGCACAGATTTCGGGTGGACTCGTAATCAAAATGCTTTTTGAAATTTTATGAATTCTTCTCTGAATATATATATATATATATATAGCGAATGTTCTTGATCATCTCATAACAAGGCCACATATTAAGATCTGGGTAGATTAAATGGTAAGCAGACAGTCTGTTCTACTTATAAAGATCTGAGCAACTCTGACAATTTGACAAGGGCCGAATTGTTATGGCTTGGCAACTGGGTCATAGCATCTCTGAAATGGCAAGGCTTGAGGGTTGCTCCCAGTCAGCAGTGGTGAGAATTTACCAATAGTGGTTCACGGAGGGACAAACCACAAACCAGCGACAGGGTGTTGGGTGCCCAAAGGCAACGAAGGCGGTCCCATCTGGTCCAAGCCAATTGAAGGTCTACTATGGAAAATGTCACACACAATTTTAATGGTGGTTATGGTAGGAATGTGTGACTACATACAGTGCATCACACTCTGCCGCGTATGGGGCTGCGCAGCTGCAGACCAATCAGAGTGCCTATGATGAGCCCTGTCCGCTGGCGAAAGTGCCTACAATGGCCACACGAGTGTCGGAAATGGAAGAAGGTCGAATGGAAAAATGAATCCTGTTTTCTTTTACAACACGTGGACGGTGTGTATGTGTGCACCGTTTACCTAGAGAAGTGATGGCACCAGAATGCACTGTGGGACAACGATAAGCCGGTGGAGGGAGTGTGATGCTCTGGGCAATGTTCTGCTGGGAAACCCTGTGTCCGGCCATGCATGTGGAAGTAAATTTGACATGTGCCATCTACCTAAACATTGTTGCAAACCAGGTGCACCCCTTCAAGACAACGGTGTTTCCTGGTGGAAGTGGTCTCTTTCAGCAGGATAATGCACCCTGCTGGTCACCGTGATTTTGCCAAGTAAGACATGTTCCTGGATCAACATATTTTGTTGATCCTGGAACAACATTCCAGTCTGAAAATTTAGTCTTAACCCTATTCCTACCCCTAAACCTAATCCTACCCATAACTTATCCCTAAAATCAGAGGGGAAAGATAGGTGAATAACATTGATGTAGAATCACATCAATCACATGTAGGCTGCAAGCCTATACTTGACATAAACGGTAAACTTGTCCCTCAAATCTGATTGGTTGAATGGAATGTTGTTCCAGGATCAACAAAGATGTCGATCCAGGAACATGTCTTACTTGGCAAAATCACGGTGACCCACCCGGTCGCACACATTGTTCAGGAATGGTTTTAGGAATATGATGAATAGTTCAAGGTGTTGCCCTGGCCTCCAAATTCCCCACATCTCAATCTAAATGAGCATTTGTGGGATGTGCTGGACCAACGATCCACGTGCTTCGAGAAGGATCTGTAATGTCTTGGTTTCAGATACCACAGGACAGCTTCAGGGGTGTTTTAGAGTCCATGGCTCGGCAGGTCGGCACTGTTTTGGCAGCACGCAGAGGACCAATGCTGCGCTTGACCTCTTACTCACCCCAGTGTCATGTCAAAAGGTAACAGTCCTGCTGTGCATGCCCATGGATGGTGAAAGGAAAGTTGTGATCTTATGAACTAAATGCGATGGGATAAATGACTGTGTACCACAAAATCATGGTAAGAAAAAGTCTTTGCATTGAGTTGTCTTAGAAGGCAGCATGCAAATGCAAACAAATTTGGTACAACTTTTGTAGTCAAATTCACAAGACAATGACTCCTGTCAGCGGAATGAAAACGTCTCATGCTGTGTATTGACTCTTTTGAGTCAGATCTCCTATTAAATCATTCACTGGATGAAGTCCGACAAAAGTAGAATGTTTTACATTTATGAGTGTGTAGTTTTCAGTCATGATTCTTTAAATATAGGTATAGCTCATATTCATTTTCCTATGTTCCATAAAATAAATTGTAATATACATTATACTTTTTTTCACCATTTAGTCTTTATTCATATAAACTTGCTAGGCAACACAGTGAATATAGATGAAGTCAGCTAATAAAACTACAACAACATTTGTCTTTAATGCTGGCTCGCATGTATTTTCCATTTCAGCAATCCCTCCCCACCCTTTTGCAGACTGCAGCTTATTGGTAAGAGTGAAAAATGTTTCCCACACTGCCACTTTCTCATCTTCACTCATGTTTATATTTACAGTAAGCGTGTGTTGCTCTCTCGCCTGCGTGCGTGATAAGGTACACGTGCGGGAGACGGGCTGATTCAGAATGGAAATATATGAATATATGCGTCTTTGTATTAGCATGCGTAAGCTCGTTTGTCTCCAGAAAAGGGGGGTGTGGGAATTTCACAGGAGAGAAGCCAAGTGGGGAGGGAACAAGCGCTGGCGATCGTCTCCCCTGCAGTCTCTGACAAGTTCATTTGTATATAATTACTTACACTACCCGCGCACGAGAACAGACATTTGTCACCGTCAGCATGACGCTTGGATTTCCGACGGAGACGAATGCGCCTGAAGTCTCTTTATATAGTTGTAGTTATTAATCCCTCACTTGGTCTCATTTTAGCAAGGCTTAAACCTTAGAAATAAGGGCATGGGTCTTAACATGGGTCTTATTGGTACAATTTATCAGGTGCTCACTTCAGTGGTCCCCACTTCAGGTTCTAGATCCTGCATTAACTTGCATTTGCATAGCTATGAATCGAAATCTCCAAGAGACTTGGCTGATCAGACCATGCAAATGCATTGTGTTTGTGCACGAACCTTCACTCTGAGGTTTGCTTAACTTTTGTGATGGGATAATTTAGTTAAGTTAGATATTAAGTTAGCATTTAATGACTTTTTGGTGGAACTAATATTCACCTTGAAGAGAGACTGTGGTTGAGTGGCTGCTGTTTTACATTTTACGAGTTGTCATTATTCCACCTAGCAATCCATTAAAGTTTTTCTGAAAAGTTTTCCTCTCAATTTGCAGAACATTTCAACCTTGCAGCGCAAAGAAAGGACATTAACATACAATTATTTGTGGGATAATTGTATTTATTCATGTGGAAATGACAGGTTAAAAATAACTCTTCCACCTTTGATTTGAACTTTGATATATAGTATAACACAAAATTGACCATAATGGAGATTTTACAGCTTTTAAAGATAATGATGGATACTATTGACTCACTATCTCAATCCCCATATGAATAACCACTAGAAGCAGTACTTTAGATTCAGTGGGTGCACAATTCCCGTTGATGACTGACGTGTTTGGATCATTTAAGAGAGTGCTTTTTGAGTGTTCACCAGATTCGATGGCTCGATTCTTGGAGACTTCGCTAAGCTCTCTAAAACTATACATTTAGTTGGACTATTGACTCATCATTAAAGAAATCAATTCATAATGGACATTATTCTTCAGCTCTGGAGCTGTGTGATTAGTACAGTGATTCATCCAGTGAAGTACTTTAGAGCTATTTTGCTTTGAATGGTGTTGTGAACTTTTCTGAACTATATAGTGATGCGGTTTTTGCCTGCTGAATAGATCAGCATATATGTAGCTCATCACCAGTGTATGTCGTGTTTTAGATTTTCTGTACAGTGAATGTGATTTCACCAAGTACAACATGTTCCTGGATCAACATCTTTGTTGGTCCCGGAACAACAGTCTAATCAACCAATCAGATTTGTGGGACACGTTTACAGTTTATGTCAAATTTAGGCTTAAAACCAGGGTTAAGTGCTTCTACATCAGTGTTATTCACCTATAATTTCCCTCTGATTTTAGGGATAAGTTATAGGTAGGGTAAGGTTTAGGTGTAGGTGTAGGGTTAGGGCTAAATTTTGGGACAGGAATGTTATTCCAAAATATGTTGATCCAGGAACATGTCTTACTTGGCAAAATTACGGTGACCGTTAGGGTACCCAGGGGTCTTTCTTGGTCAGCACCACCATACTGTTTGCTAGTAAATTTCACAAATAAATACAAAGAAACACACTGAATTAAACATGACATTTCGAAAGAAAGAGTATTTTCTTGTACTCCAATAATCTACATTTTTACAGTATATCTGTCTCTCTGGAAGGCCTATAAACCTTCAAACTTCAAGGCTTTTATTTTTTCCCTCACAAATTTCAAACAAGGTTTTGTTAAGCCAATATTCAAAATATGTCTTAACAATTTTTTTTTTTTTTTTTTTTTTTTTTTTAAATGAGTCATTTTTTATATTTCAAATTCTAATTCCCATTCTGCATCCTGAATCCTGTTTACTATCTCAGTTCAAATTCTATTCAAATTCAGGAAATGACTTATGTGCACAACCCTCATGAACCAGCCAGACCATCACTATCTCACTAACCAACAGAAACCTAGAAATGCTGGTTTAAGATGGTCATTTTAGTAGTCCATTTGCTACCAATCAGACAAGTTCATTCAATCTGTCTAATCCTGATAGCGTTTGGACAAAATGTTTTGCTTATTTATTTTGACTTCATATTCTGATTGCATAATGTATCTTTACCAGTACTGTCCCAACTATTGTGTTGTATTTGAGGGTGTGAAGTAAATTCAAGAGGTTTATGCTGGTTAGCATGACAAGATTATTAACATGGATATACCTGTAAGAAGGGTACGCAAGAGACTTCCTCCCTAGCCAAATATGCTTCTTTGAACAAAGGAACAGTGCTGCCTGCAGCTCAGTAGGTTTTCTGCATGAGTAAACCATCTGAGACTGCCTCCCTAGTCCCAGGTAACTAATTTTACTCTTGGTGGGTGTTTATTGAGAGCAAATTGTTTACACTTAGCACTGCTTGCTGTGACACCATCTGAATACCATTGTTACCTGTTAGAGAAGCTAAAGATAGAACAACAGAACTACGAGAAAAGAGCTTGAAAAAGACTCCATGTGTGTCAGATCACACATGAATTCACAACTGAATCGGTGTGATTTGCAATTCAGTTTTGCAAGCTTTGAGATATCTTATGTTAAGTAATTCGACAGCAATATAAAAGATTAACAAACAGGTAACAGCTGGCTTTTAGCTATCAGCGGCAGTCCTGTAAAGCAAAAATTAACCCCCTCCCCTTGAACACGAGCCAGAGATACAGAGGAAGACATCTAAGTCATAAAGGACTAAATGAGCTTTTCAAGTCTACAGAAAAGAGAGCAGATCTTCTCTACTTCATTAATTTGACGCACCCCTATCAGGCCCTGTTCAGAGGAGGCAGCACATGCTGGTGTGTTAATGTGACGGTAAGTGATGCTGAAGCGGCTGTAGCAATCAGTGTAGTGCAGTGATCTCTGACGAGAGAGCCATTGGCGAAGCTTCAAAGAGTACCCATTAGCCTCCCTTTAATGAAACATGCTCGTTAATGATAGCTATCTTTCTCGTTCTCCACTCCTCAGAGAAAATGCAGGCAAGAGTTTGGAACTTCTGAAAATATTTAACACACATGGCAGGGTGCAGGAAGGGACTTGTAAAACCTTCTAGTATCCCACTTGCTAGCTAGTGTCTGCGTCGGGCTTGCACATTTATCGAGCAGGTTGGAAAGATTGTCTTTTGAGGGTCTAGGTGGGGCAGTGTCATGGGGTAATGCTCTTAAGGCCCTGATATACTCATGGCAAAGTTCTTTTTCGTTCTTCGCTTAGGGGTAAGAAGAAGTTCAAAATACTTGCCCAGCGGTATATACTGTTAGCGAACATACCGCCGCCTACACTGAGAGCTGCTTTTAGATGAATATGTAAATTTAAGCTGCATGCTTGATCTCATAACAAAATAAACACACAACAAAAATGACAGAGGTGAGAAAACAGCAGTTAAAGGGATAGTTCACCCAAAAATGAAAATTACCCCATGATTTACTCACCCTCCTGGCTCTTCCAAGCTTTATAGAGGCAGTGAATAGAGGATGAGATTTTGAAGCCCAAAAAAGTGCAACCATCCATCATAAAAGATATCCACACAGCTCCGGGGGGTTAATAAAGGCTTTCTAAAGCGTAGCGATGTGTTTGTTTAAGAAAAAAGTAAACCCTGACGCAACGTAGGAGTAGCATAAGCTTTGATGCCTCTCGCTGTTCAAACAAATAGGGCTGAGCAACAAACTCAAGCTCCTCTTCTCTTATATCGAAATCCTCCAACATTTCTCTTTAAAAGTTCTTGTTTTAGACTTCTAATTCATGACCGATGTTTTGTTTTGCGCTTCCGCGTTCGTCAATATGTCATGCGTCGGGTCAGAGTTCACTCTTTTGCCGTAAATTGCTGCGTACGACCATCTGTCGGAAGCTAGTTATTTTAGTTATTAAAGTTTTAAATATGGATATTTTTCTTACACAAACGCATCACTTCACTTCAGAAGCCCTTTTTGTATAGATTGTTTAAAAGCAAGCAGCTTTACAGTATTAAACATGAAAAGACAGTGTCAGAATAGAATTACAACTTAATTTTTTACTATAAAGCGTCTCTCCAGTGTGTTCATGTTTTTATCCGTGGATGTTTGACCTTGACAGACTGAACCATAGACTGTAAAAAAGACGCACCTTCACTCTCTTCCACTGTAGTAACTGAAGCCGCCAGTGTTGCGATATGGCGCTGACATCTTGAGTCTCGAGTCTGCACAGTAGCAAAGAATATACACTGACAAGAAGTGAAACTCAATAGAACGTTCCATTGCAACACCGGCGCCCAGCAGCAGCCCTATGCTTCCGCCATTTTGGGGTGAAAGCAACTCGCAGTCCACTAGTTTCTATGGCAATATCAGCTGCTTTGATAAAAAAAAAAAAAAACGTACATGAAAGTTGAAATCTAACCTGAATGATGACAACACAGAATAAAATACTATCACTGGTGATCATCAAATCCTTTTAACAGTTTATATTACAGACTTTGTGTTTAAGTCTTTTTTTCACAAAGCCTTTGCTAGAAACCCAGTCAGTTTGGGTTAAAATTCTTTTAAGTTCCAAGTATTAGCATTATAAACACTGAATTAATACCAACATATGAAATTAAATTAAGGACATGCATCAGAAAAATTGGGAATGTAGGACAATAAATATATAACAGAATATAACAGCTTGACAGTAAACTGTTTTTGCAGTGTTGTCCTATATTAATGTGCATTAAAGCAAGACTATGTAAACAAAAAAACACAGCCACTGTGTCCAAAAGTGGGAATTATGGGATAACAGACACAGCAATGCATCATGTTCTATAAGATCATGTTTGTAGCTTAATCCAGGGGATTAAAACGTAGCCTATATATTTCAGACCTAGTGGAGTAATCTACTCCACTTTAATCCCCTGGATCACGTTACAAACATGATGATCTTAACTTTATTAATTATTAATTTATTAATTTACTATTAATAGTAAATATGTAAAGTTGCATAAAATGGAAATACTCAATAAAGTAGGCTAACTACGATACCTCAGATGTGTAATGGTTGGATTCCACAACTGATAATAATAAAACATATATAGGCTAAGACAATACAACATTTACTGTAGGTGTCATAAAATTTACTGAATTTGAGAAATTGTCTATTGCGTTCCTGATTTGGCTGTGAGATTCGCCGATTTGGGTGCATAAGATGTGATGGATTCTATTGTCCAGTTGGCATTTTCACCCCAAAATGGCTGCCGCGCTACCGAAGCGACACCTAGTGGCTGTTACCCAAAAAGCGTCAGAGTTTCGCCTCTTGGGTTCTATACTCTTTGACAGTAGTGAGCACGAAGTGGAGCCGCGACATCAAGGTCCCGCCCATATTCAGAACAACTCATTATGTCGGTGTGAAATAAACAGTTATGGAAATGTAGAAATTAAAATTAACGTTCCTCGCGAAGATCCAGAAAAAAGTCCGTTGGTACCTCAGTGACTACTTCACTCAGAGACCAATGTTAGTTCAAAAGTATTTACCAGTGGACTCTGGCATATTGTTTTATTGTTATATGACAATGATGACAATTGTTGTCACTGTTTTTTTGTTTGTTTGTTTGTTTGTTTTAATTTAATAAAAAAACAAAACAAAAAAAACAAAAAACAATGGAAGCGAAAAAAAAGGGAAAAAAAAGTATTTACCAGCCAGAGTGAACTTTTCTGGAAAGTTCACGTTGGCAAGCTGTTTCAAACTCCTGAAACAAATTTCGTTTTGGCCTGATTTTGTTCAAAATTACAACACACCAGTTCGTTCTTCGATTTTGCATTAAGTATATTAGGGCCTTTTAATGTTTTATCAAATCAACTACAATACACCATGAGTAGCCTGGCGTGTAAAGGCCAAGATGAGATGGTAGCCTTGTCCAAATACCCACACTTGCGGTCTTTGCACTTGACCACTTAGGCTACATGACGTATTTCCTGTATTTGGCCTAAGTGTTCAAGTAGGCGTGAAGACGTGTGTGTAGAACTTTTGATTACCCGATGGGACACACTTATAGTGTTGTAAAAAAAAAAAAAAAAAAAAAAAATGCAATGCATTTTAATTATTATTTTCAGTACTTTGCATTTTAAAACAGTGGTCGCTACAGAAGACACGATTTTAAAATTGTGGTGCTTCTTTAAGTGATAAAAAGCAGTTGCAAATTGCTTTTATTTGCATTAATAAAATGTGCAACACTTTATATTTTACTACCAAATTATATGTAATATATAATTCATTTAACTTACAGTCGTATGTTTGCCTTGACATCTCGCGTTTTCGGGGCATGTGAGATCCCAAACATAATGCATGATGGGATACGCTTAGCCTCGAATACCGAAGCGGTATTCAAGGTAGTGTGGGTTTAGTGTGCATTAAGGGCACTGCACTTGGGCATTTATAAGACATGGGACAGTCTTGCATACTTACTTCCTGTCGTGTGCACGAGCTCTCAAGTGGCCAAGACCGCAAGTGTGGGTATTTGGACAAGGCAATAGTAGATATGGATGACCAGAGTCACATGATCATGTGTTCATTCTTATAGCTGTTCAGAGGAGGTACATATGGAAGCCCATTTGCACCTCAGAGTAAAAAAAATAGAAAAACAAAATTGTGAGATGAAGTTTAAAAATAAAATTGCAATTGTGAGATATAAAGTTGCTTTTTTGAGCATCAAATCAGCATATTAGAATGATTTCTGAAGGATCATGTGACACTGAAGACTGAAGAATGATGCTAAAAAATTGGCATTGCCATAACAGGAATATATTACATTTTAAAATATATTAAAACAGAAAGGTTATTTTAAAATTGTAACAATATTATTATTATTAATTATTTAATTTATTTATTTATTGATCAAATAAATGCAGCCTTTGTGAACATAACAACATAAGAACAAAAAGCATGAAAAATCTTACAGACCCTGCATTTTCGACCACCCCATTTGAGAGGCTCTTCTTTATCAACTATGAAAAATTATATTTCATATAGTGTAATCAAATGAACCCCTATTGCGTGTCAGTGAGAATATTAGGCTAAGTGTGTTGTTGTCAAAACAACTTGAATTAATTTACTCAACTGCACCTGATCATTCAGCAACATTATATCAAACAGCTCAGGGACCAATTTACCAGAACAAGACAAGATCAAGCCCCAAACTCATTCCTGTTACACAGTTTAGTTTCACTGTTCAAACAACTCTCAACAGCATCATCCAAAGCTTTGTAAACTCTAATATATTTACATATGACTTATTCTCAGCCATATCTGTATATGCTAACAGACTCCATGATCTGATATACTGAGATGAGACCTGCAGGTGCAAATTGCATTCCTGCATTTATAATAGGGAAGCAGTAAGTAATCTCAGTGCAAGGTGAGAGACTGTCATGCATTGGGTGCAAATATGATTGATATTAAAGGGAGCATTAGTAATAAAACTTTTTATTTTTTTACATTCATGGGGAGGTAAAGGGATATCAGACACCAACCTAAGTGTGAAATGTGTATTTCTTCCTGCCTGCCAAGGCAGGTAAGGTTCTTAATCTGTTGAATCTCATGGGCTTTCTTTCTCTAAGATTCTTCCTGGGTAAGAGACAGAGTCTTTTTTTGAGTATCGCTCAAGGCATAGACATAGATTTGAAGGGGGACGTTGACTTTTAATGACACAATATGCCAACATATTCTGTGGTGTTAAGTGAAAGAAACTTTCTCATTCACTGAAAACAAACAACCGAACTTATATAACATAAATGAAACTGAAAACTAGCATGGCGCCACTTCTATTCATTAAGTCAGATCACGTAGCAACACACACTGTGGACTGTCCATGCTTCTGCTCTTGCTAATACACTTTAGCCCCTGCTGGTAGGAGCCATAACTACATGCTCTGCAGAATAGTAGATGCTGTGCCACTGACCAACTTTTTTTGTGAAGGTCCACTGCCTTTGACATGTAGAGTTAGTTCAGTATAGTTGCTACTGAGATGTTTAAGGTATATGTTAGGTAATGTTTAAGATATATATTCACACAGAATGCGTTTTTCCATTCCACTCTGCTACTTTTCCATTGTTTGTCTAAGTCAGGGGTGTCCAGACTCGGTCCTGGGGGGCCACTCTCCTGCATAGTTTTGCTCCAACCAGCTCCAAAACACCTGCCTGTAAGATTCTGGTATGCCTAGTTAGACCTTGATTAGCTGGTTCAGGTGTGTTTAATTAGGGTTGGAGCTAAACTCTGCAGGACAGTGGCCCTCCAGTTCTGAGTTTGGACACCCCTGTTGTAATGCTGCCTTCACATGTTCTCGGAATGATTGTAAATACGAGTTTCCTAGGTAAAAATTGCACATGAACGCCCTCTCATTTCCAAAGGCACGTGAAGGCAGCGTAAGTAAACACGCAGTAGACAGATGTGTTTGACCGTTGCGCTCATGTCTTTTGCAGTGTCTCACGCATGGCACAGTACTCTAAAAATGCAGCGCTCAAGGTTCAACTTTTAAAAAACGCCTCTTTAGACTTTGAGGTTTTTTTTCTTTTTTTCATTCCACTGACCTGTGTTGTGTGTTCTTAATCACAAAAACATATTTTGTGTGAATGGCTCCTAAGAATGTGTGTTTTTGTGATGTCATTGGCCATTTGCAATTATGACGTTATTTTTTGTGACTTAGAACCATTAGTCACATGCCATTTTTGGAGATGCATGGCACAAAACTTGATTATAAGAATATATTGTTTTGCTTATAGGGAGTCTTGTGCCAGGTGAGCAACTACCACTGAGACGATGTTAACAGATGGTTTTAACCATGTATTATATAGACAAGGTATTATAATTAACTTTTCATCAATGTTGCTCTTAGAATGTAAGGTTTTGCTTATATCACTAGTCAGTGAGAGTACTTGGGCTGCTACCTGATTAGGTTGAGAGCACATTTTTAAACTGTATGTTCATCATATAGGTGATGAATAGTAGTATTGATTGTTCAACATTATATATTTCAAATGTACGTTTGTGCAATAATCATCCCCTGAATATCTTGATAACAACCTACTAAACAGATCCTCATGCTACAAGAAATTTTGTGTGCTGACAAAGAATTTGGTTTACACTCTTAAAAATAAAGGTTCTTTATTGGCATCTATAGTTCAATGAAGAGCCTTTAACATCCATAGAACCTTTGTATTGCACAAAAAGTCTTTAGTGGTAAAAGGCTCTTTGGATTATTTAAAAAAAAAAAAAAAAAAAAAAAAAGGGTCTTTTGAGAACTGTAAGGTTTTTTTGGGGGCAACCCAAAATGGTTCTTGTATGTGAAAACCCTCTTTGGAACCTTTATTTTTAATGGTTCGACAGCAGTCTTGTGCAGTACAGCTGTGCATGAATGCGCTGTCCTTGGCAAGTAGTGTGTTGTTCATGTGTAGTCTTTCATGCTGAAATCTCCACTCCACCTGTATCAAGAAAAACAGTGAGCCTTTTCTGAAAACATATTTTACTTACAGAGTGGCTAAAACCGACCTCACCCCTGCTTCATTGTTTTAACTCGCTATAAGATTCATCTGTGTCACTTGACTGTGGCCTTTAAAAGGGCATTAGCTGGAAAACAGCACCAAAATGCTCCGGCGGAGTGGATAGGTCTTTCAGTAAAGCCTCAGGGAATAGCTGGGCTGAAACCTCTGCATTCGCTGTAGTGGTCAGACAGAAAAGCAAGACTATACTTAAACTTGATTTTTGGCTCTCTTGCTCCCCCTGCTGGAAGTTACATTCACTGCTGCTGAGTGAAAACAGCAGATTTTCAGATAAGGCAGAGGAACCTTTTGAATCCATGAGGAAAATTGATGGCGGTCATAAAATAAGCTATTATCATTAAACCAAGACAAAGTGGCCCATTGCATGAAGCTCTGTTGCAAGTGTGCATGAAAATGTAGCCAGAGGTTTGTACAATGTATTAAAAAAATAGACATCCTGAAGCAAAATTAGATTTGAAAGCTGTCGTCTATCCCCACATGGTAGAAACTTGTCTTTAGACAAAGGCCCAACAAACATTTAAACAACAACAACAACATACACAAGAATTATAAAATAAACTAAAATATTACATGAAAACCACACAACTGTTATAAAAATCGATAGAATTCATCTTAAAGTCTTATTTAAAATGATAATGGCATTTAGGATAAAATACTTCTTGTCTTTCATCAAAGATATATACTGTTTACCATAAGCTTGGTAAATATTAAATTGAAACATCTATTATTAATATTTTATAACATATTTATATTATTTTGTAAAGCATATTTAAAAAAGCCTAATTGTTTTTTTAAATAATTTCTATATAAATTTTAAATTCATGACTTATTTTTCTTATTTATCAAGATTTTTAATGTCTGATTATACTCTGCAAACCTCGGGAAAAGGAAGATACAACAGAAACAGAGAGGCAGCATGCATTAGAAAGAAAGAGAGCGAGAGGAAAGATCAGCCTCTGTCTGATCGTAAGACATGGCCATTTCCCATTTTCCTGTCAAACGATCCATGTTACGACCTACTGTCCTCGCTCCAGCTCTGCTTTGGCTTGGGTCTTATAACTGTAAAAAGAAACAGCATTTACAAAACAAGCTTTGCAAGTATTTTATTACATATGGCATCATCAGAGACCAAAAGCCCCAAACCCAAGACCTTTTCCTCCACCTGTTGCAATGCTTTGTTGCCTCCTTCACTACAATAAAAGTCTGTTGCCACTTTTCTCATCCTACAGAGATGAAACAATATGATCGGCATAAGTACCACCTACTTACCGATGGCACCGCTTTGTGTCTGCCCACTAAACAATCAATGTTCGTGAAATTCTTAACATTACAGGGCTCATGCTGGGGGAAGTAAGCATTGAGGCCATTGTTCAGTGTGTGGGTGCATGGCTTGGCAGCGCTGACTACTTTGTCTCTTTGTTTGGTGCGCCGTGACTTTCGCTTCAATGAGCTTATGCCGAAGCTGAGCTGCTCTGCTCAGTAAGTGATAGCGTAAGAAGAGAAGTACAATATGGAAAAAGAGAGAGATAAAATGAATATAGAAGAAAGAGAGGATCTTAAAGGAAATGGTCACTGCTGCAAACAAGCTTGTGAGGAGCTCAGTTCAAGATCAGGGAACAATGTCTGATGCTACTTAATGTTATAAGGTCAAGGCCTCGGAGTCTTCCGAGGTTGCGCCTTCCGGGAGGGGGGAGTAATGTGTTTATGTTTCCTGTGTCGCATGTTCCTTGTTCTCAGTTTTCCCGCCACTAGTTTGTTCCCATAGTTACCCTCATTTGAGTTCATTTGTCCCAGGTGTGTCTTGTTCATTAGCCTTGTTTGCCCCGTATATAATTCACTGTTCTCCCTCAGTCTTTGTCGGTTCTCGTCTGCATTATACATTTGTGTTGATGGTGTTTTTTCTTGTTTCCTGGATTATTATTAAAGTCTTCCTTTCTGCATTCCTCCTCATCGTGAGTGTTTATCCACCATGGCACCTGACAAAGACACATAAAAACAATTTACCAATAGGGATAAGAATATCTCCTGCAATGTTGCTTCCTGAGTATTATTTCTTGTTTAAATGATTTGATAATTGGACTGCAAACAAGACAAAAATACTAATTAAGAAAATTATTTTTTGCAATGAAGAAAAAAAAAGAAAATGATGATGACTTCCAGATTGTGACTGAGCAAAGTGGTCCATTGGAGATTTTTGTGTTTAGTTGTGTAATATAGGCCTATGGCATAACATTGCACGCATATTACTGTGTTACCAACAAATAATCTATTTATGAAATGAAGTTATTTGATTATTAATGCCATACCCACATTTCCCCTAGACTTTTTGTTTGTTTGATTTTTTTTATTTTTTTTTAACTCTGTTAAAGCAGTTATTACAGTTATTTTACAAAGGCTCATCTCAGTCTTGGCTCTAATAATGGACCAGAACTGCAGCTGGGGTTAGTCAGCACAATTTGGCTTTCATTACTACAAGTTTAGTTTTACCCCTCACAGGAAATGAGAAACTCTCATTGCATGTGATGATCTCAGCTCATAAAATATAGAGGACAGGGATAAAGGGTTTCCTGAGGTATGGCTCTTTCAGGGAGATAAGAACAACAGCTCATCATCCTGTGTCAGCTCTACCCTCAGGTATTCAGCAAACTCACTCTCTCAGCCTCAGACATTGAACGCCCACTGGCATGATCTCAGGTACTATGTATATGAGAATTAGAAGTGTATATTAACACTGTTAGATAATTTGCATATCCAGTGGGGAGTTGGGTATTATTTTGTTAGTGGAGATAGTAAGAACGGATGTGCTGGTTGTTGGCGTCACAATATGGTGAAGGATTATATAATGAATATTAATTAGGCTGTGCATCAAAAATGTTACATGATTGTGATGTATCCAACGATATCTCACGACCAATTCGTACGTATTTTACAAGGTGGCTAATTTGTACGAATTCATACGATTTGTCTAAACCCCAGTGATGGGTAGGTTTAGGGGGTAGGTCATTTGTCAGAATTTGGCAACTTGTAAAATATGTACGATTTACCAAAAAACGTACAAATTTGTACGAGTTAGGTCATACAAATTTGTACAAATTAGCCGTAAAATACTAATGAATTGCCATGAGATCGGGTTGGGATATCATGTCTGGAGCATTCGCTCATGCCAAGTCAAAACTGAAACATGATTTGAGATAGTAATTGATTAGATTATATTAAGTTCTCCTTACACAGTGATTCAGTTTGATGGGAGCAATGATACTTGCTGACAAGTTCGAGTGCTAAAATGAACTTGAATTTGATTTGAAAACTTCCTTCCTACTTTCTACATCTGCTGATGGGCTGGGAATTCATTGGTCATTGGATAAATGTTATGTACAGTATGATTTATAGGTCTGGTGGTTATGTTTTCACTTTGATTGTAGTCCACTACTATAATTATATAACTTATATAATCATAATGTTTTTGCACCAAACCTACAAATTAGTGGATGTAAATCACATTTGCATTGATTTCAGTAGTAGTCAATGAACCACGGTAAATAAATAAAATGTTCTGTTGATAATAACAGGCTGACATCACAACAGCCACAAGACAATTGTTTCAGCTTAGCTTTTGTTCCTGTTCCCTGTTTCTCTGCATATGGAAGACAAAAGTGTTTTGTTGCCATGTTGACTACACGTATCTCCTTCTCCACAGCCAAACAACAGATATGGCTGCTTGCCCAGCGAGCAACAAATCCAGGAGAATAGAGAGGGTTCTCCTGAGGGCTGTAATGTAATTGCCATTTCGAAGTTTACTTTCGCATCCGTTTATAACCACCTGAGTCAGCAGCTGTCAGCGTTAATTCCACATTCATCTCTGCCCCTTTGTTTTCATGTTGAAACCAAGGTTGAAGGGGTTGGGAAATGGAGCTCTCCTGACTAATTGTGCTTGCTTAAATCAGGATGCTTAAGAATAAACTATTGAAAAGCAACACTTGAGAAATGCAGTTGCATTATGTAGCATTTTGTTTCCTGTAATGAGTTTCTTCGCTTAAAAGTTAGGTGAGCTTGTTACTTGGAAGTTCAGGTACAAGACTTGATTAAACAAGGTCTTTACTTCCCAGTTGCTCAAAGAGGTAACTAAAGTAATTCCGAAGTCTTTTTATTAGGCACACAAAAGCAAAAGGCAGGGAACGCAACCACAAATTCATTCCCATATCAAACAAGGCTAATTTTGTCTGTTTATGATTAGCTTTTATCCTCTAACAAGTGCCAAAATGGCTAACAACATGTAATCTCGAGTGATATGTGTTTACTCTCCTCCTCTGCCCCTTTCTACCATTCACAATTCCCCCCAGAACACACAAAAGCCCCAGCCAACAGCACAATAAAAGAGATATCATCTCCATCTCATGCTCCGTCTCTACATTGTACTGTGCAGCACTGTGGAGGGAGGCCAAAGCTGGAGGATGCATTACCTGTTTGGCTCATGTTACGCTGGCCCATGGAGAACCACGGATCAAGATTAAGTCACATTTGCATTTTAATATGCTATCCGGCACGGCGACTTTCCTGTTCTTTCCTATTTTGTGCTTGTTTAATGGTCTTCTGTGAACCGAATGCACAAGTTTATAATAAACAGCGGACTTCATTATGTAAATGCAGGGTTTGCATTACACCCCATAGTGGTTAAAATGTCTCTGGGGATGGATTGTGAAATATGTCCTATGAAATTCCACATCTAACAGAGGTGCGGAAAAGCCAGGTTGTTGTTATTATTGGATTATATGGAATACCGTGCTTGCTGACATGAATTAGACGCTGCGTGGGATTTCAGGATGGCGGAATGCTATGAAATCAGAGATATTTCCGTTTGTATTATTGGTCATGATGGGGCAGCAAAGGATGAAATATTACCATGCGAAAACACATTTTGTATTCCTAGAGTGTCATTGAGTCACTTTGAGAAATGTAGCCTTTTTATGTAACTACATATCAGTCATCCGGTGGCACGGAGGACTTGTTTTACTCCCAGGATTTATTGGACAGAAGGGAATGATAATTAGAATTAAACAACCTGTAATTGGCATTTACATCCAGGCACATTATCCAGTCTCCTTTGGGAAATATCTTACAAGTTCAAAACAGAGAAAAATTCAATTTTCCCTTTGCAATGACCTTGTATGTGTCATCAGTTATGTTACATTTCTAGCTATAAAATATAAAATATTGCCAGGGCCTTGAAGCAACAAAACAAATGTTACTTGCACATGAATGTGCGACTTAGTTGATTAAAAACATTCATATTTAATTGACCGCAGCGCTGAGGAATCCAATGTTTGTCAGTGCTGTATGTTCAACTGTCTGCTTTGCTGCATAAATATCTCATATTTTGTTTATGAAACATCTGTTCTGTTTTTGCACTCCATGACTTTTTTCAGATTTGGGTTTGTGTTGCAACAGAGAGTAATTGGAGGTAGAGAAGGGTTTGTATGACTCCCACGTCTTTATACTGAATAGAAAATGAAACCTTTAAAAATAAAATGTGACCTCAAAACCATCTAAGTGTTTACTTGAAACTATCTCAGTGGAGTCATGGTTTTGATGTTTACTCTGGCTGTGCATTTACACCGTTTCAGATTATACATTTTTTACTTTTGCAAGAATCAATCTTTTACCTTTTTTTTTTTTTTGGAAGTTTCTCAAAGTTTCTCACTTTTTTAAAACTATTTTTTACATCTATATCCCAAAATAATAACTATAAATTCACAGTAACAAATTTCGTATTTTATGTATATTTTATAAGTCAACTTATTTTTAGATCATCAGTCATCAAAGCACTGTAAACATTGCAGGTGTCATGATGGTCATAGACATGGAGATGTAATTTCTCACTAAAAAAAACTTGCAGATCACGTTTTCAAGTCATTGCGAGTTTGAATATGACGTGACATTGTGCAGTTTTTTTTAACATACTTTTTAATTAGTCTTTCCATTAATACTATTATTTATTCATTTGTGCCGATTAGCAAATGTGGACAAAAATGAGAGGCGGAATTATCAGGTGGAACAGCACAATAGCCAATCATATCGCAATCGTGGCATTGCCTCCTCTTACATGACTTTTCCCCATTCATTCTCAATTACCCCCTACCAAACCCACGACTCGCTTTAAGGGGTCTGTTAAAACTCAGGAGAGGCATGAGAGATGCAGCCTTATACTGTAGCTTTAATATCATACTGAATTGGCCTGATAATGTGTCATATGAGATACACATTTGCAACAGTTTATTTTGTAATTTCTGAAAGAATTATTATATACATCCTGTTCACTCTTTTCTTTTTTCTTTTTTGTTGAGTATATTTTCACTGAGGCCAGACAATGATTAGATAAACACAACACAATAGCAGAAACAAGTACAGATACATTAACACAGAAACAAAAATGCAGAAAACCATAACATATTGCTCTTTTCACTCAGTTGAGAACTAATGTCTGTTTGAGACTTGTGATACAGGGGACTGATGTAGTGTGAATATGCTAATGGCCCATTGTTTACAGTTTCTCTTGATTAAAGTTGTAAATTAAAGGAAAAGCACAGGGTTACTGCACAGCCTGATCACTTTTTCATCATGAAAGCTTCCAAACTGATTTTATAAAAAAAGAAATAAGGCTTTAATGCCTAACAGAGCTTGACTGGATGGAATATTTTCTGGTGTTCAGTTCAGTTGACATCAAATGAGCCAATCATGTGTCATAGTCATGTAGTCATTTTGCTTTCTCCAAATAATCAACAAAAACACAACACAAGAAAAACTAGATGTTAGATGTGTTTTATATGGATGATCAGGAAGATATATCAGAATTATACCAAAAAGTGGAAACATATTGCATATATTGAGGGTGGAACAAAGAAAGGTGGATGGCCAATTTACAAAAAAAAAAACAAGGGCTGTGTGTTGTTCAGCCACAAGACCTGAAAACTTGTTTGATCTGGTGAATGCTGAGGATGGGCCATTAGTAACCAGAAATGTCAAGCAAAAGAGAGGTGCCCTTATGTCATTTGATTTCGCTGTTCTTGGAAGCGTTAAGAGATAAATCCATACAACCACAAAAGCAAAAATAAATTGTCAGCAGAAGCTGTCTACAAAGTAACCTTTAGAGATAAAGCTGAACTATGTAAGGGCGCAGTATAGACAGACAAATTTGGATGTATGCACATATATATGTGGTAAGTGTGAAATTAAATGTATAGCAGTCAGATGAAATAATAATCAAGTGCTTTTCTGAAGATAAAATGAGTTGTAAATGAGAAACTTTATTTTCATTATTTTATAACTCATTATTTTATTGCAGTTGATTCAGGCCTAGAGTACCCTTACAAAAAAGAAGTTTATACAAGTGTGCTATTAGTATACTTATTTTAAACTAAAAATAAGAAAGTATTTCAGTACTTTGTATGTACTTCTCAGAAATTTACTTAAAATTACACTTAAGTATACTTGACTTTACTGACAGAAAAGTATAAGTAAATATTCAGCCTATGCTTGTACTCAATCTTTTGATTGAGGTATATTCAAAGTATACTTAAGTATTCTTAGTATACTTGGCTTGTAGTTGTGTTTAGTCATTTGATTGAGTAGCCTATTAAATACTTTTTTATTACATACTGTCTTTTGGACTTACATGTTTTGGCATCCAATACAATACATTAGTTTGAAAATACTGATTGATAAAGAAAACAGATATGTTCCTAATTCTGAGTATGTGAACATTTGCATAGTCCACTGGTAGTGTACATAGGAATTTACTTAAAATCTACTTAAAGTACAGTTAAAGGTATATATATATATATATATATATATATATATATATATATAAAGTATTGCAGTATAAAACTACTAAACTGGTAGTTTACTGAGAGTATACTTCAAAGTGCACTTTCAAATACTAAAAAATGTGCTACAAGTATTTACAAAAGCTTAGTATATCTATAAGTTCACTTGTATAGTTGCAGTGCAAATGAAAAACGTAGTTGTAAACTAGTTGTGTACTCAAAGTTTACTACTGTTACACTTAAAATTATACTTTTACACAAAAGTGGGCCAAGTTAGTCTCAAGTAGCATTGAAATAGTACACTCACAAGTAACTAATAGTACATTGATATTAGTATGCTTAAAATATACTTGAATTTTACTTAAGTATACTTAATAAAATGATCTTGAAGTATACTTATTTTTGTAAGGATAGTATATTATTTATTTACTATTATAGTATTTATATTTTGAATATTTTCAGTTTTAAATTTCATTTTAATTTTAGTTTAGGTTTTAGTAATTGTGTTTTTATTTTGGTTTTATTTTTATTTGTTTTTATGATACTTTACAATAAAGTCCTATTAATTAATGCATTGGCTAATATAACTAACAATGAGCAATACATTTGTTATTGTATTTATTAGTCTTTGTTAATGTTATTTAGTAAAAATACAACTGTTCATTGTTAGCATATGTTAGCTCAGGTCCATTAAATAATATTAACAAATACAACTTTTATTTTAATAATGTATGTAATGTAGTAAATGCTGAATCATTAACAAAGATTAATAAATACTATAAAGTATTTTTTTTTTATCATTAGTTCATGTTAACTAATGCAGTTAACTAATGTTAACTAACAGAATCTTATTGTAAAGTGTTACCATTTTTGTTTCTTTAAATATTTCTATTAAGCTTTAATTTATTTCTTGTTTCAATTTTAGTTTTAGTACTTCAACCTAAACTTATTTTATTTCAATTAGCTGCCATGGCAATATTTACATTTTTTAATAAGTTTATGCCACTCAATATTTATAATTTATTATATTTCATTTTTTTCATTCCAATTAATGAAAACAAATTTTAATAGTTTTAGTTTTAGTTAACAGTAACAATATAGCCTAACTCTGTACTAATGCCATGATACTGATGTGACTTGTGGGAAATGCTGATGACATCTGGAAAGCTCTCTTGCAATTCCATGTTGCATTCAGGGTCCCACCCAAAATGATATTTCACAATTCCATATTTCCCATGTGATTTGTTCAATTGACGCTCACAATATGCAACTCATATAAAGTGAAAAAATATGAAAATTAATTGTGAAACTATCAGCTTCGAGCAATAGCTTGGAGCAGAGGCAGACTTTTAGTGTTATTCATATACACATATCAAACTCTGTTCTGCAGACGGTGATGATAGAATCACAGTCACTAAATTTAGCAGCATTATATTTAGTTTTTAGCTTTTCAGTTCAATTTACTTCTAAAGCAAACCAAGTTGTGCATCACAAGCATTGTGTGTTTCTTTGGTTCTTGTGTACTTGGGTCTGTCTTCTAGGATGCAATTTGCTTCACCTGTGATCGATTCCTGCAGTGCCTCAGAGACCTGTAAGGAGGGCTGTTAAATTTTTTTTAAACTGCTGCTGAAGCAGCACAAGGACTGATTTAAGTGTTTAAAAGACAGATGGTAATCTCTCCAGCTCTCTTTCTCTCACTCGTTCTCATTCTCTGTCCAAGATCAGGCCAGTCTCTTCTCTCTGCTGCTTAAGATAAGTTGTACGCTAGTGATTTGTCTCTGTCCGTGGCACCTGCCTCATTATTCCTGGTTGATGTTAAGGGACAGCTTAACCTATGCTGCTTGTCGACGAGAGCATTTGTCAACATTTAATAGCATCCTCCGCTGATACACCAGCAATCCGTATAGCCAAAAACAGGGAACAGGCAATAGAAGATGAGCCTAAACAAATGTCACGTACATCTTAATATCTGTAAGATAGCTTCATCAGTCGTAGTCAGTGGTTTATGAACAAACAACTAAGATAAACTCAATGAAAAACAAGTAACTGGTAGCTAACTATTTTGGAAAAACTTTTATAACTATGAAAGCTTGTTCCCTTTCATGGGAACTTGAGCTGCATTGTAACGCTGCAGGAACGCCTCTGCGTGATTGCATCGTGAAGCACGTATGAAATCAGTCCAATGGAGTGATGGAACATCATAGGCGGGTGACGTCACTGACCAGGAAACTAGAAAGCCGATTGAGGCAACTGCACTGATGGCATCCAGTTCTGAGGAATTGGATGTGGTTAGTGTAGCAACAGGAGATACTGAAGACTCGCCACTTCAGTCTCCTGCAAGTGAGGAGCTCATGGAGGTATTAACTCGTGCCGTGGCCAAGTTAAACATCGATTGGCTGGCCGAGAAACAAGAGCTCCAAATAAAGAGCAAATTAGATGAACGTTATTTACCATCTAGATCAGCTCAACCTCCAAGTCGGGGCTTACCATTTTTTTTTTGTTTTTACCGACCTGCTAAGAGACCTGGGGGAAAGTGAAGAAGTGGGGGTGGATGTGATTCAGGAGTTGCGTCAGTCAGCTGACTTAGGTCTCTGTGCCACCAAGGAGACGGCCAAATCCATCGGCCGGTCTATGACAGCCCTGGTGGCCACGGAGAGGCACTTATGGTTAAACCTTACTGACATCAAGGACAGAGATAAGACCTTCCGCCTGGACGCTCCACTTAACCCATCTGGCCTCTTCGGTGACGCTATCTCCACTGTCGCCGAGAGTTTTTTAGAATCTAAGAAGCAAGCAGCAGCACTGCAGCAATTTCTCCCCCGCCGAACCCAGGTCTCTGCGGGCGGGAGCAGCCGAAGCCGAGTACAAGCTCCACACATAGGGCGCAGCAGAAGCAGAGCGTTGCTACCCGTGCTCCCCCTCCAAGGAGCTGGGAGGCGGGGCAAAGCTCGCAGTCGAAGTCCTCGAAGGGCAAAGCGGATCTGAGGACCGTCATTGCTTCTAAGAGGGCTTTGTCGAAAAAATCCTGACGCCAGAAGAAGCGTCAGGATTCTGAGGGCGGTCCCCTCCAAAGTCAGGTAGCGTTCACCACTTTATACGGTGCCTGTCTTCCTTCGGTGCCCTCAGGGGGGCGCTCTGCCAACCCCGCCACAATGCCGAGAGGAGAGTTTTGGTGCAACCAAGCCAGTCGTTCCCTGCCAGTGCGCCGCTTCAGGGCACCGTGCTGGATGCCCTCGAGAGGCTGGTACCCTTAGTAGATTTTCTGGCAGAATGGAAACGTCTGTCAAACGTATCTCAGTGGGTCCTGCAGACAATAGAAAAGGGGTATGCTATCCAATTCAGAACTCGGCCACCCCAATTCAGCGGGGTTCTGCCCACGATGGTGGGCCCCGAGCAGGCTCTGGTTTGGGCACAAGAAGTAGATACTCTTCTGCGAAAGGAGGCTATAGAAAGGGTTCCTCCTCCCAGCAGGGTGTCAGGATTTTACAGCCGGTACTTCATTGTCCGAAAAAAGGATGAGGGATTGCATCCGATTCTAGATCTGCGCCAGTTAAATTGCTCTGTAGCAAAGCTCAAGTTCAAGATGCTCACAGTCAAACAAATCTTGTCACAAATCAGGTCTGAGGACTGGTTTGCCACGATAGATCTAAAAGATGCATACTTCCATGTATCTATCCTCCCACAACACAGGAAGTTTCTGAGGTTTGCTTTCGGGGGCGAAGCATACCAGTATCGGGTTCTTCCTTTCAGTCTAGCTCTGTCACCCCGCACCTTCACCAAATGTGTAGACGAGGCACTGACGCCCTTGCGCATGCAGGACATCCACATTCTAAACTACATCGACGATTAGTTGATTCTAGTTAAATCGGAGCAGATGGCGGTTCAACATTGAGATGTTGCTCTCGCACACATGAAGAAGTTGGGGTTGAGGCTGAACACAAAAAAAAGTGTGCTTTCTCCAGCTCAGAGAACCACTTATCTAGGCGTGGTGTGGGATTCGATTGTGATGCAGGCTCGTCTGTCGCCTGCCCGCATAACATCGATTCTCTCAGCTGTAACAGACATAAAGCTAGGCCAGTCACTCACTATCAAACAGTTTCAAAGACTGTTAGGTCTTATGGCAGCAGTATCCAACGTGATACCTTTTGGCCTGCTGAACATGAGACTATTACAGTGGTGGCTCAAAACCAAGGGGTTCTCTCCAAGGGGGAATCCTTTTCGTGTGATCAAGGTCACGCGGCGCTGCCTTCGTGCCTTAGTCACATGGAAAAAACCTTGGTTTCTGTCCCAGGGACCTGTGTTGGGAGCTCTTGGTCGTCACGTCACGCTAACGACAGATGCATCCCTCACGGGCTGGGAGGCGATTATGAGTGGTCGCTCTGCTCGGGGTCTGTGGCAGGACCATCATCTCACCTGGCACATAAATCGTCTGGAGATGTTGGCAGTATTTCAGGTTTTGAAACACTTCCTTCCAGACCTCAGAGACCATCATGTACTTGTTCGTTCCGACAACACATCGGTGGTCTCATATATAAACCATCAGGGGGGTCTGAGGTCATGCCCGTTATAGAGACTGGCTCATCAGATTCTCCTGTGGACTCAGGGGAAACTGCACTCAATCAAGGCAGTTTATATCCCAGGGTACCTCAATCTGGGAGCAGACATCCTGTTGAGACAGGGGCTGAGGCCCGGGGAGTGGAGACTTCACCTCGTGGTGGTGGTGCCCCTATGGGAGAACTTTGGTCGGGCCGATGTGGATCTGTTTGAGTCTCGAGAGACGACTCACTGTCCATTATGGTTCTCCATGACAAACCCAGCACCTCTGGGGCTGGACACCATGGTACAGGCGTGGCTGAGGCTACGTCTGTACGCATTTCCCCCGATTGCTCTGTTCCCAGGAGTTCTGGAGAGAGTTGGGACGGGGTCTGCCTGTTGCTAGTAGCCCCGTTCTGGCCGGCCCGAGTATGGTTGTCGGGCCTGATATCCCTTCTAGAAGGCTCTCCGATGGAGATTCCGATCAGGACGGACCTTCTCTCTCAGGCAAACGGGTCGATCCTTCACCCTCGCTCGGAGTTGTGGAAACTGTGGGCTTGGCCTCTGAGGGGGCCCAGCTCATAAACTCAGGTCTCTCAACTGAGGTTGTTGAGACCATCCTCCACTCCAGATCTCCCTCCACGAGGAAACTCTATGCCTTGAAGTGGAGATTATTCACTTCATGGTGCGGAATTCACCAGTTGGACCCAGTTAACTGCCCTGTCGGTGCGGTGCTGGATTTCCTGCAGGAAAGATTTTCCACAGTTCTATCCCCCTCCACAATAAAGGTGTATGTGTATGTTTTTGGGGAGACACCCACTTATTACCCGTTTCCTTCATGGCAGTATGAGACCGTTATTTTACAAGGCCTCTCTGTGGCTCCCTTCGAGCCTATCGAAGAAGTTCCTGAGAAGTTTCTCACCATAAAAACTATTTTTCTGCTTGCTATTTCATCTCTCAAGAGGATTGGAGACATTCAAGCCCTCTCGGTATCTCCATCGTGCCTGGAATTTGCACCCGGTATAGTTAAAGCTTTCCTGCACCCTAGACTGGGTTACATTCCTAAGGTCCCTTCTAATGTTGTAAGACCTATCGTACTGCAGGCCTTCTGTCCTTCTCCCTTCCGGACGTCAGACCAGGAGAAATTGAATCTGCTCTGCCCTGTGAGGGCATTATATGCGTATGTCCACAGAGCTGCCCTGTGGAGAAAATCAGAACAGTTGTTCGTCAGTTTCGGGTCACCTAGAAAAGGTCACCCTGCATCTAAGCAGAGGATGAGCAAGTGGGTGGTCAAGGCCATCTCACTTGCTTATGAGTCGGCTGGTCAGCCTTCGCCTTTGGCTGTTCGAGCTCACTCGACCAGGAGTGTGGCCACTTCCAAAGCGCTATTGTCAGGAGTTTCTCTCCAGGAAGTTTGTGATGAGGCAGGCTGGTCCTCACTGCACACATTTTTGAGGTTTTATGAACTTGACCTCAGCTCTACTCCAGGGGCGCAGGTGCTCTCGTCTTAGTGTGCGCTACGATTTCACACGGACGGTCACTTGCTCTTATGGCGACGTGGGTATTAGCGTTACCGCAGCGTTTTAACGCAGCTCGAGTTCCCATGAAAGGGAACGTCTCAGTTACGCATGTAACCTCATTTCCCTGAGTAGGGAACGAGACGCTGCATTGCCTTGCCATACTCCCGGCATGCCCGTAAGCAACTTGCTTCAGTTTTCCAGAAGCTGAATGAATGGGTTTTCGGGTAGGCTTTATAGTTTCCTGGTCAGTGACGTCACCAGCCTATGACGATCTGTTGTCAATCACTGGACTGATTTCATATGTGCTTCATGACACAATCACGCAGAGGCGTTCCCGCAGAGTTTCGACACAGCGTCTCGTTCCCTACTCAGGGAACTAAGGTTACATGCGTAACCGAGATGTTTCCAACTCGGAGAAATTGAAATAAAATGTTTTTTGTTTTTTTTCACTTGATACCTCACATTGCGATTTTCTCACAATTTTTATTTCGCAATCACAACTTTTTATTTCACTGCAACTTTACAATCTCACAATGTTACTTTATTATTTTTCACAGCTGCATCTTTATACTCATAATCGCGACTTCAAATCTCAAAAATGCAGCTGTTTCCCACAATTATGACTATATAAATTTCACAATGTGATTTAATGCTTTATTTCTCACAGTTGTGACTTTATACTCTAAACTTTACCTCACAATGACCCTTTTTATATGAGGCTTTTATTCTTAACCACCGTCTGGTATGGTGCACTTTGAATAAATGAGCATAGTTCTGACCCTGCTGGATTTAAGCAACTTAGTAAATGTTTGCCCCAGTTGTTGCTTAGCCCGCATTTTTCACTGTCCTATATCTTGTGGGCAATTAGGCAGATAAAAATCTCATAGCCTCACTTGGACAGTAACTTGATAAGTGAATGAATATCCTTGCAGGCTAGGATTGAAAAGGGGTCAGCCAGGCAAACTATGCCTACAGCATTCACAACATAGTGAACTGGGCTAATCTTACTGTTAAAGCTTGAGGCCAGTGCATGAATGGTAATATTTATCATATATTTACTGACAAATTGTGCACAACGTGAAGTTACATCGAGTGAAGTCTGAAGATAGTTCACATCCCCTAAAACCCCTATAAAGCAGATTCGGTTAAAAGCTATTATCTAACACTGTCATTAAGACTAATTACCTGCCTCAAGGGCAAGTAAACAGAGGATAAGTGAGATTAGACCTTGTTTGCACAGCTGATGAGTCCTGAGCAACCCCTTATTTCAAGCAGCTGTAGACAACCAGAGACAGCCGGACAACTGGACAAAAAGTCAATGATGATGTGATGAAATCGTGCATGTGGTCAAAACTTCATGATTGCTTCATCACACTTTTGATCACAGAGGTTTGTCCTGTGCATATGTCCTCAGTGGAGAAGAAAATCTGTAAAATGACAATCAATAAAAGCCATTACGTGGAACCCCATGTGACAAATCCATGCTGTGAAGCAGGTATTAAATTGATTTCTCCAGAACCAAGATGAATGCCAGGGATATAAGATTGAAATGTTTTACAATCCATGTCAACAAGTCTCTTTTTAAACATTTGTATGTATGATATCACACACATGCTATATAAGAAAGCTAAACAAAGACTATTTCCATCAGACAGACTTTAAAAAGGGTATTTGATGTGTGACTGCACTTACTGTCTCTGCTGTTATGTTCTTTCTGCCTGCTGTACCATGTTTTGCTTTGTTGCCTAGATTGCATGTATGTATATTTGCTATTATATTTCACATACTTAGAAACTTTTCATGCTTGTTATGAAATTGGTTGGTCCAATTTGGACAGTTTACAGAGAAAATGCAAACTTAATTGGAATAAATCGAGAAAATAAGTATGTTTTGAACACAACTGCATTTTCATTTGCTGATGTTTTTATCTCTTCATTCAGAATAAGCAAGAATGCATTACTATGATTCATTCTAGAAGACATTCATGTTAATGGAAGAGAGTGTTGATGAGGCAGAACACAGTCTATCAATCTGCACTAGTCCTATTTTTGTAATCCGTCAAAGGGAAATTAAAGATGCAAACCAAGACGTCTTTGAATTATACTGACACCTAGTGGCATGGATGATGCATTATACAAAACTGTAGAAATGTTTTATTTACTGTCAGCCATTAGTAATTTATTCCTTGAGATCACATGAAAGTGATCATGTGATCTCAACATAACCGTCTCCATGAGGTGACCATCTCTGGCCCTGTCTCAAATGACTTACTTGTGGACTTAAAATGGCTGCTGCATGCGGACGAGGGCTTAGGGTTCCATTTGAGACAGGGCTTCTATGTAAAATAAAACAGCTTTTATTAGGCTATACTGATATGACTGTGAGTCATATCACCGTGAGTGTAAATGTTTTTAATAGATGTGTAAAATGTACTGAGGGCTCATGTTATTTGATCTTAGGCAGAGATGTTTGTTTAATCTCTACTAGTAACGCTTTAGATCAAGAGTTTGTAAGGAGGTTCGTCTCAAACACCTGGCTTTGGTTGGATCTGTCTTTTCAAGCTTTACCTCTATCTCTCTTGTGCCTGTTCCACTTTCTCCAGCCATCTGCCAGAGAGGCAGAGAAGGACCCATTTCCCTGGCAATGTCTGTCAAGAGCCTCAAGGCCCACCAGTCTCTGCTAGTGCATCTTTCTTGGCAAGCCTTCCCCCATTCCATATGTCTGATTTGCAGGGCTGAGAAACTGCCACGGGAGGACAAGGTAAGAAAGAGCATGTCAGGGGGTGAAGAGAGACAAGCTGTTCCTCCGGTTTTCCTCAGAACATGGACAGATAGTGAGAGCGAAAAGCAAAAGTCTTTTCTGCTGGGGAATGTTCCTCTGATGTTCTCAGCAGCATAAAGACAAGGACACTGTTGGAAGCATCACTTAATTACTGTTACAAAATATGGATAATTAAACAATAATTAATGTTTATAGACAAGGTTGTAAGAAGTTGCACTCCTTGTAGTATATAACATGCTACTGGAACCAAGAGGTCGAGGTTTGGTTGGTTATCATGACACCATTAGCCCCTGCTGATAAATGTTGCAACCATCTGGCTGCAAAGAACTTCTTTCTATATTGATGGCAGTGTAGCTGTGTATTCTGGCATGTTTTTGTAACCAACATACAGTGTATATATTGTTAATATATAGTGTTTAATTTAAAAACAAAAATGCATATTCATTTAAATTCTTTAGCCATTTGGTTGTTTAACTTCTGCAACACTGTACTTCTGTTAGCATGGATTCGTTGCTTCTGAAAGATTTATTTGAATAGATCGAACACCTGCTTGTAACCTTGTAAGAAAGAAATTATTTAGAGTGTAAAGCCATAACAAATGGTCCCTTTACATTTTGTAACTTTCATGGTGCCAAATACACATGGCATTTCATTAAATACTCTCTCAAATTCCTCAGTGTTATCATCAATAGGCCCAAACTCCTTATCGCCCTCTGCCAGTCTTCTCAGTAAATATTTACAGCCGGGCTCACCGGACTTGAGGAATACTAACACAAAACCAAGGCCCTTTAAACAGCATGGGACTAGTGTGTAGCAAGCCATCAAGTCTACTTCAACATGACACTGATTAATACTACAAACATTTCCTCTAGCACATTCTGCAACCCCTTTTAATGAGTTCATTTAGGCTTGAGCGAACTGAAAGTGAATCACGCCAGCAGGCGGAGCTTTCAAATAGGTTGTCTGCGTTCAACACTTTCATCTAAAAAGAATGAATAGAAATTGGCTTTTAGTGTGGAAAAGCATAGGGGAAATAGCAGCCTACTAATTGCAATTTAGAGGGCCCTTGAGAGACAGAAATCATAGAAAGTTGAAGGCAGAGTGTCTTTTTTGGCATTAAGCCTACATAAAAAGTTGAGATGTCTTTTTGGCATTAAGGTATTTTTCCGGTATCGTTCAGGAAAATGTAAAATGTGAGAGTCACTTTAAAGAAAAGACCCATAAAGTCAACATGACATCAATTTTGACCATTTTTACTTTTTGTTAATGCAAGCTCTTCTTGTGAAAAATTCAACAGTGCACACATTTTTTTTCTTTATACAGAGAAAAAAAATTTCTGGGTAGGCTCAAAATGCACTTGCTCTTCTTCTCAAACCACTTTCCATTTTCGCTGACATCACTTGCCATGCATGCTGCTGTATAAGATTTAACCAATAGCTATTTATGCATTGTTTAAAAAAGAGCAATCAATCTGGCTCCATTCTGGTACTGTATGTAAGGTCCACATTTCAAAATCCAGTTGATTTCGGTATGATTATGCTTTTTCAATCGAAAATATGTTACATTGTGGCAAATCACTTTGCCTTTACAGATATCTACATGGAAAATGTAGAAGAAAGTAGCATGATATGACAGCATCAAATCAGACACATTGTTCTGCTGTGTTTCTAATGTGCAATTTCTATAACTGTCAGTTACTTAAATTCATTATATGTCAAGATTCAGGGCATGTCATTCTTTGAAAGACATTGGTCACCCTCATTGGTGACCCTTTCACAATAGCAGAAATTTGGTTGCAGTTTAGGAAATACTTTGTCATTATTTGGCATATTGACATTTATATGTGGGTGAACAGAAACAGGCAGAAATCAGTCTCAAAATCAGCATTTAACAATGCAACTCCATTGTTATATCTTTGAGTCCTGCATCCTCTTGATTTGTACTCCGTTGTGAAGGTGTCAGCCCTTGCTCAATCTCTCCCTCTGTCAATCCATAGAGCTGATTTCAAACTTCAGCAGCTAGACCCCTCAATTTCCTTGTTTTCTCACAGACACTTTCATTTAGATTTTGTCAAGATATTCAGCACATTGTGTGCATTGTTTTCCAGAGATTCCAGCCCCCCTCCACCAGCCTTTTGTGATAATATCAGGTAATGGGAGAATGTAGTACTCTGGAGAGGGTTGTTGATGAGAGCACATTTTACTCTGTATGAAACCACTATTGTTACTGCTTTTCAGAGTCATTAACCTGATTTACAGAACTTTCTGACTATCATAGCAGTCCACTTCACAAGCTACAAAATTGAATCACTTGAAAGGCTGTAAGGCTTTGAATTCAGAGGAAACAAGCTCACATCCAGTAAATTAACATACCTTCATTTAGTTTCAGACTCCACTGAGCGAGGGCTGCAGGAAAGCACATTTGTGATTTTCCTCATTCATGTTTGTTGTCATTTAAAATGTCTCTGTGTGAAAATGGTCTCATTCCCATTGCAGCAGAGATAATGAAGATTACAGAGTTTAGAGGAACTCTGTCCTGCTGTTGAGGCTGTGCCTTTACTGGGGACTGAGTGCAGAAAAGGTGTGTAAATTTTAATGTAAATTCCAATTGTTAATATATGTCTGCATTTGATCTGGGTAATTAAAGGTGCAGTAAGCGATTTCTGAGAAACGATGTTTAAAGTGCAACATGTCCTCCAACCAGTACTCTCATATAGGTCGTTTGTCACTTCCCTGAAATACGACCCATAGGAGTGTTTACTAAAGTTGCACCCCTATCGACAACAGGACACTTTCACTTTAATGCATTGGGTTTCATGTAGCGAGTGGTAGTGCGTTGCAATATACAACAATATGCAATCATGTGATCATACAATTGTGGGTTCATTCCCAAGGAACGCATGTGCTCATAAAGTGTATATGCACTATAAAGCACTAGGTTTAGGGTTGGGGTAGGTGTAGTCGTTAATAAAAAAAAATGAGTTTTGCTAAATGGAAATAGGACAAATGGTGGCTAAGGGGCCGTGTAAAAAGTCCACACATTGCAATTAAATGAAAGCGCATTTTAATTGGTAACGACGGTCATATGTCAATTCGTGACGACAGACGTAACACGACACTGTCATTATTTTTATGCCCACTAGAGGGCGCATGAATTTAAAACGTAAATATAGGTCATAATAAGGTGCTTGAAAAAACGGGAGGAGGACAGTCTCTTAAAGTGGATTGGACTGAGCACCACAACACAGTGTTGGCTAGTAACAGGACAGTTTTGAGTGTCATCGTTTGTCTGGAGCTGGTGTGCTGCTGGCAACTAATAACAAACTCTTGTTTGTACTCTTGTATACTGTATGTTAATTTTTTGTACTTCCTTGTCATTCATTCATCATCTTTGCTTTATTTTTCACAAAGCATTATTTTGCTTTGCTTCAGCTATGATAAAGTGACATGCACTCGTGCATTACGTGTTCGTTCATTTTGGGGGCAGAGCTATGAAGGGAGGGGTGTGTTTGTTTGGGTTGATTTCAAATATCAACGGTGTTTCTCAGAAATCACTTACTGCACCTTTAAGCAAAGTTAGGTGAAGATTTGGGGGATTGAGAACGTCTCACACATGTCTCACTTGGAGCTAAATTATTTATTTCCATTTTAGTTGTCACGTTACAGAATCTCTGCATAAATATGGCTGATTGGAAGTTTATTGAGTGCATAGCTAAAAATTTGTGTTGATTATGGTTCAAAGATGTCACCCAAGCTAAGTCTTCCTTATATGTGATAATATTTTGAATAGAACATAACTGAAAAATTATGTTTCCAGTTTTTGTGAGGGAGTCAGCTGTGAACTTAGTAACTGATCTGAATGATACATTCACTCACTGAGTTAGATCAAATCAATAACTCACGAGCAAGTTCATGACTTTTTCGTGAATCTTTTTGTTTGTTGCGTTGAAGAAACTGCCTATAGATGCACACACTGCTTTCCAGACTAGATTTTAAATTGTACATATTTACTTTTTGTCACCATTGGAGTTGCTGTCAGGAGCCCTGATTATTACGTTTGAGCTAGCATAAAGCCCTGGATACACTGCACGATTTTTGGCTGTCCCAGACGAAAGATTGCCATCGTGAAACAATCGTGGCAATTTCTGTGCTCGTGCAATCGGTGGTCCGGTACAAAGACAGTCGTTTTCCCGGTCTTGTGACCAAAGACAGCTTACGATCATTTTCTGACAGTGTCAGAAATTCAGCATGATCAACGCACAGTGTGTTTACTGCTACGACCTACTTCTACTGACCAGCCAATAAAAATGCGACATGAAATCAACGCGACATGGCGCTAAAACTTAAAACTGCTTACCTCAAGCTCTTTTTCCTTCTTCTTTCGCCGCTTCCTTTTTATTTTCAGCACATATAAAAACTACAACTGCCAAAGTGTGATTTATCATGGTCTTTTTGTTAACCAATCGCGCATGCTGATGACGTTTTATTCTTCTATAGAAACTTGCATCGTAGCTCACAAGTCAACAGATGCCATCATCGTACAGTCTACATGCATGTCGGACCCAAGTTTAATAGTTCCATGTTGCACAGTGTGATTTGTAATGATCTTATAGGATTGCTAAAATCATGCAGTGTATCCCGGGCTTAAGAGGTGAGTAAACTATCAATGCAATTAGTTAACACCTGTGCAATCATGAGGGAAAATATAGAGTTGCGTCTTAGCAACCACCCACAGCACAGTGGCATCTTCAGACAAGGTGAAAATGTTGTTGCAATTGTAATTAATGCTACAGCTAATTATTAATGTGTGGGGTTACACTTTGGCTTTTGTTTTATATTGTGTTTCATATATGTATTTCTATAGGATGGATCTGGTATGTATAGGATGGATGTGATCAGAGTATGTTTTGTGCCATTTGTAGCCTACCCATTGCTGTTTCTACATTATTTATTTTTAAACAAAACAAAATATGCATGATGTATTTGTGCATGTGTAATGTAATGAGATGGGATGTACAAGAAGAATTAGTCCAGGTTATTCTTAATTGTACAGCGATTACTTTTTTGACGGCAGTGTTGTAATTGTTTTGTTTTGTCTTGTCAGAATCAGTCAGATATCACTTGCTGTTTTATGAATGTTTTTATGAATGTCGAGAGTCTGATACTCAGTTGCCATTGGTTGTAATGCCACAGTCTGTATCTGGGTGCATGTCATCATTCTCAGCATTGTGTGTATTTTTTTTCTGAGGTGTGTTTGCTTACAAGCAAGGTTTCTTGCACTGATTCTGTCACTGTCAAATTAATAGATATCTGTTTGTACGTGTATAATATGCAGTATATATACTGTATGTTATGACAGATGAGATACATTATAGGCTGTGTCATTTTTCATGTCAGCGCTTTGCAGTGTTACAGAATCTGTGCGGCCAACATTTTTTTCCTCAACTAAGACAGTTATACCTGTCGTCTTAACATATGTGACACACATTGAGCACATTATGGGGGGAATTCGCTAAAAATCATTTGTGCACGTTGATAGCTGTTTATTTGCATATGCTGCTTTCATTGTCTAGATGTCTGGTTATAATGCTCCTTCCCATCATTTATTTATATTGTAACCCCTGCCATGATCAATTGAAAACATGGTGGGCAGTTAAATGAGTTATGTTAATAAAGTTCAGTATATACTGAGTCTAATTTACACAGAAGGTATGCATGTTTATGCTGAAAAATATGACAATGACTTGATTTAAATATATGGTTATATATGACTGGTTATATGTGAATACGGATGTTTGGTGAATAAGATGCAGGTTTTGTATTGATATATTGTGTGCAAAAATGGCAGAAGTGTTTACTGAATTCACTCCTACAGTAAGTGCTTTGTTTCTTGACAGTTGATGAAGCCTCTTGGATGAGTGTAAAGTCTTGGAACCACAAGAAATCCAAACAAATGAACTCTGCCTGACATTTTAATGTTTTTTTTATTACTAGCTAAACAAAACTCCATTAAAAACATCTCAACAAAACTGGACATTCAAGAATAGTAAGGACAACCCTCTGAGGTCAATTAAGCAATATTACATAAGCATGAGTGCTGTTTAAAAGCCACATTTCTAGCATCTGTAAAACTGCATTATTCCTTATCAAAAATATATAATTACGACATATGCTCTCAATGACAAATGCAGAAAAGTTAGTTTATGTGTTCATGACCTCAAGGCTAGATTATTGTAATGCTCTACTGGGTGGTTGATAGTCTGACACAACTGTGTTGTGCAGGCAGAGTGACGGGTGACCGAGTTGAAGCCGGAGGAACGAGGGAGCCCGGTGAAGCCGTAAGGAAGATGGCCACTGGTGGAGCTGAGGGAGGGAGGAGCCATAGTGGAGCCAACAGGTTGACGGGCCGAGGTGGAGTGACTGGACCAGTGGCTGTTTTTTGCATTATTGAATTGTTATTTTCCTGTTTATCACTGTAAAGCTGCTTTGAAACAATCTGTATTGTATGAAGCACTACACTGTAAACCCTAATGCTCAAAATACTTAATTGTTTTGAGTAGGGCAAACTTAAATTGAACAAATTAGTTCAGTTAAATTAACTGTTATGAGTATTTAGAACTTTCTTTTTCTTTTGAGTTCACAGCACTGACATATTTCAAGTAAACTGAACTGTTTTATTGTTTTGAGTTGTATGAACTCATTTCTTTTAATTTAGATTAACTTAAGTTTGACTGAAACTGGGCTGGGATTTCTAATTCCCAGCATGCTTTGCCCATGGCACTCGAAAGGGAGAGTAAATGCTAAAATTAAGTGATATATAATGTTTTTTTGTGCAAGATTAATAGTAAGGGAGATTTAGTAGTGATTAATGTTTTGTTATGCTAATTTAGAAGCATTTCTGTTAATGTGGGTTTTTAGAGAGTTAATATGACATTAATATGGTGACAAGTGGTGCATACGGCTTGGTTTGAGAGCAGGTAAGTTACATGTTTTAAGTTGCTGTACTCATTCAGGAAGTGTTATACCATACTATACCATGGTATCAAAGTGTATGAGTTAGCTAACTCAGTACTTCAAGTTAGGAGCAATTATCATGCATGAGTACTACAAACTCAAAACTTAATAGTTGTGCTTAATTAAAATTGGGAACATCATAACTCAAAAAATTTGATGTAACTGATTACCTCAAATTTTTTTAGTTAGCCCAACTTATTCGGGTTTACAGTGTATATAAATAAAGCTGACTTTCCTGACTTGACTTGTACTAGAGTATTAGCTGTTATTTCGGGTATTAAATATCAACACTCTAGGAATGCCGCTCAGCTAATCAAATAAGAGAAGCTAGCAACCATAATAAATGATTCATGTAAAAGATTAAAGAGTAGTCTGAAGTGGATTGAGAAAACCAAAACTATATTCACTTGTTGCTGTTGTTTTAAATATGCATTTGATTACTTTCACATGAAAAGGTTTTGTGGCAGTAAGACATAATTCATTTTCCTCTTTCTGTTTAGCTGTTTTGCAGGTCGGTGACCTTCAGATAGAATTGTGCGTTTCTCATCTCCTTGGCAATCTTTTCTAAGCCGGCTCTCATCTTTCCCATGATGAATTGGCCTGATCAGGAGGCAGAGTGGCTGATTAGCTGAGCTAGTGGGATATCCAAACAAGCAAAGGTGCTGAAGAGCTCAAACCAAAAATGATATAAGTGAAGTCTGTGCTGTGAACAGGTCCTTTCATGGGTCTGTTTACTTCAGTTTTCCCCAGTGCTTATTTGCTGTTTTTATAAGCATAATTTTGAGCCGTTTCAAGTGGCTTTTTGCAATCTGTGCCATCTCATCAAAATGAATGGGATCTAGTCGATATGTGTGCCATGTAAACAGATGAAACAGCCTGCAACATGCCATAGGTCTTAAAGACAGATATCAATTCCTGTCAGCTTACCTCAGAGCGTTTCTTCCACGAACTTACTTCAGAAATGGGTGATTACACAAGGCCATGCATAAATAAAAGTGACCTAAGAGTAAAATCCACCCGAGGTTCTGTTTAGTATGGTAATTCTCTAAATCCGACTGCAATCCTCCTTCCCAATCTATTGGTTTAATTTACGTTTACCCTAAAATGTATTCCAGTGTATTTTAATGCTTCTCTCAAAATTGGCAAATATATCTTCAGTGGGCCAGTGTCCTACTTTCTAAGTGCTTTAATTAATCTTGAGTTAAAGGCGAGACAACATCCACTCACATTGCTTTGGGGTGGGCATGGGGTTCAAATTTATATTTTCTTTGAATCTGATGATAATGTACCCCTCCACAGGGCTCTCTTGTGGTCTAGAATATTTGTAAATGGATATGTCTCTCCTATCATCCCATTAATCTCATTGTCACAAATTTTTGGCTGAGAGATGTTGGACCTGATTCTATATTTGTCCTCAGTTATTTATAGGTAACTCCAAATGCCTTTGTAATGATCCAATGACTCAATTTTGAGTAATGACTGAATGCATAATTTTGGCTTAGGTAATGACCATGATGATAATGATGGGTTGAAATGTCAAAAAATATGCCACAAATAATTGGCATACTTAAGCAGTTTTTTACGTTAACCGAATATTTTCCATCATTGACTGAATTTTTTAGCAGTGATGGAAAAATCTGAATGCCATATTTGAAATGTTTCTTGTGCTCACCAAGGCTACCTTTATTTAATAAAAAAAAAACAGTAAAAACAGTAAGATTGTAAAATGTTATTACAAATTAAAAGAGCTATTTTCTAAAACACTAAAAATGCCAAAACAGCTTAATAAATATGCCACTCTATGTCATGTTTCATTCATTTAGTGCTTCAGATCTGCTGTGAGATCCTGCCATGATTTGATAAGCCCTAGAATGAAACCTTTAGTATGAAATTCAACCTTAGTATAAAAACTCTACATGCAGCACTTTTTATCTACAGTTCAAAGAATAAATTTTTACTTACATTATAATCCACAATTGCTGTTCATGTTAAAGTGTAATCAATACTAATTGATGACAGGAAGTACTTATTTTTGAGAAGCATAAGTATATTGTTATTATTTATGTTGTTTATTAAAATGTGTGAAATGTGTAACATGGGCACTGTGATGTAAAATGTTTCCCAGAACACTTCAGCAGAGGATCGAGTAGGTGTAGAATGCATCATTAGTCCACTGGAAAGTGACCTCATATTCTGGTATTGATCATATCCTCTCGCCGCTACACAAAGCCAGTCTGCCTTTTGATTGCCTCCAGAAATGAAACAGTGAGGGAAATGCTGGCCCTAACCTGGTCCTGTTTTCAGACAGTAATGTTCATTTTACAATCTTCTATTACTGAAAGCGATAATTGGAAAGAATAACATCTTAGCACATGCCCTCTGCCATGAAGCTATTACTCCATCTTAATGAGGCCATCCATGTCATTTAAGTCAAGCAAGACGAAGCAGCTCTCAGCAGCAAACTAAAATACACCCCCTTGCACAATCATTAGACGACTAAATGCCCGTAATGTTTACACTGATCTTCAGGCTGTGTGGACAACGAAAGCACTTTATCCTCTCTGCATTGATTCTGCCATGGATCCTAAATCTCCTCCAACTGTTAAATGGGTAAAAACTGCATTACACTATTCCCCCAAGTCTTCAGCGTTAACACATTTTCTTCACCTTTTTTAGTGATTCATTTTATACGACAGGAAAATGCTAGCACTTCCTTGTGGTCTAAAGTCATTAGGTCTCATTCAGAAATAATTGCTTACAAATTGCATACAAATGGCCACAAAATAGGTTCTCGCACACGAGTCTGAATTATTCTAAGTGAGTGCCCACTGTTAGTAATTACTTGCTCAAACATCTTCATATGTCCTCATAACCATCATCTTCTAACCAGTAATGTAAGTTAGTTCAATCATGTCTCAAGTCTGGTGATCGCTAAAACTTTCAAGACCTCTGACGTATCATTATAGCCGTATGCCCTGTGGATTAAGCATTAGCCTCAGATGCATTAAACTATTAAGAAAGCACAAGTTTTGTACCATGTTGAGCCACAGGGCCTCTAAAGATGTGTGTGAGCTGCATTCCTCAACATACGTTGAGTCTCTTCAGGTTTCTTATTTCTTCTATGCTTCAGGGGATTAGCTCTGAAGAATATATTGATTTCTGCTTTTGTGCTTTTCTCAGAGAGATAATGAAAAGGTGGGACTCGATGGAAATTCAGCAACAACAAAGGGAGGAAGAGGCCTAATCTAAGTCGAAAGGCAGCCCGCCTGGCAGAAAAGCCAGAGGAGAGGTGGCTGTCGCGGTGAAGGGCCATGTGATTTAATAACTTTGAACAAAGAGCTAGCCTGATCTTTAATTATGCCACATGATAGGAGATGCAAGCCTCTTGATATTACCTCGCCAACCTTGATCCAAATCATTGTCTGACGGACCAAATGGAACATTTAGAAAGGGAGCTTTGAATGTGGAGATAGCCAAGGTTCCTTGGAAATAGGTAGGAACAGAGAGGTAGTAAGCTAAGAGGACATTTCGAGAGGAAAATTGATGGAGACAAGAGAGGGAATTGATAGTTAGAAGACAGGAAGCAGGCGGCAAGGTGATTATGCCCATCTCGCCTGTATGATTTAGTGCCCTCTAACCATATAATACAACAGAGAGAATTCATCAGCGCACAGATATACGGCAGGAGCCAATTTATACTTTAAGTTTCAATGATTTCCTCAAATGGAGCTGCAGGAAAATGTGGCTCTATTCTGTGAACACACTCTAACTTCTATATGGTTCTCATATAGCATTACGTACGTCTTCTTCTTACGTATGTCAGGGAAGTGATGACACATAGACAAATTCACAATGCTGGTACCATACCAGTCTAATGTTTGTCAGTAGCCCTGGTCCAGTTGGCTAATCTGTGTAGAACATGACAAAGGTGTAATTGCTCTTACCTTTTACATTTTCATTACCTCTCCAGGGAGTCTATTGATGCAGCCATTTATTCACCTTATTTTCCACGACAATAAGGTTGACGCCATTACGTTCATTTTGTCATCTTACTTCCGGCCGAGAGGGACCTAAGCTAGTCGCTAGTCGTAATCCTATAGCTGTAACGGTAGATGATAACAGAAAGCAAATATGTTAAGTATTATATGCTCAGTTAGGGGCTGCCATAACAATTGGATTAAGAAGAGAGAACAATTGCATCAACGATGCACTATGTGAAGCGGTCGGAGTGTTGCGGTGCACTTTACAATTTACACCCACCACCTTAAGACGAGGAGCACCTGAGGCAATGTTTGAAGTCGCTAAACTTGAAGTGCCCACCCAAGCTCCCTTATGTGTGTTCTTACCATTTCATGGACGGGAAGCTGACTGACGAACACCCTTACCCCGAGAAATGGCTCAGCTACGATGTTGCGGTAAAGAAGTCACTATGCTTCAAAATCACAACTCAACCTGAAGCCACCTACATCTGAATTTATTGCAGGGTGATCTTGCTGAAAGGTTTGATGTTTCAAAACCTGGTGTTGTGATAAATTCATAACTGCAAATTCAGGGTTTCTGGAATGCCTTCGACCAGGCGATGAAGTAATTGCAGACAGAGCAGACCATGATCTCTATGAAAGGAAGGTGAAACTAGTCATTCCAGCATTCACCAAGAGAGGCATGCAACTCCCTGAAGAAGGCACCACCAACACTAGGCGCATCGCTAGTGTATGTGCACGTTGAGCGGGTCATATGACTGAAAAATTTCAAAATCCTTTCTTACAACAGTTCCAATTAACCTCACCCCTAACGTTGATAAAATTTAGAGAATTTGCCGTGTGTATCCTTCTAAGCAACATAATTTCTGATGTAGAGGATGAATAAGTGTTGATTTGTAGGTGCGTTCCAAATCTGTCTGTGCTGTGGTTTTGCTTTAACTAATCAGTGTAAATAGTGTATGTAGTTATTTTTATAAACCTTTACAATGTGACCAGATGTTACCTGTTCTAGTTATTTTTATAAACCTTTACAATATGACCAGCTGTTACCTATCTGTAAATTATTTTTATAAACCTTTACAATGTGACCAGATGTTATGTTTTGAAGGGTTTTTTTTTTTATCTTTACAATGGCCAGATGTTACCTAACTGTAAATAGTTATTTCTATAAACCTTTACAATGTGACCAGATGTTGTCTGTCAGTAATTTTTATAAAACCATATCATGTGAGCTCTGTAGATTGCCCTTAAAACTTAAAGGAATTAAGTCTTCTGATTTAAATGGAATAAGTCATGTCAAGTTTGCAAATTAATTCCATCATGGTTTATTACATATGAAAATTAAATGGTTAAATATTACCTCTACATGAAGGTCAGTAAAAGGTGTCTCTAGCTTCCTGATAACACTCTTACAACTGATTTTATACAACTTATATTAAATTATACATTTTCTAAAACACAAATCACAAAGATATTTCTTGTTTAACAAAACTGATTTAAAATAATTCCAGTCTTCACCTACACCCTCTACATGCTGCTCCATCAACTCCTGACAGTCCCCATATGGTTACATCTGGCCACTTCTTCGTATCGTCTAACAATGACAATATGAGACCATCTGATCGTCGTATAAAGTTTTCTCCGTGCTCCCAATTTAAAACATTTACGGCATTAACGTTATTTGTCATTTCGCTAAAGTTATAGCTAGTTATAAACAATCTTCTAACTACTGAACTAGCTACCGGATGTGCCGCATCAGTTTAGCGGAAGTCGGATGACAAAATGCTGAAGAGCGACGTATTAAAAGTGGGCGGGGCGGAATAAGGTGAATACTCTTTTTCTGATTGAAAAGTCTGACTACAATGTGTGTGTACGCTTATGTATGTGTTTTTGAATGCAGTGCAATAACTTATGTAATGCAATAACTTATTATTCATCAGCTTGTTATATATTCCTCACTGGAATAAGTAACTGTTTTTATTATTTTGCAAAAGTGTGCAGAGAGTTTCTTATGGGCAGGGGCTCAAATGCATCTATCATCACTTTAATATCCAATATAACAAGTACTACAGTAATTATAATTATAGGCCTATATGCAAAAATAGACTAGTCACAATTATGAATATGGGACTACTGATATAAACTTCTTGTATTTTATATGTACAATAAGCAGAATAATTGCTACCAAAAAATAAATAAATAAATAAATAAATAGTGGACGAAAGGTTATGGCAACAACGTCTCAGATAGTCTGACACCAGACAAACAAAAAAACAAAACAAAAAACAGTAAACAAATGACTTTCGATTCATTTACAAAGGCACACATCAAATATGCTAAACACGGAAGCTCTCTTCAGTAGGTACTTATTTTGAATAAGTAATTTATTTCACAGCCACTAAAAAAATATGTTCTATAGTATGAATGTGTGTGTAGTATCAATGTAATCAGGATGTACATGTTCATTCGCCAACATTCGCCATGTTGTCATTATCCCCAAATAACAAGTTTGTGCCGGGCCAAATCCAGCCTACATCTGCCACACATGGTATGCTGATCTTGGCTACATGTGGCGTGGAATAATGGCGCTTGGGCGGACCGCTCCTGTTTACCAGATCTGAGCCACAAGCAGGCCATAGCAATGACACATGTCAGCCAAGAGCAAAGAAATAAACCAGAACTGGACCTTATCTGAGCCACAGAATCTTTATATATGATTTATAGAATCATCTTAGCATTAACAAGCCTGTTAACAAGCAGAATCACTGAAGGAAAGAAGAGAACAGAAAAAAAGAGACAAACAGAAACACAAGAGCTACAGCTGACTTCAGCCACAGCCTTAAGGCTGGAATACACTACACGACTTTTAAAATCTGAACGGATTTTTAAACAGCAGGCATCATACACTTGCCGACTTTGTAAATGGTTACAGAGAAAAGCTGGGCATCATACATTACACGACTGAGGATCACACTACCAGACTTTAAAATCGTTCCGAACACAAACAGAAACATGTGCCTCGTTGCCAGGAGACGCATGACAGGCGAAACAAGCGCAGGAGATGAGATGACCCGCAGTAGTGCGTTTGGTGATGGACAGGGGTGGGTACACACAGCAAAGAGTATACCCACGTAGAAGGCGACGTCCTTTACAGAACATTCGGGATGTTTCTAAAATGTCCTCTTTTGGTAATGAAAGTGATGCAGTTCAAGGTTCCTTATATGACTTTAGGGGGACGTTCTCTTTTGGTTATTTTATGGTCACATAAGAATGTTACAATGAGGATATTTGGGACATTAACAGAACGTTCCCACACTGTCCTCTGTTGGTCATTTAGTAATGTTCCCGATATAAGTTTAGGGGGACGTTCTATTTTGGTTATTTTATGGTCAAAAAAGAATGTTAAAAAAAGGACATTTGGGACATTAACAGAACATTCCTACACGGTCCTCTGTTGGTCATTTAATAATGTTCCCGATATGAATTTAGGGGGACGTTCTATTTTGGTTATTTTATGGTCGCGCGAGAACGTTACAAAGAGGATATTTGGGAAGTTATCAGAACGTTCTATAGTAATAGTCCCCTAAACATTCCCAGAGTGTCCTGAATGTCCCCTGAAGGTCCACCAAATAACGTCCCCCAACCCTTAAAAGAAACTCCACATCGTGACCGTCTCTTACCGGTGACCGGTTACCCCGCTAGAAATTTTACGCTCCCAGAACATTCTCAGAACGTCCCCACTGGTGTTATAGACATTGTCTAGTAACGTTCCGAGTACGCTTTAGATGGGCTCTTGATTCTTGATATTTTAACATTAGATTTTTCTTTGGCTGCTTTAACTGTGTTTCCAAAACATGCTTGTTACAGCAAAAATTGCAATAGAAATTCTGATCAGATGAATTTGATTATTTAATGATGGTGATTTAATCATCATGGAGTGTCCTGATTCACTGATCCTCTCCAGAGTCTAAACTCTGAGTGTATTAACTGTTAGTTTTGTATTAATTAAGTTTTATGGGTTTCCTTCTTTTTTTTTTTAATTCATTATACAGAGTTTTGAGCATTGTCTTTTAGACTCAAACAGACATCATGAATCAGCGTATGAACCTCAACAATGGTGACAATAAACAAAAATATTTTTTGTGACTTTAGTAGCTTGTTTTGTGATGCTCAGAACTAATGTTTATCTGAAAATTTTATCACCACTGTTGAGGTTCATATGCAGAATCTTGATGTCTATGTGAGTCTACATGAGCCTGTCTGAATAGTTTCTGCACAATGATAATTTTCAATCTATCAAAGCAGAACAGGATTTTACACATTATTGTAGAACGACTACAACATGAAAGAATTACAATATTCAGAAATCACTGAGTAAGACCACTGTATGATGATGAAATCATAAGCAATGAGCAACCAAACCCACTTGATCAAATTTTTTTTATAACAAATGTGCTTTAGAAACACAGTCACAACAATTGGAGAAAAATTGAAGTTAAAATGTCAAGGGTCAGGAGCCCAACTAAAGCAAGTGCTTACCTCCATAACGGTGACTTCAAACGTTATTATTTTTAATAAAACATCAACACCTCATTAAGATGTTTTGAATGAAAGTAATAAAGTCAGAGTGGCTTGTAATTAGTGAAGATGCTGAGATCTAGAGAGATCTGTTAGTGTTTAATGTTCTGTTTATTATCTGAGTTACCATTGTGCTGGAGAGTAGAGCCTGTGCTTCAGTCAATGATGAGCCAGAAACATTGATGTCTTGCTGCATGTTGCTTTATTTAAAGGCTGCAGTAACTGTGTAGTTGCTAATGCAGTGATACAGCAGTTATTAGCATGTGTTGTGATCAGCTAATGAATTACTACAAGTGAAAAAAGAAAAGGTTTTGTAATAATAATACAAAAAATACTTGTAAAGAGCCTTTTTTTTTTTGTAAGACACTTAAAAAAAATTAGTTTTTGTTTGAACAGCTGCTTTTGTTAGTCAAGGGACGTTCTGAGAACATTTCCAAATAAAATATGGTTCCTTAAACGTTCAGAGAACATCCTGAATGTTCCCTGAATGTTGCCAAATAACGTCCCCCAACCCTTAAAAGAACTCCACATCATGACCGTCTCTGAACGTACTGGGAACGTTACTAGGCAACGTCCTTAACACCAGTGGGGACGTTCTGAGAATGTTCTGGGAACGTAAAATTTCTAGCGGGGCGAAACTCTGATGCTTTTTTTTTGGGTAACAGCCACGATGTTAAATCAGTTCATGTGAGTACAGTGGTTCAATATTAATATTATAAAGGGACGAGAATATTTTTGGTGCGCCAAAAAAAAAAAAAACGACTTATATAGTGATGGCCGATTTCAAAACACTGCTTCAGGAAGCTTCGGAGCATAATGAATCAGCGGTTTGGAGCGCCAAAGTCACATGATTTCAGCAGTTTGGTGGTTTGACACGCGATCCGAATCATGATTCAATACGCTGATTCATAACGCTCTGAAGCTTCATGAAGCAGTGTTTTGAAATCGGCCATCACTATATAAGTTATTTTGTTGTTTTTTTTGACGCACCAAAAATATTCTTGTCGCTTTATAATATTAATATTGAACCACTGTCCTCACATGAACTGATTTAAATATGTTCTTAGTATCTTTATGGATCTTGAAAGAGAAAATGTCACTGCTCCCTATGTAGGCCTCACAGAGCCATTGGATTTTAACAAAAATATCTCAATTGGCGTTCTGAAAATGAACGAAGGTCTTACAGGTGTGGAACAGCATGAGGGTGAGTAATAAATGACAGAATTTTCATTTTTGGGTGAACTAACACTTTAAGGTCAAACAGTCAGTGAAATATCTCGGAATAACAACTAACAAATCGGCAAGAGAAAGACTGAATGACAATTTTACCCCTAAACTACAAAAAACTAAGACTATTTTCAATGGATGGCTTCAAAGGGACTTGACCATACAAGGAAGGACATTGCTTTCAAAGGCGGAAGGAATTTCAAGGATGGTTTACCCTGCCTTATTATTATATGTGGACAAAAAAACAGCATCTTCAATTGACTCTCTTTTGTTCAAATTTATTTGGAAAAATAAGACTGAATACGTTAAAAGGAAAACATTGATTAGGGACTACGCGGATGGAGGCTTCAGTGCTATTGATTTTACAACTCTCAACCAGGTGTTTAAAATCAACTGGCTCAAACAATGTATGCTGGGAGGAAATGCTCCCTGGTTTTTCATTCCAAACTTATTATTTAACCGTTGTGGTGGTTTAAAGTTTTATTTGACCGTTGTGGTGGTTTAAAATTTTTGCTGAGTTGTAACTTTAACTGTAACAAATTGCCAATCAAGTTAGCAAATTTTCACAAGCAGGCACTGGATTCATGGAAATTGGCTTCAAGCATAATTTTTCACCGCATAAATATATTGTATGGAATAATCAATATGTTTTGTATAAAAATAGGACCATATTTAACAAAGAATGTTTTGAAAAGAATATAATCTTTATTTCTAAATTCATAGAGACCTGCGGAAATCTGATTAGTTATGAAAAATTAATTAAGGAAAACAATATTAATATTACTCGTATAGAGTTTTTGAGGATAATTAATGGTATATCACCTAAGCTTTTACATCTTATTAAATCCTCCTTACATTACACTACATTAAAGGAAGAAACTCCTTGTTTAATGATAGGTGGAGTTGATTTGTTAGATAAAAAATGTAATAATAATCATATAAGAAAAATATTAATCTCTACGAGTAGTATTGCTCCTAAAGCAATTGGTTTGTCCAATAGGTTTAGTAGTAGATCCAGTAGTATTGCTCCTAAAGCAATATTATCCTTCCTTATGTTTGGTTAACATATGGTCTGCACATAAAAACTTTGTAATACCAAATAAGGTTAAAGAAATTCTCTTTAAAATCCTTCACAATTTTTACCCCTGTAAGTACTTTTATCTAAGTTTATGGATATTCAACTAGAATGTTCTTTTTGTGGATCTGAAAATGAATCTGTGCTTCATTTTTTTTTTTTAGATGTCCCATCACAATATCATTTTGGACAGAGATTTCAGTTTTGATTTTTACATCCTTTAATACCCTTTTTGATATTACAGAAGAAATGGTCTTATTTCTGCTTTCTAACACTGGTTCTGTTCCTTTAGATAATGCAGTCAAAATCCTGTGCATGCTTGGAAAAGGCCATATCCACAAGTCTAAATTTACAGCTGCGAAACCAAATTTTATTGTATTTTGCTCTGAATTAAAAAGTTTTGCAGATTCCCTATGTAAATTTAAAAGAAACAAAAAAGCAATTAAAACATTCCAGATATTAAATAAGATTATAAAGTCACCTGTGAATAGAGATACAATGTTTAGATGAAATCTTTCTATCCCCCCACCTAAGTCATAACGAAATTAAAGTTCTTTGTTTTTTGTTGTTGTTTTTTTGTGTAAATTATTATTATTATTTTTTGTGTATTATCTGTTTACTTTGTCCCTCGTACCAAGTCAGTTGTTCTTTTAATTGTTAAATTCAACTTTCAATATATGTTGATGGATTGAACGTTAATTGTTGTTACTTGAAAATTTAATTAAAAATAAAGAAATAAATAAAAACTCAAGACCAAAAAAAAAAAAAAAAACCGTTTACTTCATGCATGTCATGCGCGAGCTCACGGCTCCATCTAGCGGCCGTATTAGTAGAGTGCCTCAACATGATCACTCGTCAAGCGCCAAGCTTGTGGTCCGTGAGCTGGATAATGGTAAGTTTTTCCTTTCAGTCGTCTCCATTTTTTCTCGATCTTTATGACTTCGCACCCTTGATTTCCATTGTCTGGGCAGCGTATGACTGTACCATGTACTGTATTTATTAGCAACGCATATCATACACTGATATGTGTTCTAAAATCGGCTCAAAAAATCGAACATGGTTTAAATCCTCCGACTGGATGGATTCAAAGTCTGAAGCTAAAAAATCGGAGTCTGTGACCATCATATACTATGCGATTTTCCATGAAATCTGTCAGCTCAAATCTGCAGACTGGCTCTGACTTTTGGAAACTAGCGTCAACTTGTTCAGACTGTAAATCGGGGGAAAAGTCGTGTACTGTATTCCAGCCATTTTTTTTGTTTGTTTGTTTGTTTTTGTTTTTTTATAACTACATATTTTTAAGAAATGGTTTTGGATATGTTTAGAGGTTTGAGTGGATTTAATGGCTCAAAATATCCTTTTAATGCTAGAGTGTTACTAAAATGGTCATTTCCCTAAATATGTCTGTCCATTACGTTCATTTTATATTCTCTATAAAATGGTTATGTTTGAGTTTAGGGATAAAACATTTGTCTATAAAATGGTGAAAGGGAAATTATACAGATATCTTTATGATATAAAAGATTTGTAAATATTTTACGTCCATGTTGTATCTTTCACCATTTATTCAAACGTACAAAAAAGTATGTTTTGTGTCTGTAAAAGTTATGTATTAATAACTTATATAACAATGAGACCATTCAATACATTCCATAATTGAGGATATAACTTTTACTTTACAATAGGGGGTAAAATTGTCTTAGTACTGTTTTAATGGCCGTTTAGCCTTAATTATTGGCTTATTCTGGTCAATAAACTTGAATATCACTCAATAAGTGCCATAATTAATGAGGATTTAGCTTTCACTTTAGAATAGAGGGTCAAATTGGCTTTATTAGTACTGTATTAATGATAGTTTAGCCTTAATTATTGGCTTATTCTCATCAATAAACTTGAATATCACTCAATATGTGCCATAATTAATGAGGATTTAGCTTTCACTTTAGAATAGAGGGTCAAATTGGCTTTATTAGTACTGTATTAATGATAGTTTAGCCTTAATTATTGGCTTATTCTCATCAATAAACTTGAATATCACTCAATATGTGCCATAATTAATGAGGATTTAGCTTTCACTTTAGAATAGGGGGTCAAATTGCCTTTATTAGAACTGTATTAATGGCAGTTTAGCCATAATTATTTGCTTATTCTGGTCAATAAACTTGAATATCACTCAGTAAGTGCCATAATTAATGAGGATTTAACTTTCACTTTAGAATAGGGAGTCAAATTGCCTTGACCCCCCAAATTGCCAAATTGTCTTTATACTATTTTAGCAATTTATAACTGAAAATCAGCAGTAATTAAACACAATTACTAGCTTATTGTTCAGTTAACTTAATATAATGGCACAGAAATATAATTACATCACTACACAAAAATAAGATATGGCTTATTAAGTTGTAGATAATGATTAACAGGCATTTACTGTACATTCAATCAATCATTAATTACTAGGTTAAACTTTGTTTGTTTAATGTGTATCTTTCAAATGTTTAATAATTTGTAAATAATGGCTAATATGGCCTACTATATGTTAAGTTAATCATTAATTACTATTGTGTCCATGCTTAATTAAGGCATAATTGTGGCTTAATTAAGGCATAATTAATTCATAATGGAACAAAATCAACTGTCATTGAAATCTCATGGGGGTGGCGGAATGGATTCTGACAGCTGGATTTTTGCCATCGGATTCTGTTCCCCACATGGATCTTACACAATGAGGTTCTAATATTTATCAAACTGAGGACAGTTAGTTCATGCCAATAGCCTAGTGGTTAGCATGCTGATATATAATACCCTTATGCTTTGGGCAAACCAAGTTCAAATCCCAGCTCGTGGACTTTTCCTGATTCCGTTCCCACTCTCTGTTCCACTTTGCTTCCTGTCTACATACTGTCCTATCATGATAAAATGCAAAAACAGCAAAAAAAAAAATCTTAAAACTGATGCTGGTTAAGCTCCATCCAGAAACAGAATAAATTCAGAATCTTTTAAGCCACTACATCCAACATCTCTCATCATGGGGGTGGGGGAACGGATTCTGACAGCTGTATTTCTGCCGTCGGATTCTGTTCCCCCCATGGATCTTACGCAAAGAGGTTCTAATTTTATCAAACCGAGGCTAGTTAGTTTGTGCCAATAGCATAGTGGTTAGCATGCTGATACATAATACACTTATGCTTTGGGCAACCCCAAATGTTTTTTGCCTTTTTGCCATTTATTATGATATGAAATATGTTGACAGGAAGCAAAATTGGAGAGAGAAGGCAGCCGGAAAATTCCACAAGCCTGGACTTGAACCTAGAAATCTTTGTACACAACTGCACAAGAGGTCAACACACTGTCCACAAAGCTATTGGGAAGTTTGAGAGTGAGCCAGTTTGATAAACATTAGAATCTCACGGAAGAGGGGACCAGAATTCGATGGCAAATATACTGCTGTTAGATTGTGGTTATATTTCACAATATTACTGTTTTTTCTGTATTTTTGATCAAATGTGTATGTTATGGACTGGGGGAATGCACAGTGCATGCAGGGGGTGTGGCCTCAATATCCCTGCAGTAAGTAGTGTGCTGTGTGAATTTCAGGGTAAAAATTCAACTGAAATTGCCATTTTGAATTGCCAACCAAAATTATGCTGCAAGATATATATATTTTTTTAACTACATTTAAGTACCCTGTTATAGGCTAACCTGCAATTTTGCAAATTCCCTGTTTATTCCCATTAATTCCCGTTAATTCCCATATAATCCTGTTAATTCCCATGGAAAGTTTCCAGCTTTGAAAATTCCCGGAATTTTGCAACCCTAATTGTTAGAAGATTGTGCAAAGTGAGTTTATTGAAAGAGAGCTTCATTTATATATGAAGAACTCACACTGCCACTCACTGAAACACAGTTGAAAGATTAATGAATTCCTTGCTGTTTGTGTTTTTACAGTGTTTCAGCAATAAAACAATATATGTGCCACCAGAAGTCTCCGCCTCTTCTGTGTGCAACACATACGTAAATGTCTTTTTTTAATGTTAAAATATAAAGGAGAATATATATTAAATGTGATATAACTGGTCTTTTCTTATAGGGTTTTCAGTATGTTTTATCATCCTGTCTTGTGCTTTGGCATGAATTTTCTAAAATATTCTAAATTAGAGGACCCCCATTGTCCAACATATTATTAAGCGACCCTTATATTATAATATTAACAGAGCTATAACTATAATATAATTATTTAATAACAATAATTTAACAGAAACTGTAGATCATTATAGGTAAATTGGAGTGTCAATATAGGTAAAGTAATTAACCACAACTAATTTTTGGATTTCAGAACTTTCAAAAACTCTTTATGTTCCTCAATAAATAAAAATATTCAAAAAAGCCTGCACAATAACAATGAAGGAAAACCAGCAATTGCGAGATAAAACCACTTCTGTAATGAAAAATGGCAAACATTTCGGTCACTTTGTGACATTTTCCTAATAAATAAATTCTCAGTGCCACAACCTGAATCTTTTTCCCGATTGGAGTTTTGGTCTACGCACCTCATTTGGATGAATTTTTGAAGTGGGGTGAGTTATTCTTCTGTTGTTCCTCAATAAAAACAATATTTATTGAGCTTGGATAGTTAGATAGTTTTAACATTAATAATAATATTAATTAAAGAAAGGAATCTTATCTGTGGAATGGGATGTGAATAAGGGCTGCCCGTTGATTAAATGCATACAAGGTAAAGGATTGACATTTCATTCCTGGACACAGAGTAACTTCAATCCTACTCTAAAATAAATAATTGATACTGAAGCTCCAATCATCTGGTTTCCACCCTTGAGCTGCTGCACCACATTAACCCCAATTACAGTCTGGGGTTAAACTCTTTTCTGTCAATAAAATGTGGCAACAGCTTGTCTCTTTGAGGCACCTGACATTTTCACTGTTTCAGGTGTGGCTTTGTTATTCATCTAAATTATTTGCACTATTAAATAGTATATTCATTGTAACAAACTCAAGTAGCCTAGCTGATTTATTTAGTAATTTGAAATGTGTGCACAATTGACGCACGGTTACTCCCTGGTTGTCGTTAAGCCAGCTTGGGCATTTCTAGTGAACTGTTAGCTGTTCATTCTGTACTCGCTGTACCACCAGTGGTTGACTTTTTAATGTTGTATTCATATTTTAATGCAGTTATCACATTTCCCTAATTTGCCAATAAACCAGTTTTATTGATTGCAATAAAGACGAAGCTATTGGGACCGTTTAAGAAATGCTGTGTCTGTAATTAGACACGCACACGCATTATTTTTTCCAGCACTTCAAATGTTATTTTTAATGTGATGACCACAAACATTACTTGTTCATCCTTCTGAGATTGTCCCCATTGTAAAACCGAACGTTTCAAAATGTAGGAAATTCAACATTTGATAGAAAACACTTATTTAAAAATAAAAAAGACTACTACTATAACCAGCAGGTGGCGGCAGAGTAACATTTATTTGTGCAAATATCAGCCATTTCCTCTAATAGTTTTTTACTTAGTTTCGTTTTTGACTAAATATTAAACATTAGCCTATAAAATCATTAGGTTTCAAAATACATTTTGACAATGTGAAGTATGAAGTACTCACAAAATCTCATGAAAAACAATACATTTTCTTTTGAATGAATTACACAGAAAGCGAGCATTGTGTAAAAGGGAAACCTTTTTAATCACAGCAGCTGTCAGTCAGTGCAGCGCAAGATCAATGAATTCGGCACACTTGTTAAAACACACCTTTTATTCAATGAATCTAACTAAAGTGCACAATAAATATTTAATTTTTGACGCTTTTTTTCACACGAAAATGTGAAAACTGATGGTCGAATTGAATTTAGCCAAGGAGGAACACTGAGGTACGTCTTTATTTATTTCTTTTTTATGTCGTCTTACGTTTGAATAACTAAATTAATGCTATGCCTGACTATTTAAGTGACTATATTCTGATTATAGACTTAAGTATTACACTACTGATGCTCAACACACCAGCAAGTGACATCTCACCGGAAGTTTCCAGCTGGCTTATATTAATACGGAAGTTCTAAAGAACGCTCCGTGCAGTCAATTGCACGTCTCTGACATTTGGTACAAATCACATTTCCTACTTTCAGACTTTGAAAACAAATGCGATTTGGTAAATGTCACACCAGGTTGCAAATAAAGGAGATATATGCAGCAATTTAAGTTTTATTGACAAAAGAACTCTGAAACTAGAAACACGAACAGAACAACCACGTAAAACGCGAAAAAAACTGACCAATAACTGAAAGAAACACAGGGATTAAATAGACCAGACAAACCAATCAACAAAAACAATCCACAGGTGTATAACATAATGAATAATGAACCATTTAACCTTTTCGAATCATGTCTATGATTTGTGTGCGTGTTTTTGTGATTTATGAGGACACAAATTTGTATAATGACATGGGTATTACACTGGTATTATGATGTAAACATGAAATATGAGGACGTTTCATGAGTCCTCATATTTAAAATAGCTTTAAAAACATACTAAACAATGTTTAATAAAAAATGCAGAATGTTTTCTGTGATGGGTAGGTTTAGGGGTAGGGGTAGTGTAAGGGCATAGAATGTAGCCTACAGTTTTTACAGTATAAAAACCATTAAGCCTATGGAATGTCCTCACTTTGATAGTAAAACAAACCTGTGTGTGTGTGTGTGTGTGTGTGTGTTCACACTGCAAGTGACAAAACCTTTGCCAACTTCCGTACCATTTCGTAACACAGGAAACTAAACACATGTATAACCCACCCAAACAGATACAAAACCCAAATACTCCATTACAACTTTATCTGTACACACCACGGCTGCGTTTAACTGCACTTTTCCCTAAGGACTTTCCCTAGAGAGGCCATTTTGATGTGCATTCAACTTCATCAAGTGGGAGAAGGAAGTTTATTTGGACAGACCCTCGACCCCTTGATTTTGACAGAAAGAGTGAGTCTACTCAATATGTACACTTCAGGCAGATCCACAGACCGTATTGCCTAAAACAAAAGTTATAACTTCTGTGACTTATGACCTTAATTGACACTGGTCTGGGCTTCACTATATCTCTGCTGTCCAGTGAGTCACGCGGCATTGCCACACAGATTATGTTAAACAGGCAAAAACAGGCAAAGTGCCTGGTGTTGGCTATTAGGTAGTTGTGAGTGCAGGTGCGAAGTAAATTATTATTTCTGAGATAAACTAGTATAATAATAATATTTCTGAGATAAACACGCGTAGCTTGCCGAATTTATGGACACACAGAAGAAAGCCTTGTCTAGGCTCTGCCTCGGTATGGTATGTGACAAGCCATTCGTTAGTCTGGCTGTTTGATAAGAAAGAGATTAAATGTAGCTGCAATAAATGCGTTAAAAATCCATAGCAGCGGAGGACTATTATTCTGCTGCGCTGAACTGCAGAAGAACTGATGACGGCACGGTTTAATGTTTGGTTGACCAATCAGCAGAAAGGGGTGTTTCATAGAGTACCTCAGGGATGATGTGTTTTTGTAGGCCGCACGGGTTCCCTCGATCGAAAGCCTATACATTTTTCCCATAGACTTTTGGAAAATCACAAAAAATAAGCTCTGTGTTTAACAAAGGGTTATGACACTTACACGTTTTGTCTATCAAGATAATCTTTACAAGTTAACACAACATTTATACATTTTGAAGCCTAAATAAAGTCATCAGATATAAAAAGCTAACAGTAGGCTATAAATGGACTACGGCACACCATGGTCACCGATCAACATCACCACCACTAAGCTTCCTCAAACTTTATTTAGAAAACAACTTTATTTAAAAACATGTTCGCTGATTATGATCTGCGCTGTGTATGAATACTTATCCACTTTTTCATGAGAAGTGCTGTCCAAATGTCCTGTTTGTCATGATGACGTCTAAAGTCCCCGCCAAAGGAAGTAGTCCCTTTTAGCAATTTGTTAGCAACCGCCGTTTTTAAGACACAATAAACGTTTAAAAAATCACAAGCGGGTTATAACTGGTGTGTTTTATGTCATTGATCAAAACTTGAAAATATTTAGAGGCTTTGTTAACCACAGACCTTATTTCAGGAGATTTAGCAAAAACCCATTGACTTCGGAACCGGAAGTCCTAAAATGCTAACTCGCTTCCGGGTTTTGCCTACAAAAACACATCATCCCTGAGGTACTCTATTCCAGCCAACATGTAGACATCAAATATTTAAGTTGTTTATTCATTTTCTACCCCTGAACGAAAAATGAAAAATCAAGCCCAATTCTTGTTTTTCATTTTGTTTGAAAAAAATGAAAAACGAAAAAGGTGCCGTTTTTTTTTTTTTCATTTTCTGATTTCTATATTAGCTACATCAAAAAACGAATGACCTACTTTAACATTTCGAAATTAACCGTGTGAATGTAAAAGCTCTTGTGGCTTGTGCTGTTATTCAGTCATTCTGCAGTGAACTGTCGATGCGAAGGAGTTTTTATTTTCAGTCTTCACATTTCCAACTTCTAAATCTTCTAATAGCAGCTTTCTAATACAACTGCTATTAAAAGATTTAAAGGTTGCAAATGTGACAGCTGAAACCCCCCCCATCACAGATAGAATCTAACTGCCTCTATATGAGCACATTAGATCATATTTACTTCCTCATTAAATGTAGAGCTACTGAAAGCAACTTTGCAAGAGTGCAAAAGTGAAGTGATGTGGCCTTTGCTCAAATAGAGTTCAGCTGAGTTGCAGTGAGCATCTGTATATGATGGGGAGTTTTCGGCTTTCATATTTTCAGCTTCTTTATCTTCTAATATCAGCTTTATTAGATTGCAAAGGTAAGTGTCATTATATGAAGTCAAATTCTTTTAACCAACACAGAAACAAGATATATGCATAATATCAATGTGCTTTGGGTGTGTAAAGGCAGCATGGGTGTAACATGCATATGATCAGTGTCATTCATAGGCTATATAAAGGTTACTTATTTGGAAACTAACAATTCTTATTTGTTGTGCTAACAAATGGCTTCTGTTCTAGCTAAAATTGTAAAGCAAGAAAGTGTTTTACTGAGTACAGTCTTTGTTTTAATAAAAATTGTTTGGTGTGCAAAGACTTACCCTAACAATACATTTATATAAAATTGATATAAAACTCAATGGTAACGCTTTACAATAAGGCTCCATACATTAACGTTATGCATTATGACATTAACAATGTGCTTTACATTTGTTGCAGGATTTATTTATCTTTGTTCATGAGTTCATAAAAATACATCTGTTCACTGTTAGCACAGGTCCATTAAGTAATATTAACAGATACAACTTTTGATTTTAATAATGTATTAGTAAATGATTTAATATTAATAAATGCTTTAGAAGGATTTTTTTAATTGCTGGTTCATGTTAACTAACATAGTTAACTAATTTTAACAAATGGATCAGTATTGTAAAGTGTTACTAAGTTGATTTATGAATTTTTATACACTAGCAACCAAAAGAATAATTTCAGAAAATTTTTATTGTAAACCCTGCGGTAGTTTCCTGTCTTTCCATGTATCGGTTCTCTCAGGATGTTTCATTTCTCTTTTTAATTCCCCTTTAGCTCAGACAGAAAGACCCTGCAAGCAAGATTATCAGTTGGACATAAACTATGTTCAGGGTGACAATATGTCTTTTTCTTGCCTTACCACCACCCACGAGCTGGAGTCTCTAACAGTAAAACTACGCAGGACCAACCCAGTTAAAGACATCCTAATCTGTTCAGACACTTCTCTAGCGTCAGAGCATCAGAGATGGTCTGTGAGAAATGTTGCTGGAAATGTTACAGTTTACTTGAAAGACATCAGTTTATCTGATGATGGCCTTTATGACTGTCAGGTCTACAATGGTTTGGACTGCCTTAAAGTTACTCAATTTAACCTGAGTGTCATAAGTAAGAATGCAAATTTTTCAATCAAGCTAATAATCCTCATTGGAAAGCCATATACATATATAATATGAATACTAATGTGTTTCTCTGGTTTCAGAGTGTAAAATTTTGAACTCTGTTCATGCAACAGCAAATTCTTCAGTGTTGCTGCCATGCTCTGAACATTCACTGCAAAACATACCTACTTGGAAAATCATTACTGGTCACCAATCAACAGAAATAACCCAATATCGTCCTCCACACAAGCCCTTAAACAGCACAGAGAGAGTCGTGAAGCCTCTGTATGAGAGAGTGAGAATACAAGGGAATGGATCTCTGCTAATAAGGGATGCAGTAAACACTGATGGATCATGGTATCGGTGCAAAGTGAATGAAACAACCTGCTATGAGGTGAAGCTGGTGATGAAAGGTGTGTTTTTAATCCAATATTTTATAATTTAATCTAATTAATCAATATCACATGGGCAAGAGTGCTGCTGTTCTGAATATTACCGTCGAGCTAATATATAAATGGCATGACTGTGATATTGCTTTTACATGACAGATCAATAAACAAGTTAATTTAGATTTTACTAACTTAAATTGTAATTACAAAATGGCCAGGTGGTATAATTTTGCTCCACCAGTGAAAAAATCCTATCACAAACTCAAAATTCCTATGTTTTGCATCGTTTATGGTTGCTCAAATCTATCAAACCGATAAACCACAATGAACTTTTATCGTTTACATACCTTATATCGTTTCTTAACTTTAAAAGTTGTCACCTTTTATTGTGTTTTGCGTCTGCCGATACTGAAATGAATATGGATACCTGCTTAACTTTTTTGTTTTTGACTTGGTTAAATAATCACATTCTTCATGGTATCGTTTGCAGGGAAGAGAAGATATTTTATCCCATTGCATGATCATTTGGTGTTTTCACTTCAGTTTTGTAGAATTCCGTTTACAATGTCGATCTGGTTACCGTGAAAACAGTGTCACGCGCTGGGCACGTGCTGCTTGCTTTTGTTGGAAGGGTGTAAATGTAACTGTAGTTTTAATGTTGTCTTTGTAAATATTCACTTTCCCATATGACCACGGAGGACAATCAGATAGAGACAGAGCGCATTTAGGCCACGCAATCCAACCGTCTCCATTGACTTTGTATTGCATGAGGCTGCCTCCTTGTCATTTCTTACTTATAACAAAAAACAGAACAATGCCTTAAAGCTGCTGTGTGACAAAGTGTAAAGCAAACAAGCTAAAAACCCAGAACTAAGTTTTTATAAGCTACCGAGCCGTAAAAGCCAGCCTTTAAGGAGACAAAAGTTTACACCGGCAATAAGACGTAAAGCATCAGCAGGAAGAATGGGTAGATTTTGGGATCCTGACACTCAGTATGCCTCAGTAAGCCTACGTGTGTAGTAAACATTTTGTCACTGTTAAGTCAAATATCCAAATGTTAGTTTTATATATTATATTTCCTGTCCTTGATTACTTTACCCTCCAGTGGGCGTAGTTCTCATAGTAATATGACATGTCGCGCTCTGTCTCAATCGCTTGTATCCATTTTTAGTCCTTAAACTCTCGTTTTTTGGGTCGACAGCTTATAAAAACTTCTGGGTTTTTGGTTCTGGGTTTTTTTTTTAGCTTGTTTGCTGTACACCTTGTCACACAGCAGCTTTTAGACATTGTTCTGTTTTTTGTTATAAGTCAGAAATGACAAGGAGGCAGCCTCACGCAATACAAAGTCAATGGAGACGGTTGGATTGTCGCCACCTACTGGAGAGTCACTGAAAAATCCCCACTACTAATGGACAGGCTGACACTCTAATTTGTATAAGACCTGGAAATGGGTTAACATTTGTATTATTGTCTAAATATCTTATGAAGATGTTAGTAACATAAAACACACACTTTTGCCTGCATCACATGCATTAGTTTGAGTCTCCGAAAAGCCAAAAATAATTACTATTAAGCTGCTGTGTTTATAAAAGGAATGTTAAATATAACCCTAATTTTTTGATTTCTTAACGTAAAATGTTTGAATTTTATTTATAGATTATGGGACTTCTCATTCGACAAAAAAAATGGATACATTTTCCACAACTTGTCATACCTGTCACACTGGTAAGACGTAATATACTGTGTGTGTGTGTGTGTGTGTGTGTGTGTGCGTGCATGTACATGCATCTGATCAAAATAACCATATTAAATGGACTCATATTTAATATGCTTTTTTTGTGCCAAACTCAGCTGACATTCCTGTTGTCCAGACTGAAAGCAAAACTGACCTGAGTGCAGCAGTGACAACTAATCTGACAGTAGTGATGACCACAATAGTGTCTCTGTGTGTCCTCATATCACTGATCATCTGTGTGATTCATTTCAAAAAACGAAGGAGCAAAATCAACAGGCAATGTAGGTCTACAACTGAGGTCCTGAAATGTTTACCACTGTTGAATTGTCACTGTCATAGCAATGGCTTATTGAAAGGGAGAAAGAAAGTGATGACTATTATTGTCATCAGAACATAGTTCGTATGTGTATATTATACTTCCTGTTATATATTTATCCTTGACTGACTGACCAGTTATTCAAACAGAAACCAGGATCAGCTACACTGCAAACCCCCAAATATTTTTCTTCAAATTAGTGATTTTAAAGGTAGATGTTCTTTCTGCATTTGTAAGATATGATAGTAGTATGTCAGTAAGGGAAAGTTAAATGCTAAATTTATAAGGATTTAGGTGATTTTAGCTCTTCTGAGCATGTTTATACAATTGATGAGGTTGTGTTGCAATGAGAAGAGAAATGCAGCCTGTATGTTGTCTTCATGTTGGAAAGAAATGCCTTCTAAATTACTGTAACTTTTATGCTATAGTATGATGGTAGAACTTGATCAGAAGTACCTCTTTTTGTCTCTTGTAGCAACACTAAACTGCCAGTTTTCTGTATATTATTCCCACATTGCAGAAGGTAAGTGGCATTCTTTGTAAAATGTTTAAAAGACGTATAAAAAATGTAACCGATGACAGTATTTCTTCTTTTTTTTCTTTTTTTTCTGTTAGGATTGGATGTCCCAGTGTATTCTTTAGTGGAACAAAGCACAGGAACCATGACCACCTGTAAGTTACCACAAAGTATTTATATAATTTAATAATATATTTATGTAATATAATATTTATATATAATTAATTAACTGTATATGAAAAAAGTGTCAAATGAAAAAAGTTAACAGTTAAGCTGGGATAACACATCAGCTGAGATAACATCAAACTGGGTTGGACTACATTGCATTTCATGCTACACTAAAAGCATGATCTTTTTGAATGGATGAAATTAAACATCAGGTTTACAATTTGCAAATGTAAACATGATTCAAACAAATTCTTCTTCAATAACGGCAAGTGGTGTCAAAATAAATTTTTGAACTTTATCTCCCAACAGTTGGTGCTGAACAAACAGAAGAAGCTTCTGCATGTAAACCAGATGACATTTATGAAAAGTGAACATTGTGAAATGAATAATTGTTATTGTTTTTTTTTGTTTTGTTTTGTTTTTTTTACATGAAAGTCTTTGAGTAATTCCTAAATTAGTGCTTATATGGCATTTGTCACTAATTATAATAAAGGAGAAAATCTGTCATACACAAATAGTTCTGGGTGACACTCACAAGGCTCCCTGTAATGCTATTATGATTTTATTGTTTTTTAATACTCTAATGTGAAAGAATTATGTTGTCATGACTTTTGAAATCCTCAGTTCTTTCAAAAGCAACTTAAAGATTGTCAAAACAACTATTAGCCATTTTTTATCATACCACCAGACTGCCTGTGACTCTGAGATTTGTTTTGAGAGGACAGTCATAGCATGATACAGACTGATGATTTGATAACTGATCTGATGCAAGAATTAGAGAGTTGAAGTCTCATCATAACCACTGTTTATAATGTGAAGAGTGGAAGGTAAATTCATTAGATACATTAAATACATTTGAGAATTAACACACAAGGGCTGGGTTTGTTTCTTGTGAAAAAATTATTGTGGTTTTACATGTTATGCATCAGTGTCACGTTATATTGTATTAGTTTAATTACTTTTCTTAAGAAATCTGGACAGGTTGCACATTAAGATTTCATCATCACATTCAAGTGAAACCAACTAAAACCATCTTTTGGTATACTACCAGAAATAATAATAATAATAATAATAATAATAATAAACAGATTATAACTTATTTTATACACCATACAAAAGCTCTCCATTAAATTATGAACCTTTTTGTATTTTACAAAGAGGAGTCAAATCCACACCCTACACACAAGCACGCACACACACGCACACACACACACAGTGTATAGTATCACTGATCCATCCCAGTACATGGAAATTATTGCATAATATCAACTGTCACACTATTGCTATTTACACATTGCTGAAACTATTTTTAAGGAAGGGTCAGGTTTGTGTGTCATGCCTCTGCCAGATTTTCATGAATGACTTAGTATTATGAAAATGCTTTTTCTATGTATCATTTAACAAATAAAGCAATTTCAATTTAAATACAATTAAAACCGTGAAGATCTTCAAAAACAGAAGATCTTGCCACATTTAGACATAATATTCACACAATTGGAACGGCTATAAATGGACTTAAAGGGTTAGTTCATCAAAAAATGAAAATTCTGTCATTAATTACTCCGCCTTGTTCCAAACTCATAAGATTTTCGTTCATCTTCGGAACACAAATGAAAAACTTTTTGATGAAATCTGAGAGATTTCTGTCCCTCCATAGACAGCTACACGACTGACACTTTGATGCTTCAAAATGTTCATAAAGAGATCATAAAACTAATCCATATGAATTGAGTGGTTTAGTCCAAATTTTCTGAAGAGATTCGATCGCCTTTATATGATGAACAGATTTAATTTAGGCTGTTATTCACATATAAACATCGATCAGCAAACATAGAAGCTCAACCGAACTTGCCTGACGCGCGAGAACAAACCTCTTGCGGAAGCTCAAACATGCTGCGTAACACACGAGAATGAACCTCACTGGTTCTCACACATCAAGCAAACACGCTTGAGCTTCTGTTTGCCACAACTGATGTGAGTTGATGAATGTTTATATGTGAATAAGAGCTTAAATTCAAACTGTTCATCATATAAAGCGGTCGAGTCTCTTCAGAAGATTTGGACTAAACCGCTCAAATCATATGGATTAGTTTTACGATCTCAACGTGTCAAAGTGTCAGTTGCGTAGCTGGGACAAAAAGCTTTGGTAGCCGTGAGTGACTTTTCTAGACATATTTATAGGCTTCCTTAAGAGATGTAACAGGTTTGACGTTTTTTTAAATTTCAATTTGATATTATTACAAGTTTTGTGCTCAAATGTTTTGCAACTACAAGGTGCTTGCTATAATTTAATTATTACATTATATAATTGATTATATATATTATATTTATTATTGATTATATTTCTATAAAATCTACTTTAGTTATCAATTGTTTATATGAGTTGTTTACTATACAAAATCAAGGTAACAGTGATGACAAGTGATAAAGCGTGTCCTTGAAAACTTCAATGACAATGTCATATGACAAAGTTTTTAATTCATTGCCGCTAAGAGAAAACATGATAACAGGGTTGTGGTGCAATTTTATATACACATTTTGTAGAATAACTCTTGGATTTTCTTCTTTTTTCTGCATTAGCTCATTTATTATAATGTTTTTATTGCAATACACAATTTAACAGACTTAAAGAATGACAGAGACATATAAAGACAGGGATACAAATAGAGACTTTTGAATTTTCTAGTTATTTGGTGTTCCAGCATATGGCTGAAGCTATTCCTTATGTTGTATGGGCTATTTGAAACTGCTTATCAAACTACAGTTTAATACAGTGTCTGGTCTGGACCACAATGATGCAAACTTGTTAAATATGTACTTTCAGTGTGCATCCAATAATTACAGAGTGACACATCAAATTATAGGACTTTGAGATGGGATTGAGGTGAATGTTGACTATTAGGCCTATTACTCATGAGTCTGATTACCTCACTTGAGTTTGACTCTTCCTTGCTCTATATTATATATTTTAACTATTCAAAATATTTAATTGTTCATTATATTTATTTAATTTAGTTCACTAATTGATTGAGTAGGCTGCTGTACATTATGTATGTTAAATTATTATTTTTTTCCAATGGAGATTTAAATTGAGAAAATAAAAATACATACATTTTTCTTACTTTTTATTATTCTTATTCTTACTTATTATTATTATGAGACAAGCTTTACAGGTAACCTAATAAGTTTAGGCTACAGCTAATTTAAAATTCAATGTGAAATTGATGTGACCTTGAGTAGTTTATGCAGTCACACTTCTTGACGTCCTCCATCTTTTCTTTTGCTTTTAATAGGATTTTTTTTATAACTTATGGCCAGTCCTTTTCCAGCTATCACTCTGAAGTAGACATATTCTGTCGAATCACATTGCTTAATTTTCCGTAACCTCGGGATAGTGGAATGAGATAGTATCGCTCAGGTGAAACACGCCAACATGACAATGTTCCCGCGGGCTGAGGAGAAGCAAACGCAGAGATGGCGAAGTAATGAGGTCACACGACAGATTTCACTCTGACGCGTTATAAAGACCTGTGAAAAGAAGGAGGAGGAGGGGAGTGTCTGTCAGAAACGTTCAGCTCGCGGTGAGATCTGCACTGAGGCTATTTATTATTCAGCATATCGAACCAGATCAGAACACAACAAAACAAAACACCAACGAGCTCGCGCACGCAAGGGGGATATTCAACTTCTGCTGTTATTAACTTTATTTACTTAAGTACTATTGTCTTTTTAGTGTAGAAACATTAAGCTAAAATGAATCGAATGGGGAGTATGTGCACATTTGATGAAATCAGATGGGATGACAGAATGGTATGTAGACTTCGAAATTATTCACAATTTATTGTTTAATCTTTATAAAATATCAAATATGATGTTTGATTGTTTGTTTTTAAATGTATGCATATCTTTGCACAGGTCTGAATAAAGTTGTTTGACTATTTGAAACAAAGGCTACACATAGCCTACTTGTATGAATAAGTATAAGTGAAATTTAGTAAAAAGTAACTATTAACTACTAAATAACTACTATTAAGTTTTAAGGGAAAATGTTGACACATCTTAACAAAGTCTTCTGGGTCGTTTTCTCAACATACTCATAAAAGAGAACTTTGATCCCCCTCAGGCATTTCTTCCTGGTAAAATATTAAATGCGCTCCGTGTTCCTGATTGGGAACTTCTCTACCACATTTTTCAATGGTTTAGTGCTTCATTCATTCATTTATATCGTCAAAATGAAGTTTGTGAACCAAATTATCTAAGTGTGACTCTTTATTGATTAACAGTGTTTATAGTGGCAAGCTGCACTAAACCTCCTTTGCCTCCACTTGCCCTTGTCTGTGTGCACAACAGATGCTTAATCAGGTTTAATGTCACTTACTTGATATTTGGTTTCGCTAATAACCTGTGAGAGGAATTTCTGCCAGCACTAGTTTTCTGCTAGTTAAGCCAAACACCAGCTGTATCTGTTTCTGTTCAATCACCAGTATATAAAGTAGGCTACTGTAGGCCTGTATAAAGAGTGTTATGTCGAATTATGTGATTATTAACTTGATCTTTCCATCCAGGTTGACATATTGATAAGCATTGCTGGGCAGCCTTGTGCCCTTACCTTTTATGGTCACTTTTTGTACCACAGAATATAGGCTAAATAATATGAAGGTCTGTGCTTTCTACACGGAAGCTGGGCAAGAAGTCATAGGAAGAGAGATAGAGCTCAAGTATTTGCTTGATTGTGGCATTGTGATTGTTTCCTTCCTTTTTTTTAACATGATGGCCATTCGCTCTGACTTGACCATTCAAGTCTGACTTAAAGCACCGTACTGTATGTTTTTCAGCAGCTACAGTTTTTGCATGTATTTCATTTGCAAATATGAAAACAGAACATCATTCACTGCTTTCTCAACATGATGCTCTTTAATGGACTCGTCAAGCATTACAAGGTCAAAGACCATTTGAGATACATTCTTTAGAGAGTCACATGCTTACAGATTCTCTTCTGAAAGGACTTTCAGTGATTTCATGTAGTTCTCCAGAAGATTAGGGTGAAAACCTTTTAAAATGTTTAAAGTTGCTTTCATTTTTCACTTTTATTCTTTGAAAATGATTTGGAGAGGAAAAAGCAAACAAAAGCTCTTTTGTAGCTATATTGTTTTTGCAAGTTTGGCCGGATGACCTCAGGTTATGTAAGGCGTTTCCCTTTTTTTTTTTTAAAAACATTTTTTAAAAACCTTTGTTAAACCAGCTGTGTCTGTATATTTACTTTCTCTGTCCATTTTGCTCATTTACCGCTCCCTCCATAAATACCTCTTTCACTTTAGCAAGAGTCAAACAGCAAATATTTAACTTCAAACCTGTATTTACTCACTCTTAATGTGGCTTCTGTGCCTTTTTCATCAAGTTCGCATTATGAAGCAGGTTGCATGATAGTCATTAGCCCTCCTTGTGTCTATGGTTCTTATCCTAGAGTGATATATAGTACAGTACAGTGCATACAGTAAAGTAACAACAAATATGTACATTGTACTGTACACTTGTGAAAAGTAGGCTGGTTGTGTTGCCTTGAGGTGACAGAGTTCCACAGAACATTGCGGTGAAGTTATCTTTTTTGTCTTGTCAGCACTGGACGCAATAATGATTATTAAGGAATGAATAAACTCATTTTTTAGAAGAGTAGTGTGCAATGGCATTAAAAGGAAGGAAATGTGCTTTTTATGGTTGCAAAAATTAAGACAATTAAAATAAATGTCATTTTAGTGTATGTGTATATATATATATATATATATATATATATATACACAGACACATACACACACTAATATATATATATATATATATATATACATATATATTAGAGATATGGCAACTTAGGCAAATATTTTTGATATAGCAAGACATTTTGAACAACATTTCAGTGCATACTTTCATTTAAAACAACCCCTTTAGCAGATTCGTTATTCATTCAATGACGTTTGGCATTTCATAACCTTTTTATTTACTTTAAGTACTTTAAGTTTATAACTTTTATTAAGTTTATAAAGTTTTTTAAGTTTATATTTAAGTTCATACACTTAATATTTTATTAAAAAAGAATCAGTTTTTCTTGTTCTAGCATTGAGATTAATGATGCCATTATTAATGTTTCAGTTCACTCAGATTCAGTGTTTGTGTAAAGTCACCATTGTCTATCTACAGTCTCAGGTTTCAGCAGTTATTCAGATTTCTCGCGTGACCTTTACATCTTACCGAGGAAAAATGCTTGTGTGATTAGCCAAGTCTTTTGTCTGTCTCTTTGAGAGGTCCAGAGGCCTGTATCCAATGACACATTCCACTCACGGTTCTCTAATGTTCTCCCTCTTTTCATCACCCATCCCTCTCTCTATGTCCTGTGTGTCTCTCTCCCCTTTGTACCTCACACCTGTGTTCAGGTTTCACTCTGACCTGGTTTGATCTTCATTGAACAAACGCCATTGCTCTCTCTCCATCTGTTATTAATCGTCTATTTGTTTTCCTAATACCTCAGTGCCACCACCTCTCTGTTTTTCTCTATTTCCTTGGTACATAAAATATGCAAATCTCATAGAGCTATTGTATAATCTTTGAATAATGATCATTCCTGTGTGACAGTGTTTGCTCAGCCAGAGGCTTTGTGTGTGTATTTGTATGCATGTGTGTCCATTTAAATGAGCTATGTTGTGTTATCAGAGAGTTTTAGTATGTGACGCTATGTTGTAATGAATAGCCTGTTGTTCTGATGCCTCAAGCAGAATCCTCACAAACTCCTTTACACTCCTTCACATTTTTTTAATCCTCTCCCATTACAGGCGTGATAATTTTGTGTTAGGTGCGTGTCAGTTTGCAGGTGTGTGTGTGTTGTCTTTGTTGCTTTCTTGGGTTGAGGTGTGGTGTTGAACTTGGCTGGCTCGACTCTAAATGCTGCTTTGCCTTCTATGGAAACACCCGATTCGCACACAGTCACAGGACGTTCCTTCGTTAGTACCTCAGGTAAATATATTAATGCATAATTAATTATTTTGAGTTTGTTTACAGTCTTAAACGAACTTTTGTTGATTTTTTTTGTCATGTTTTTGTCAATGCTGACTATCCAGTTGCCTTCTGTCTAGTCTGCCCGTCATCTTGGTGGTGTAATTGTTGTTTTGTCTCGTTTATGGGATTGCGATAAATGTGTTGTTTTGGCCAGGTGGGTCGAGGTGTGGCTGTGTTTTGTCTAGTGATTTACTAAGTGGAACAATAATAATAGGGCTTTTTTTTTTTTACTTGGACAGCTTGCCTTTGCAAACTTGTATCACTAGACTAATTCTGAAATCCCTCCTGATAACATGTAATACACTGTAACTTCCAGCCTTACATGGAATGTTTTTGACCATAATGTCCTTTGTAATCGACCAAAATGTCAATTGCAGAGTGTGCTGCGGTAGTTTGTTGATATGATTTGATATGATATGATGATACATATAGTACCTGAATTGTGTAACAGCTGGACTTAGAGGTCTGTGCATCTTGGTTTTAGCTTCCAAAAAAGGTATGAAATGATATATATATATATATATATATATATATATATATATATATAATTTTATATTATGTTTACTGTTGTTGTTTCTGTGCACTAGAAGCTTCTTCTGCCACCGCTCCTGATCTCGACAAAACAAAAGATGTTTTCTCATGATCTCCCCTCGATAGAAAAAAAGTCAGCTGCAAAGAATTGATGAGCATCTGTCAAACATCATTCTGTAACCGCACAGATGTCCTGTTCCCTTGAGATGGTTGCCATAAAATAGACCACATGTTCAGAGTCAATATAGTGTTTGATAAAGTTGTAGCCTCTTCCTTAAGTGTCAGACACTGATTTGGAAGTAAAATAGCTTTGATAGTCAGAGCTATTTCAGCTTGAGTCAGTCCCTGATCAAAGTAAAAATGAATTTGCTCATCCGTGATGCACTTTAAAGGATTAGTTCACTTTCATATAAAATTTTCCTGATAATTTACTCACCCCCATGTCATCCAAGATGTTCATGTCTTTCTTTCTTCAGTCGAAAAGAAATTAAGGTTTTTAATGAAAACATTCCAGGATTATTCTCCTTATAATGGACTTTAATGGCCTCCAAACGGTTGAAGGTCAAAATTATAGTTTTGTAGTTTTATAGGCTTTAAACGATACCAGACGAGGAATAAGGGTCTTATCTAGCGAAACGATCGGTCATTTTCGAAAAAAATGTAAATGTATATGCTTTATATAAACAAATGATCGCCAAAAACCGTACTTTCGTATTCTTCAAAAAGCTTACGCTGTATGTCCTACACCTTCCCTATTCTATTTACGGAACGAACGCAGCGCCAGTTACATTTTTTCCGTAAGTTGAATAGGGAAGGCGTAGGATATACAGGTATCTGGTATCGTTTAAAGCCCTTTGAAGCTGCACTTAAACTATAATTTTGACCTTCAACCGTTTGGAGGCCATTGAAGTCCATTATAAGGAAAATAATCCTGGAATGTTTTCATCAAAAACCTTAATTTCTTTTCGACTGAAGAAAGACATGGACATCTTGGATGACATGGGGGTGCGTAAATTATCAGGAAAATTATATATGACAGTGAACTAATCCTTAAAATGTGTTTTGTTACCTCCAAACCAATAACACTTTTAAAGGGATAGTTCACCCAAAAATGAAAATTCTGTCACCATTTACTCCCCTTCAAGTTGTTCCAAACCTGTATACATTTCTTTGTTCTGCTATATGCAAAGAAGATATTTGGAAGAATGTTTGTAACCAAGCAAATCTCGTCCCCCATTGACTACCATAGTGTTTTTTTTCCTACTATGGTAGCCAATGGGGGACGAGATCTGCTTGGTTACAAACACTCTTCCAAATATCTTCCAAAGAAATTTATATAGGTTTGTAACAACTTGAGGGAGTGTAAATGATGACAGATTTTTCATTTTTGGGCGAACTATCCCTTTAAGTCAAGATCTAAATAAAACAAGATAGAAAAATAATATTAACATTAATTGTGTAATTTATATTAATAGAAATAATACAATAATAAAATATATAATAAAATAGTTAAATACTAAAAATAATGCATGACCTTTTAGGTCTTCTGTATACCTCTTTAAGGTGACTATATGAAAGCAAATCATGTTTTCACACATGCCAAAGATACTTTTCATTGTTTGTCAAAGGAATGAAAGAATACTTGATTACTTAATGACATACCTAATATTATATAATGTCATTTGCACTTTAATAGTAATTTGCCGTATATTGTATCTTATATTCTGTCTCATTATTACCTATTACTATATCATCCTTGTACCTTTGTACTATTATAGTGAACTCACTGCAGTTTCTCTATTTACAGTATACATGATGTCAATTGCACTATAACAGTCATCTCCCATTATACACCATTCACTCATGTCTCCTCCTGTTTTTATATTCCTTGTCATCTGCACTCAGCCCTATTCCACTGCCTTCTATATTACTTAAATAACACCTGCCCTAATGACAGTAAATAAGAATTACATCTAATCTAATAGAGTATGACTGGAATGTGTCTCATGTGAATGTGTAATGTCCTTTGTCACCTTTGTTCTGACTTTTTAGGCACTTGATCTTTACCCCAATAATGACCAGGGACATTTTCACAGTCAGTTCAGGCCTGTTTCCTACATATTTGTTAAAATGTCACAGTTTGTGCATGCAGTCTGCCACACACTCTTTTTTTAGAACTTCCCGTCCCCACTGTGACTCACTCAGACAACTTTTAGAGTCAGCAGACTCTTCTAGATTTATGCATGGACACACAAACAAACAAACACATTTGTCCATCGATTTGTGATTGGTTTAATAGGTCCACTCGTCATTGTTTAATATTTTTTGAACAGATTATGTTCCTGAAAACAATATACAGTTATTCCGATAGGTTAACATCAATATCTCTTAATTTGGTTACGTGAATGTTATCATAAGAGTGTTTCCTCTGATCTGTTTGTGTTGCCAAAGCTTTATAGTCTCTGTTTTGTCTCTTCCTGTGTCCAACAGACATAGTTTATGTTGTTGATGGGTGTCTGGGTTGTCATGGTGATATTCCGTTCTGCGCTGGAGTGCATTGTTCCGTTTAGATTTGTGGCATCCCGCCTCCGTTTTTGTTACGATTTAAATTTACATTCAAATACAAAGTTTTGGCAAAGCCTACAAGGCTCAAGAATTTTCCAGAAGCTGGGGAATGAATCAAATCAAACTTTGTATATATCCTAGAGACTGGACTGTAAATGCCTTTCGCTTTTGCTTTTTTTCTTTCACATTGAGTAACCACAGACACTCATGCCAAGCTTTAATGGGCCATTGGCCTCCAGTCAGTCTCTCTCTCTCAGAGGGCATTACTCAGTTTCTCCTCCCCACATGTTCCCCTTATCCGTACAGCTCCCTCCCTTTTGCTTTCTATAACGGTCTCTTTGTTGCATCCCTCACTCACATTTGTGCTTCTCTTCATGTCATTATTCAGAACGGGCACACAACGCTCAGACTGACTCTCCACGAGCAGAACCAGCAGCAGCCCACCACAGAGAAGGTAAATGTCTGTTTCTTTCTGTTTCACATGTAGTAAAATAGATGAGCGGTAGATGATCTGGTAGTGACATTTTTAGATTCAAGCTCTTTTAGTTTTTGTTTTTTATTTACATAAGATTTTAAAATATATTTGACTGAGTTCAGTGTTTCTGACTGAGGTTTTATAAGAATAAATACATGCCTGTTTGAAACCATTTCTGCATGGAATCTCTGATGTTTATGCTTTAGCTGAAGTTGTAGCAGAATGTTCCAGTATAATACCAGGACAGTAGTTAGTGTTATTGAGCCTGACTTAACTTGCTGTCCAATATTTATATTTATACATATTTATGTAAATTTAGATTTAGATCACATCAGATACAGTTTTGATGGTTTGTAGTTGTGTGTTGTATGCTTAAGCTTAATTATTTCTACTGTTGTTTACAGCCTGATTATTTCTGGTTATGCTGTGATAGTGGTTCTGTGGAATCAGTTCGGATTAACTTCAGTGGAATTACACGCCCACACATACATTCTCTTTGGTCAATTTCTTTTTATTTGTTTGTCTGCCAAAGTTCTTTAAACATAAGGAACATGTGGCTTTGTTCCAGGGGTCGTTCTTGTAGGACCAAAGGTTCTTTGTTTCAGATTCCAGAAATTGCATAACTTTCCATGTCCCTTTTTCCACATCTGCGTCCATTCCTGCTCTTTAGGGTTTTCCTGCTACCCTTTGTTTGTCAGAGTTATTTATACTTCGCATTTAGAAAGGGGCCCTTGTTTTCTGAAAAGACATGCAAATGTAAAGGTTGATTCTGAAAAACTTATGGACTGGTATAGGTTATCAGTTTTTATCAGAGATATCAGTTTGTATCTTAAATATATTAAATATTTTTTTAAAAATGACTATATGAAAACTCTAGACAATTAAGACATCATACTATTTAAATAAGTGGAAGTCCCGCTGGTTAAGCTTCTATATATTGTCACAAAACATAAAAGAGCTGTTAATAGACATATACTATGCATATACTATTGGCATTTAATATGTATTTTTCATGTCATTCCAGCCAATTGGCAGAGCTTTTGCTTTGGTACAACCAACCTATGAGAGACAGCCACTGAAGCCTGATCTGATCAAGCCATCTGAAGACCAGGGTGAGGTCATCAAGGTGGGTGTGTCTTAACATTTTAATTATTATTGATCATTATTACATGATCTGTATGACCTGTAATGTAAAAGGATAATTAAATCTGATACTAAGTAATTGAATTTGTAGCTCTGCCTAAACTAGGCAGAACTAGACTAAAATTTTAACACATTTCATTCAGGCATTTGTTGAAATCAGTGATGTCACTGCTTATGTGTTTTTTTTTTGTTGTTGTTTTTTTTTAATATTTTGGGTTTACTTGTCAGGTATATCTGGAAGACCGCAAAGAGGCACAAGCCAGACACCAACAGAGTCTAAAGATGCTCTCAGAGGAAGTTTCACAAATACAGGAGGTCAGAGCAAAAATACTCAGAAGCATTTCCCACTTTTCTGTGTTTGGCTGTTTTCAGAACATGTGTTTTAACTGTTTTGTACTGTGTGCAGGTGAGATACTGTCTAAAGAACCTCAGAGAGCAGATGGCAGCTAAAAGTCACAGAACAGAACATAAGGTGAGACAATCTGCAGATATACGTGTGCTCTTCTAAGCTGGATTAAGCATAAATGTTAACTAGCTCTCCTTTTCTCACCCTCAGCTGGTGTTATCTGGTCCTGGTCCCAGAAAAGTTACTCATTCAGTACTTACACAGACCCTAAACGGTTTTGAGAGACAGGTGAGAGTTTATGTGCCACGTTGCTTTGCACACACACACACACACAGGTTATCAAGTCGATATTTGATATTTAATTGTGCATGCTAATTTCCCCTTTTTATATTTAGAATACCTTTGCCATCATTGAACACCAAAAAGGAATAATTAAAAAAAAAACTGTTAAATATAAAATTTAGCAAATATCTAAATAAATATCATTTTTTCATACTGTACATTATAATGTTGTGATGCCTAAATTCTCTCTTTTTTAGCTTTTAGTGTTTTATTTTTAATATATTTTGACAAAATATGCCCATTTTACCATATACCTGTGTCTTCATCGAACCCTAAAAAATGAGTACTTTTTAACGCTGATAAATGTAAACTTTAGCAAATATCTAAATTAATATACATTTTTCATACTGTGCTTTATAATATTGTGATGCCAAAATTCGCTTGAATTATCTTTATAAAATATTGTCAACCTTAATATCTGCCATTTATTGATTGTCGGCCATAACATGAAAATAATTATCAGCTTATCAGTATCTCCAAGAATGTTAATATCTGTGAACCCCTAATTATCATACTAAAATAAAGATATTTTCTATTTTGAGCCATTCAAATAGCCTTTCAAATAACTATTCGTCTGTTCGCAATGACCAGCATGCTTCAGAGCAGTCATGTTATATAATGTGCTGTGTTAGAAAATCTGTGTCCTTTGGGTGATAATTGTTTTTTTGTTTTGTTTTTTTCTATCATTAAGGTAATTGCTTATTCACACCCTTATCTCTGCGATCTGTTGGCACAATGCATATCAACAAACCGCAGAAGTAAATACCCATTAGTGTATGTGTTATCCAGGAGCTGTTGAGGAATTAATCACCCAGGAAACCACACAAAAACGCATAGCTCGGGAAACATGTTAAGCCACCTGCAATAATTATCTTTGGTTCGTTCTAATCGCTGGTATTGGTTCAGCAGGTTTTAACGTTTCTCAAATTCTTCACATTCTTGTCTTTTGTTGCTTGATGAAACTAAATGTGGCGGCAGCAGATTCTTTTTAGGAATGAATAATGTGGATTATCCTCCCAGTGGGATGTGTGTGTCTGGGTAGTTAGAGCAGGAATATGGGTGGAAAAGCTGAGCTATGACAGCATACGTCAGTGTTTTAACACACACCCTGTTGACGCACGTACAGAGAAGATCCCTCCCTCTTTCTCTCTAACTTACATTGTCCTCCCGCGCTCACACACGTCTATAAATACCTGCTGGGAGAGATGTGGGCGTGTTTCAATGGAAATATTTTGTGGGACATATTTTGTTTATAACTAAGTGCCGTTTGCTACTATTTTTTTATTGCTTAAACCACTATGTTGTGTAACTAATGCAAGACACATGTAACAAGTACATGAACACACATACAAACTCATCTGTCACCAAACAAATTCCAGATTGTTTTCATTAACATTTTGTCACTATATTCTGTCTCTCCAGGATAGTATGGATGAGCAGGAAAAAGAGAAGATGAGGGAGGCCAGTAAGCGTCTGTATGCTCAACTCCAAGACGCAGAGAAGAAACACCAGGAGGAGAGAGAAAAACTGCTGGTTAGTCGCTTCTACTTTTTAGCATTCGCAGATGTTGTGGGTTTCTCCCTCGGTAGAAATCGCGTTCCGGGGGGAGAAATGGGAATGCGGGGGCACCGTGATGTGACCGCAAAGGGCACTTTCACTTTCGCGATCAAAGGGGCAGGGGCTCAAGGCCACCCCCCTGCAGTGGCAGACATTTCCACTGGTCAACTGGCTCAGATCCAGGCTGGGAAAGAACAGTGTGTGCAGGGGTGAGATCGCACATTCTTTCATGATGATGTTCTGTTTCATAATCAGCTACTGCTTGCATCTTATATGTCAAGGATTTCAGTGTTAAATAAGTAGCTGATGTCAAAACGATACTGTAAAAAACTAAACTGAAACTTCCTGTCTCTGTTGGTCTGATAAGGAATCATCTGCTATATTAAATACATGTAAAAAATAATAAACATTCAGCCATTCATTATTGCAAAATAAACCCTGATAGAGTGATCAGACACAAAGCATCATCCTGAAGTGGCTTATTTTCCTTTTTCCTGTTTATTTTCAATAATCAGTAACACTTAAGTTTAGGTGTTTAGTTTAGTTGTTTAGTTTACACGTGTATGCGTGTGACCTGTCCAATACTTATAGTTAGTTAATAGTGAGAATTGGACCCTAAACTAAAGTGTGACCTAATAATCTTGCTTATAATCACTGCTTACAAAACAAATAAATAAATCTTCCATTATTTAAATGTGCTTTCATCAAAAACTTGCTTAAATAAATAAATAAATAATCCAAAAGCAACATCATAGGTTGCTTTTATCAAAAACTTGTTGGCCTGTAAGGATATTAAATTTTTAGGCATTATTTGACAGAATTTGGAGATTTTTTTCTAACATACATTAACCATCATTGACAGCAAATATAAGTAAATATACAGCATATACTGTATATAATAATAAATTTACAATTTTAGTGATATTATATTCTATAGAGTTAGCTATGACTTATGGATAACTTTCCTAAGGTAAATGTAATATCAGGTGACAAATTGTTTACAAGCTGTTTTATTGAAAACTTACCATAAGAAGTATGAGATTGTCAGGGCCTTTGATTAATTATACAGTTTAGGGCTCATTGTACAAAACAATATTTGTCCACAGAATCCTATGATTGACAAATCAGATTTGAGTATTCCAGAAAGCTGTGTAATAGTTGAACATAAATGTGTCTTTTGTGCTTTGTGATTTAATTCTTTTTTTTTTTTTTGTCTGTGTTCATGTTCTTGTAGGCTGAGGCGCGTCAGTATAAGCAGAAGTTATCTGAGCAGAGTGAGTATCTGAAGAAGGTTCAGCAAAGCAAGGAGCAGCAGGATAAGCAGATCGAAGACCTCCAACGTCTCATGGGCGGCATGGAGCAGGAAAGCTCCACCCTCAGAGACCAGCTGATGACCAAAGAAGCCGAACTCCTGCAGCTGCACGAACTGAGGGAGGAGGGCCATGCAGGGAGGGAGAGGTGGGGGCTATGACATATCTTGCTGGTTTTGTCACATAATGCTGCTTTTTTAACTTTAAACATCTGTTGAGTGTTGTTGTAAACAGTTGCCTAATCATATAACAGGTTAGAAGAGCTGGAAAAGGAAAATGCGATTTTGAAAGAAAAGATTCATCACTTGGATGACATGCTCAAGAGTCAACAGAGGAAACTACGTCAAATGATTGAACAGGTACGTGTGCAAACATACACTCTCATATGAACTTTTGTCACGTTAGGCTCACGTACTAACACAAGCTTTCCATTGTTGTGTCATTTAGCTTCAGAACTCGCGCATGGTGATTCAGGAGAGAGACAGAGTGATCAGAGAGCTGGAGGAGAAGGTGGCCATGTTGGAGGCAGAGGTCAGTTTACAAGATATAAACACATCTAGGTGGGATTCACAATTACCAACAATTTTGGTTCTGGTTCCAATTCCTATGACTGATTCTAGTTCCTTAATGGTTCCATAAATGATTATTTTACTGTAGCATTTTTCAATTCTTTAAAATAAACAAATAAACAATAAACAGTTCTTTAAAAATGTGTGTTTACATTGACTTGTGACTTTTCACAGAGTCCAATCCAATAATTGGCCGTAACTACACAGAAAAAACAATTTGCAACAATTTTCTATTTCACAAATAATTACAAAGAAGTAACACATTGAAATAAACACGAAATTTTGAAGTAGAAACACTGATAGTATTTTCTTGTAACACGTACAGCAGTAATGTATATATGTATATAAGTGTATATATTAAAAAAATTAAACATACAAAAATGTGGTAACATTTCATTTAATAATAAGCATAAAATACTACTGATAAAATGCATAGTGTCATATGAACTGATTTTTGCTGCTTGTGTTTGATTCTCTAAAGAACTGACTCATTGGAGTCAATCATTCAGGAATCAGTTTGGCCACAATGGTTGTGCTGTGTCTGATTGATTCACTAAAAAGAATCGACTCTTTAGAGTCATTTGTTCAGGAATTGGACTACACTTGTTATGCTGTATGTTTTTGATTCACTAAAAAGAATCAATGAGAGTCATTCAGTTTTGATATTTTAAAAACATGGTTTTGAAAAAGAATCAGCTCTCGGTTTTCAACAATAGTTATAATTCTCCTGTCAATCATCTGATCATAATTTCATGAATTACTGCTGAAAATGCCCGCAAAATGTTTCTTTTATAAATCAAATAATATTCCTTTTACAGCATACAAAAGTGATTAGTGAATTCACCCTTTCATCTGCGATCTCATGAGTGTTTCCTGAAGTCTGACCTTTGTGAATGTGCTCTGCTTACAGAACAAACAAATGCGCGATCAGATGGATTACTACCTGGGGAGTCAAAGGTCAAATACATACCTGCCATCAGACGGCAATGCGCAGATTGTCTACAGGTAGGACATGCAAATTATCCCGATAGCTATGTGCAAATTATTTTATGCAAATTGTCACATGTGCTTGATAACGGACATACAAGCACACACATTCAAAGTCTATTTATGTGTCTCCTCCACAGCAAGCCTCTGAGACCTTCCACCCAGACCAACAAGAGTCTGCCCTTCATCAAAGTCATTGAAATTAAATCATGAACATTACCACAGCCACATCACATCACTGCTATGACCACCGCACCATCCTCCAATATCAGTGCAGGAGAATTCTAGCAACACAAATGACCACAGACTTTCACCAAAGGACATACAATTGCTTTAATGTCTAAAGGCCTTTTCTCCTAGAATGCTTCTAACAATGCAGAGGTCTGTTACTGTTATTGCTACAATTATTTACTACGAATAATCAATGTAGGTTTGACACAACAGGGACTGTTAAAGTGAACATATCTATTTTTATGAAGACAAGTGAAGAAAACAAAAATGAAGAACTCATTTGCATTATTGTGAGAAGTGTGAAGGGCTTCTAGATGGATGCTAGGGATATTTTGGTATTTATTTGAGGCTGGCCCTCTAAAGATGATGTCTTTCACCCAATATTAATGGACAGACAGATTGTGTTGCTCAACACCCTCATTGAGCTCGCTTTATCTCTCGTAATCTCCCTCGGTATTAACTCGGCTAAGCGCTTGTGGTATTAAGGGGTCTTTTTCTGAGTTCGAAAAATTATAGAGATGATAACAGATGGGGAAAACATTTTTATTTTATTTTATTTAAGGAATATGAAGTAAAGAAGGATGAAGGATTTTTATATATTATTTCGGAGAGTCCAGAGAGCATGGAAAGTGATCAGGAACAGCAGTGTTCCTTGTTTATCTTAAATAATACTGATAACTGATTGTGCTGAAAGAACTAAAAGGGAGACAGTGAGTTATGACACGCTTATCCTGAAACAAAAAAACTACAAAAAATATTTATTCTTCATCTACACGCTTTTCTCAACCAAAGAGAAACAGCGGGAGAATCCAATGACTCGCCTTCTATGAAAAACAAAGACGTCTTGTAAATGTTTCATAAGTTTGAAAGAATGTAACACACGTCTTCCACTGAGCCAGACTAGTTCAGGCCAGTAGAACACAGTGTGACCCCTGTTATCCAGTCCAGCCAGCTGCTGCAGTTACTCAGTTAGCCATTTACAACATTCAGTTAACAGATTTTTTTGGACCTGGTTAGAAAACTGATGTGATTGGCTGGAGCACCTGGTCACCTTAAAGTAATACGTAAACAGTTAATATCACAAAAGAGATTTATTTATACTTCATTAATTTAATTCTGGACAAGGGTGTGTTGAAATATGCATTTCATGACCGTGTTTATCTTCACTTTCACACCTTCACAGCTGTAGATAGTTTTGTGTATATTTTCTGTTTGTGTGAACTTTAACCTTAATGTGAATTCATTAGAAAGGCTTCATATTAGCATGCAACATCCTTTATTTTTTTTATAATAATATTTTTGTAGTAAAAAATGAGTGTAATGCTTGAATTAATGGCATCTTGTGTATTATATTTAAATAAACTAGTTTCATGAATGTTGTTGTCTTGCTTTTTCTCGTGTCAACAAAGGAATGTGGTTAATGGTTATGTGGTTGGTTTTATGGCATCTTAAAAACAATATAATACATGTCCAAACAACATTTTATGATATGGAGAGGTACCAGGGAATCTGACTACTGTCACAAACACAGCAGTGTTTTTATTTTGTATGGAAATACACGTGAGTCTCATAAGGTAACGATGAATGATTTCTGAAAGATCATGTGACACTGGAGACTGGAGTAATGATGCTGAAAATTCAGCTTTGTCATCACAGGATTAAATTACATTTTAAAATATGTTAAAATATATTAAAAAAGAAAACATTTATTATAAATTGCAATAATAGTTCACAATATTACTGTTTTACTGTATTTTAATCAAATAAATACAGCACTGGTGAGCATAAGAGACTTAAAAAAAAAAAAAAAAAGCTTACCAAGCTCAAACTTCTGAATGGTATAGTAATTATTTAAATAACATTACAGTTCTGACACAGAAGCCCATTTTTAATTGTTGTGTTCCTGAAATCATAAAAAAAAAAGGACTCAAGAGAGCTAAAAAATAATGAATAGGTTACATCCTTAACCAGTGATGTCTTTTTAGTGGAGACCCCTAAAGGCACAGCAGTGCAGGTACAGAAAACACAGACACTTTATTAGATCTGATAAGACTTTATAATACAGTGAAAGTCAACACAGACAGCTTCTCATAGCTCTTTATCTACATTACCATGACAACAACCATATCAATTAATGTCTCAAAGCACTTTGTTCCTCCTTATACCAACATGAACGAATTAAAAATTACAACTGCACGTAAAAAATAAGGACAATAAGCTGATCAGTAGCACAGAAAAGAATATTTGTCTCTCCCAGTTTCTGTTAGAATGATATCCAGCCTTGTCTTCTCTGACACAGGATCTTTTTTGGAAACCTCAAGGTTGTTTTAATATAAAACAGGTGTAAGAATGAATGTCCGTACAGCTGTTTTTAATCCACGTTTGTGCCAGAACAGTTATTCCAGTTAAAAAGAAAAGGGTAAACAGTAGCTATGACCTTTAAAATAAGAAAATGGTGTGAGTTCTGGCAGGACAACAATAAAATCAGAAATGTAACATTCTTGCATTGCTCTCACAATGACTTTTATCCCATAGATTTTGTTCTATCTTAAGTCATTCTCACATTCTCAATGTGATTTGAGGTTTTACTGCATCTCCCACTGTGGTCATTTCTACACGAAAGATTTTCCTGTGTAGAGCGACACTTCTGTTTCACAGTTTGAGTTAAATCTACACAGTTCCTTAAAAGGGTTTCGTCCTCTAAAGTGTGCTCTCTAGCGTATTATAGTTGTCTTTAAAATTTTTGAGCTCCAGGAAGTGTTTGGGCCTCTTGCTGCGCTGTCCAGTGGAGGGCAGGTAAGTAACCTGAATGGTGGAGGCAGATGAGGGGCCGGGGGAGCTGGTCAGATCTTTAGCTGCTGACTGGTGCTGCTGGTTTAGACTGGTGCTGCTGGAGTAGGACTTGACACTGTGGGAAATAAGGAATAACAGAGTGAGAAAAGTGATTTATGAGAGATGAACTGTAAAAAATAGACAGCAAAACTTACACAGCAGCCAGTTCAGCCAGATCTTCCTTATACTTCACAAACTCTGCCTCGCCAAACATCTACGGGGAAAGAGAACACAAGCCTCTTAAATATGTTCTGCAGCGCCCCCTGCTGTACAAAACCAATTAACACACATATGCACACTGGGACTGACCCCGGTCCCATGGCGAGCGCTGTCGTAGCCCTCCACTAAGCGATCTAGGAGCGCACCGTGACTCTTGAGCAGAGAATGAGAGTTTCGCAGGTCCAGCAGCCACTTCCTGTAGCGCCGCCCGGTCAGAGCACTGGCACTGCGACACAACTCGTGAAATGGGAGATCTATGTGTGGGACAGAGTTCAAAAATGGTACGGTTTCCACCAAAGTATTAAGCAACACAACTGTTTTCAACACTGATAATAATAATAAACGTTTCTTAAGCACCAAATCATCATATTAGAATGATTTCTGAAGGATCATGTGACACTGAAGACTGGAGTAATGATGCTGAAAATTCAGCTATAAATTCAGAAATAAATTTCACTTTAAAATATATTCAAATAGAAATCAGTTATTTTAAATTGTAATAATAGTTCACAGTATTACTGTTTTTACTGTATTGTTGATCAAATAAATACAGCCTTGATAAGCATAAAAGATTTCTTTCTATTATATATATATATATATATAAAACGTACTAACCCTAAACTTTATAGTGGTAATTATATAAAGTGTTACAAAATTTTGGTTTAGAAATTTATGGCAGTATTATAAATGCTAACAAAAACTAAAACAAACATATTTTTGTTGAAATATAAGAAAATAAAATTCATGACATTTAAAAATAAATTAAATAAAAATGGCCACAAATTAATTATGCATATTATAAACGGCATATTATAAATCCTGAAACTGTTCTGCATTTAATATGAAAATGTCCAAAGAAAACTCGACTGCACAGTGAAACTTAACAGCATTAGAAAAATTGTAAAAAATTCCACCTAATAGTCCTACAATATTAAAACAATATTAAATAAAACTAAGTAAACAAACTAGAACTCTGACAAAAAATAAATTAAAATAAATAAATTAGAAATAAAAACATCTAAATTACTGCATAATAGGGCTGATTTCTGAAATATGACATCATTAAACAAAATTAAACTGAACACAGCAATATCTTTGCATTCATGTGAAATTTATGCGAATTAATTTAAAACATCTTCCAGTGGTCTTGACCGAGCATAATCATTAAACAACACATAGGCAAAAGAGGGTCTTACCAGAGTCTCTGATGGCATCCAATGCTTGCATTCTGAAGAGATAATTATAACAACCTGCACAAACACAAACATGGGCATACGTTTTCATATCTGCAACAGTATTACGAAGAAAACTGCTAGGGGCTTCTTTGTTTCTCTCACCATTCTGGCCTTGATGCTTTAGTCGATCGTCATCTTTAGAGAGCAGATGTGGCTCATAGCGAATGTCATTCACTTTGGACAAACGGGAGTCAATCTCTTCTTTAAGGTCCTGTGAAAGATGCAGCTTTGCTTCAGTGCATTGCAAACTAGTATATACACAACAAAAATCATCATAGAGGTATAAAGAGAAAAGCAGCATCATATAAACAAAAGACAAGACTTTAAAATCAAGGTTATACTGTTTTGCACAAGGGTAGCTAGCTATATTGTTAAATCAATACAAATAAGATCCATGATAATACATGTGGTACAATGAAAATATTTATTGCACAAAGTACAGTGGAACATATACTTTTACCATTTATTGTCCTGTTGGGGGCATTTTGTTTTACAGCAGTGACCAAAATATTTAGCGGCTGTTACTACACTAAAATGGGACCAGAATTGTGCTACTTATGGTCTCAGAAGAATATATAGAATGAACATAGTATCAAATGTCCCCTACAGAGACAAAGTATTTTTTGGGTGTCAGGAGGAGCTGTACCTTCGGTGCATTATGACCCAGCGGGACGTGCGGTCCTCTGCGAGACTTCATAGCAAAGCGCATTATCTGCCTTTTCACAAAGATGAACAGCAGCACAAACACCTACAGAATGACAGAAGGGTTCAATCAACATATTACACACTCAAATACAATTCTGACACGGGCAATACAGGCTTAAAAGTTACTGAGCTGCCTATATAGACAGTATTTTTAGGCATCCTAGGTGCCAAATAATATGACGCTTTCTTGATGGGCAACTCAATACGTTTTGATACAGTTACTATCCAAAGTGGAAATTTCCATTATAATCCCCATTAAGAACTATTATTCACACATCTGGGCTGGAAATGCAGAATAGACGAAGAACAGACGGATACACATTGCTCCAGCCTTACTGTTGTTGTTGTTGTTGTTATTATTATTATTATTATTATTAAAGTATTCCGTTTACATGCTCAATAATACAATTATTATTATACAAATACTATGCAGTTTGGTACTTACCAGGCTTCCGTAGGCCATAACAAGTACAACATTTACACCGGAAAGAGTGTTTCCTTCTGCCATTGTGAGAATTTAGTTAAACGCTCATAAAAGGAAGATATAATTGATCGATACTGGCAGTCAGTTGTAAAATTCAGCTCGTTATTATTCAGGTTGACAGCGGCATTTTCAGGGGAGTTTTTGTTGACATCTCCTGCAGTCTCTTCGTCGCATGATTTTCATGGAAAAACTCTTCCGTCTACTCATCTTTGACGCCTCCTTGTGGTTTGGAATGAATACCGCAACATCAGTTCAGGGTTTCTCAAAAATGCCCTCAGGTCATGATGAGGTCAGCAAAACTATCCTTGCATAAATTATTGCATACTTCAAAATAAACTGCAATTAAATATGCCACCATTGCTGCAATACATTAGGCTATAACAGCCAAAATACATGTTTGCTGTTTAAAAAAAGTTCCCAAAAAGTTTGTTTCTGTGCTCCTTATCAGATAATCGTGTTCCTTTTTTTAAGGAAAGTTGTTTTTTTTCTCCCTTCTTATAACCACATGACGATGCCTTTCACATTCCATAATACTATTTTCAGAGAGTTACTCATACAGAAGTGGCATATAGGGTATATAAACTTACACCAATACCACTGTCTGTCATTGTTCCAAACCACAATGCTTTCCTGTCATCTTTTCCTCTGTGTGAGATTATAGCTCTCTAGGAGCTCACAAGCCACATGCACATGTACTGTCAATGCATCCAAACATTATGCACATGGTTTTTCAGTGTTCGACTTGTTTCTGTTGAAATGAAGTGAGCGGTGTCAGAACAGCTGACATAGTGGACAGCTGACCTTTATCAGATCAACACATTGAACGTGAACAATGACACCAATTCTTTCAGAAGGAACAGAGGTGGGTGGCAGATGCATGAAAAGACAACAAGGAATGAAATTGTTTTCCCAGTAAGAACAGATATCGCAACAATCATGACTTTATCTCACGCCCTGGTAAAATAAAATCTCTATATTGTACAGATTGTGGTAGAAAAATGAAGAAGAAAAAAAAAGCGAGGGGAGGGGGGTGCGGGTATAGACAAGTGACTCACTCTGTCCTGTTAAAAATAAACCACACACCATGCACTCTGCATTTGTCAGATTTGTATGAAAATCAGTGCGGAGATACTTTTTGGTATCAGATAAGGTATTAGTTTTCATAGCTGTAAGAAGGATGCAACGCAATTTAGCCACGAAGAAGTTAAATTCCTCCACTGTGACCAATTTCTCAAGGAAAGAGAAGCTGTTTTGGCTAAACAGCACATCAGACGACAAAAGATGGTGAAACATCTAATTATACTGTGTGTCCACAAGCAGCTCAACAATGTGGCTTATTTCATTTACTTTATCATTCCACACCGTCTGTCATTTTAGTGTGCTGCTTGCATTCACTTGCAGTCAAAAACTGGTAGAAAGAAACAGTTGCTGTTACATTTTTGTTTCTCTGAAACCACAGACTTAACCAGCTTCCTTTGCTGTTGCCATCAGCAGTCTGCATGTGTCTGTGATGCAAGACAGACCGTTGAAGGATGATGGTTACTGCACATGTACAACCGCTGTTAAGGTAAACGCATTCATTTATTTTTATTAATAGATAATGTTTAACAGTTATTGAATGTTTTTCTTTGGTTATATCACATTTATACATGTAATCAAAAACAAGTAGTACGTTGTTTTTAATATAATTTACATGCATATGCAAGATATAGGTTATACATAAAATATACAGATGTATACATATAAAACAGCACATTAGAAAGTGATTTTGTCTGAGTATCTTTTCATTCACATGTTTTAGAGCATGTAAAAGGTCTGGATGTCAAGTTTCACATACATTTAAAGCAAAACTCCCGCCCTTCTGCTCTCTCTCTCTCTCTCTCAGCCTCTGAGCAGCTTCTTTTGCAGCACTCTTCATTTGCTCTTGCAGCTGCAGGAAGTTGAGCAATTCAGCCCACAACTGTGCCACAGAATAACAACCAGGTAATCAATTGTCAAAATGTTTTGTATTTTTTTTACAAACGTATATTCTATTGTTAGAATAATGTTTAATTTAGATCAGTTTTAATGTGAGTTGCAACTTTTCCTACATCTTTTAAGGTCGTGTATGATCAGTTTTGCTTTGTATTGTGGCCTCCATCTACAGGCCCCTGTATCTTGAATTTATGTAAATGATGCTTGATGACGACTAACAGGTTAAAAAAATGCTCATGCAGTAGCTGTTTGCAAAGATGTCCTTGGCATTTCTGGGTCATGGTTTGCAAGATTCTAAAATTATGCAGTCTATTATTCAGCTGGTGCTTTTGGTTTCAGTTGAAGCATCGGTCAATGCTAGTCTATTAAAAAAAATCAAACTTCCCTTTCAAACACTTGCATTATCTTGCATACTCTTTATTCTTTGACTCATAATAAGACCATCTTTGTTATCATTCGTTGATGTTTTGACGGTCTTTAAGTCGTCAATGTTTGCCAACATTGGGCAACCATCTCTATAAATGTTTATAATCTCACATTTAGTCATATGTAGTGCTGCAAGTACTTGATTTCTAAGTCTCCAATGATCTGTTATTAACATAGGCCTTATATATAAAAAAAAAAAAAAAAAAAAAAAAAAAAGGATAACTGCTCCTTGCCACAACCACAATATAACAGATCACTTATTAGGGCCTGAGCACCGATCGTGTGAGGACCCTATTGTAATTGCTCGGTCAATTATTCTTCTTCTCCGAAATTAATCACATTTTTGAGGGCCTAAACGTGCTCGAAAACTCATGAAATTTTGCACACGCGTCAGAAGTGGTGAAAAATTACGTCTGATATCGGTTTCAGAATTAAGTGTGGCAAAATGGCTTGATAGCGCCACCTACAAAATTTCAATTAAGCGGCATTCGCGCTACGTTTCACATACAAGTATGAAATTCGGTGGACACATCTAATAGCCCAATACCTACAACAAAGTCCATAGGTGCAAAATCTGAAAACCCAACAGGAAGTCAGATATTTTGAATTTTCTCAGCAAAATTTTTGCAGTTTTTGCCATTTCCAGACATTGTACTTGAACGTAGAGCTTTAATCAGATCAACATCATATTTCGTCAGTCTAAACCAAATGCTTTTGCAACGTTAAATTGCGAAGATCTTGAGTTTTCGCTGAAGGGCGTGTCCGTGGCGGCTTGACAAAGTTCGATGCTTCGCCATGAAACATGAAGTTGGGCTTACAATGTCTAATCTGCCCAAAACTTCACATGTTTTATTAGAGTCCTGGCCTAAAGACATCTACATGCCAATCAGTTACAGTCATAGTGCCACCTGCGGGCAACAGGAAATGGCTTTAGGAAAACAGAGCACTGTGATTAACTCCTCATTGACATTTAACCAATACAACATCATATTTGGTCAGTCTAATCTTAAGGCCTTAGCGATGTTAAATTGTGAAGATCTTGAGTTTTCGTTAAGCGGCGTGTCCGTGGTGGCCTGACAAAGTCTGATGCTTCGCCATGAAACAGGAAGCTGTTGTAAGTCAGGCATACAATGTCCATCCTGCCCCAAACTTCACATGTGTGATAAGAGTCCTGGCCTGAAGACATCTACATGCCAATATTCAGTTAGTCATAGCGCCACCTGGTGGCAACAGGAATGGCATGCTTTATGCTGTAATTCACTCCCTGAAACACATTTATATGCCATGAAGTACCAAGCATGCTAGGAACATGTTTAATCATGCAACACTTGGTTAAGTGCTAATGTATGCGATAAACAGGAAATTGTTGTAACTCAGGCATACAATGTCCAATCTGCCCCAAACTTCACATTTGAGAAGAGTCCTGCCCTGAACACATCTACACGACAATATTCAGTTATAGTAATAGCGCCACCCACTGGCAACAAGAAGTGACGTGTTTAACACTGTGATGCACTACTAGCAACATACTAAAATATGCAAAGTACTAAACATGTTAAAACATTCTAAAACATGCTAGCAACACTTAGCTGAGTGCTAAAGCATGCTATTATATTTATGAAAGAGGAAGTTGTTTTTTTTGACTGCCAGTATCAAGGAAGTTGTTGTAACTCAAGCATACAATGTCTAATCTGCCTCAGACTTCACGTTTGATAAGTGCCCTGGCCTGAAGACATCTACATGCTAAAATTTAGTTAGTCATATCACCACCAGCTGGTAACAGGAAGTGTGGCAAATACAAATGACTAACATAGCCCACCGTGCTCTGTTTTCCTAAAGCCACCGGGTGGCACTGGCATGGGTGTGAGGGCCCTTTCATCACTGCTTGCAGCTTTTAATTTAATATTGTTACTTTACCATAAAGAGCTGTGAGCAAGTAAATATGTACAGAGAAAATTAATAAACGAAGGTGGAGGGTAGATGGAAGATGGAGCAGATAGAATAAAAGCTGCTCAGATAAATATATTTCTTCGCATTAGCATAACAAAACCCCTAATGTCAAGATTGAAAGGTGTGTTATTTGAAGATGCATAAGTTTCAAAGTGATATGTTAGTTATAACATCATACTGGTTAATTGTCAAAATTGGTGCAGAAACCTCATTTGAAGATATTAAACACAACTGGGGAGTTTGTCGAGGGGGTGAATATTTCCCTGATAATATAAAAGATGTTTTATTTGTTTTCCATTTACTATTGTTTCAGTTTTAGTGTAGTGGTGTTGGGATTAGTGTATTTCTATGGTCTTGGGAAGCTGACTGGTTCAAATTTGTAGTGATTTGTAGTAATTTTGTAGTGACATGACACAATGCATAATTGAATATGTGATTAAATACACATTGCATGTCATTTCTGTCTTTTGGAGCAAATGCACAACACCGAGGTCAACTGAAATTTAAGAAGTCAGTCCTTCATTTATCCAATATTTGAGATGATTGTCACAAACATTTACCTTAAACTCTTTAACATCTACTGAGTCACCAAGAAACCACGGAGCAGGAATGTTCTCATTAGACATAAAGGGTGTATATGTTGACAGGTGCGAGAGACAAAGAAACTGAGACACAAATAGATGGAAGGAGTAAAAGAGAGAGGCAGACTGAAAGAGACGGGGGAGGAGAGAGAGGTAGGGAAATGAGAGAGGAAGGCACAATAATCAAAGGGGGTGGAAAAGGGTAAGCATGTTGAACCAGTCAGGCGAGTTCTTATTACAGTAGAAATGCATCATAGAAAAATGACAGACTACAAGGAGTGAGAGAGAGCTTAAATGCACAAGGGAAGATGCGGAGAACCTGTCTCTCAAACTTCTAATGGACACAGAGGTCCTCTAAGGTACGTTAATTCTGTTTTAAGAGCTAAAACTCTACATGTATGATTAGATTATGTGACAGGTAAAGTGTATTGTTGTTTAAGCATGTGTGCCATGGGAGAACAGGTGTTTCTGTAAATTGACACTGACCTGTTTTCCTTGCAAAGTCTATAATGTTGCAGTCATATGGCACTGGTAACCTTATTTTGCAAAATACAAGGCACTAGTACATGGCCATTTGTGGTTATGAGCAACTTAATAACAAACTATATTTACTCTGTCAATGTTTCTTTTATTTGTTTTCAATCAGTTCAGGTTTATTTTCATCAGGTCTGTATTTGCGCTTCTGGAAGGTGTAAGTCACACCTCTTCCTCCTCCCACTCTATCTCTGCTTGCTGTTTGCTCATGTCTTTTATTTTAAACATAACTACAGAACTCTTGACCTATATATATGTTTAGTTTAAGACAACAAAAGCAATCTTTACAACAGAATAAGGTGGGGCAAACAAATCTGGAATGGAGCATTACAAAACCTTGATTCAAGTTTCAGTTGTTGATTCAATATTGTCCTGAAAGGCATTTAAATTGATTTGTATACAAATTTCTGTCGGTGTCTGCTTGATTGCATGTGACTTTTATCAGATGTTACTGAAGTGTCTGAATGAATTTCAATCTGCTGCTTTGAATGAACGTGGGTGTGTATGAGAGGCAGAGTTCCTGCTGGACTAATTGACATCATTCACAGATGTGAGATACAGTCTGAATGATGTTCTGTTTTAACCTTAATCAACAAGTAGAATCGGCCATGACATCCTCATCTTATCTTATTCCTTATTAATGCAGCAAATTTGCTCACCTAATGCAAGTTGAGTCGTATAGCTGGAGCTCACATACTTGGAAGTTGATACAGGAAATCAGCAGCCTAATAAAGAGATTGACTGGCATAAAGTACTAAAAAAAAAAACTAAACTTAAATGTATTCAAATACAAATTTTTATATATGTTGTATTTTAAATACATGTATCTGAAATACTGCCTTTCCCTGTTCATTCACACGTATTCATTGTAATGCATCCTCAGTAAGAATTATGTACCTTTAAATGTGTGCACTCTGACTGTGTAACATATGTGGTGTTAGACAGGATTGTAGTTTGGTGTGTTTGACCTGTTATCTGACGAGAGCTGAAGAGTGTGACAAGTAACATTAAGAATGTTGTAAGAGTAAACATGCAACAAAATGCACACATATACACACTGGTTCACTGATTTTTAAACCTTTTAGGAATGTTTGATTTTACAGAGTGAGGAATGCAAGTAAGGTGTTTGTCCAGAGTTTCAAGATGTTTACATATGATAGTATAGATGCTGTACGCCTGGAAGACATTTATGGACTCTCATTGTAATAAATACAGAGTTTCAGTATGTTGAAATCCTAAGATACTAGAACAAACCTGGGCAGGTGACTTGAAAATGCACTTTAAGCGTGTACACTGTTGAGTGGAAGGTGGTATATCTTAGTGGTTAAAGGTCTTGGCCAGGTTGTATGTTCAGACCATAGTACAGGGTTGTGATCCATTCAGAACTAAATTGAGAATGCCTTTTACATTCCAATTAAACTCTTGAAATACAATGAATTTATTAAACTTAATTTGTTTAAAGCTAACCTTCACATGTGGTTGTTGCCTTTACATCACAGAACAAGATAAGGAGCAGAGAGCACTGAGACCAATTACTAGCTCTTTTTGGATCCAGAGAGAGTGAAACATCTGTCAGAAGAGCAACAAACTGAAGCTAAAGTTAACAGGTCTCCTCCGCCACCCTGGATTACAAACACATTTTTCCAGATTTTATAACAATGGTAGGAAAATACAGCCCTTCTTAATTACTTCACAAATGCTGCCAATCTGAGAAAAAAAACGAATAAACATTTTTGATCAAGTTGCTGAAATATGTTAGCAACCAGCCTTCCGTTTATACTGTAATGAATATACTTTGTGACATTCAGAGACATTTAAAAACATGAATTTGCATACTGGAACTTCTGTATATCAGTTTCCTGAATCAGACACAACTGGCGACATAACTAAAGGTGCAGAATCATCCAGTGGAACAGCAGCACAAAATCATAGTCAGTCATCTGTAAAGACTTTTGGCTCTGCAGCTGCTAGATTCAAAATACGTTCAGCTAAAACACTTCAGCGAAAGGACCTGATGATGATAAATAACATTTCTGCAGTAAAAGTTGAAGACTCAAGCCAGAAATGTGATCCTGGTAAGGACCTCAACAAAGTCTGTACTTCTTCTGCTAGTGGTATCCATACTGACATTGATGACAAAAAGACAGGTACAAATTTAGGTAATTGCACTCGTAAGGACTCAGCTCTTTCCATCAATTCTGACAAGGGTGATGTGAGTGCTAAGCAGTCAAACACTCAAGAAGAAGAGAGTCAGAAAGCAAGTGAGAGGAGCAAAGGAGATGATTTGAGGAGATTTTACCAGTCAAATAAAAGCAAAAGCTTAGACTGGAGAGAAACGAGTAGTAGAGCAGGAAATGGGAACAGAACTGGGATGACTAGTGGGACCAGAGACTTTAATAATTTTATGACGCGATCCGATAGTTTTGAGAGAACAGAGGCAAACAACAAGGCAACTTCATACACGCAAGAGAATCAACCCAGTAGTGTTTCATGGAGGATTCAGGCTTACAGTGGAGCCAATCAGAACGCTGACAGAAAGATTTACCCAATCTCGGGATCTACATCTGTGAGAATGAACCGTGTAAATTTTGCTCTGGAACAGGCAAGCAGTGGCCAGTCACTTCCAGCCAGATTGAAGCCAAGACTTAGCCAAGGTAGTATCAGAGAAGGTAGCAGTCTCTGGGCACAGCAACAAGGTGAATCAAGTCTTGATCGGACAGACAACAGAATGGAATCCTGGGCCAGAGAGCAAGGACCTTCCAATACTGAGGAAGTAACTGGAAACCAAACAATAACGGAAAGAATTAATAAACTGTTTGGGGTAGATGCCAAATCTGATGCACACTCAAAAAATTCAATTGGATTAAAACGCAACAATACTCTAACTTCTGATAAATCATTTCCTAAATCAATGGACACTGTGGACTCTACTCCAAGTAACAGAAAATACACTACTGACTCTGTGTTTGAAACTTCTTCAAATTCTTCTGACAGCCAACAGGGGAAACCTTCTTTCAATGTAGAAAAAGCTAGATCATTGCCAAGAGGATTTTCAAAAACATACCTTGTTCAGAAGCAAGAACCCTCTACCAACAGGGAGAACAAAACTGTCCAAAGGGACAATTCCTCTGGATTAAGTTTTTCAATGTCACCAAAGCCTAAATGGAGTGCAGAAATGTCCTCTATTAAAAAAGTTGAGTCACTTCTGCCTGAAGACAATGAAGAGACAAGCAGAAGGGGGTTTACAGGCTCTCCAAAGTACTGTAGTCAGTCCTTAGAAAGGACCAGGAGTAGTCTGTCAGCAACTGCTCAATACAATGCTCGCAGGAACCAGTCTACATGTTCGGATAGTAGTTCAAGCATTTCCAGCCAGGGTGTCAAACATTTGTTAAACACTTCCGGAGGAATCAAGAAGGAAATTGGGAAAGTCAAACAATCAGATAAAGAGAGTGCAAAAAGACTGGACATAAATGAAAACAAGTATCTTGGTGGTTTGCAATATGGGATCACCCAACCCAAGTACCCACTAGCCTCAAAAGGTGCAGCACACAATGAAATCCATAAAGAGGAAGAGAAAGATGAAGTTTTCACAGGTGAAACTGAAGGAAGGAGAGGAGAAGTTGTGCTAGAAAAAAATTGTGTATCATCCTTTGATTCAGTGAAGAATACAATCAGCATGTTTGAATCTTTGGCTCAACAAAGCAAAAACACACCAGAGATTCTTCTTACCAGGAGGACCTTATCTTTACCAGAGCATCCCAAACCTGTGGCTCTTATAAGGAAGAGTGATTCAGATAAAAATCTACATTTTCGAAGGGTTGTGGGGAATACAGAAAGCCTAAGAACAAATTTCTTTAACAAAAGTTATTCCAATGAGGAGACTGAAGGCACTCTAGATACAAGTAGAACTCCTCATTCAAATTCCATAGTCAAAGTAAGACCAACATTAGAACGTCAGGAGACTTACAAAAAGAGTGTTGAGCTTGCTCCGGCATTCAAACAAATGAATGACTCAAGAACTGACCAAGTTAACAACATGAGGGATGAAGATAAAGCAACAACACTGAGTAAAAAACAAACAGATGAACCAGATTCTGCCATCACTTCAACCTCAGGGCTCAGAAACAAAGGGGCAATGGAAGAAAAAGCAGAAATCCCATCAATCTCCCAACAGTCAAATGTCAAAAATGTATTAAAACAACAGACAATTAATGTAAAAATAGTTCATGATGATGATGATGATGATGATGTAGAAAACACACCGACTAACTCTCCTGATACAGCCCCTCTTACAGTTAGCATTCAGAATCAGATTAACCCTGAAGCCATAACAGTCAATGGTACCCATCCCAAAGAGCTGCCCAATCTTTCTCAAAGCTTTACTCCTGTCCAAACAACCTATTCCTTCCTCAACAATTCGAACAATAACAACTATGAAACAAGGAATGATTGCACCATATCGACTACTAGCAAGGCTAGGTGGAGCTCCGATGAAGACGACGATGATGAGGAGGAAACTGAAACTGAAGAAGACTCTGACTCAGGAGAGTCATCCATGACCATCACAAGCAACATGAGCCAATCAGAACGCAGAAGTTTTTCTCTAAGGTAATTGATATGAAAAATAAAAAAGTGATACAAATGATTCAGGATGTAAAAAAAGAAAGACATAAAAATAAGACTAAAGTGAAATGTCAGCTTATTTCACAAGCACAAATCAGCAGGTTACCCTTACCTTGCATTTCTTCATGCTCCTGCCACCATATGCTACTGTAGCTCCTTTCCTTTAAAGTATTTTTATATTTCCACTTCACATAACCCCTATTCTCTGTTTTTATATATTTACCACTTACAGTCTTGTGGACCTATGTAATTATGGTGGGGTGGACTATAAACCATCAGATGGCAGTTTTTTAGAGGACTGTGAAGATTTGCCATCCACACGCTCTGCATCCTTGAGCTCAGACATCTCAGCCTTCTCTTCTGTGACTCTGTTGAGCACTGATGAACTGGATCGCTTACTGGATGATGTCAGGGGCTTGGGAGATGACACCCTGCAGGTAAAACAAGTGATATAAGTTTGTCTTGAAACATACAATTTGACAATGAAATAGATTTAAACTATCATGCCATGTACATTTTTAGAAATAAAGAAACCTTTGATATCATAACTTGTACCTCTGACTTATGACAGAAGTATGAAGATGTGCAAGTGGTTGTGTTACACAAGGAGGTGGGGAGTGGCTTAGGATTTACCTTGGCAGGTGGAGTGGATCAGAATAAACCAGTCACAGTGAGTATCACTAAATGCTATGTGAACATACCGATACTGATGGTCAAACAAAAGTCCACACAAAAAGCAGCAAATACAAAAAACTTAAAATTAGTTTAATACTAAAGTAATCTATTGTGCATCTAAAATTACTTGAACTCTGCATTTTACTGAAATACCAAATTTCTCTTTCTTTAATAAATACAAAGTTCTGGCATGAAACTCTAATGGACAGGCTAATAAGTCCTTTAACTTAACCTGCTCATAATCACATCATTATCTATAGGACACAAATGATTGGTTCCTGCTGTATTAGCAGCCAATAAGCTTGCACGCTCAATCTTCAAATACATGAGTTAGCATTTGCCTTAGCAGTGCAGCGCACTTCAGAAACCCTCCACCTTCCCCAGCTCCACCTGTATAGATCTGCTACGGGTAATTCATGTACGCTATATTGTACAGCAGCAGCGTGTCGTGTATGTATTGGCTGTAGCCCCGTACTTGCTCTGCAGCAGCAGCAGCAGCAATAATCAACACCAGAAGCAGCAATAAAGCAGCAACAGCAGATCTATTCCCCCAAGACCAAACATATCAACATTTTTATACCCATTACCATGCCAAACACTCTGAGAGTTGTCATGACAGAACTGGTAAATGTCCTTGTCTTTAAGATTAAATCCTAAAATGTTTATGTAACTTTTAAGTACACCATATTTCATTTTATACTTCAACACAGTTCAGCTGAACAATGCAATACAAGTTTTTTACTTTTTTGAAGTCAATGCAATTTGACTTTAACTGGAATGGGGTGTTTCACCCCCATCTCATCTCTTAGGTCCACAGAGTAATCCCAGGTGGAGTAGCAGAACAAGAAGGCTCTATCTTCGAGGGTGCTCGGGTGCTGTCCATCAATGGCACCGCCCTGCAGAACTCTGCCCACTGGGAGGCTCTGCGTACATTGAGAAAAGCGAGGGGGCAGGGCATGGCAGTGGTTGTTCTTCAGAGCAGTAACAGCAGAAAAGAGGCCACTGAAAGACCAGGAATCACAGGTGGGTGGAGAGATGACAAATGGGTGGTGATATGAAAGCAAGCATTTTATTATACACATGTACATATGTGGTTTTCACTATGAATGGGAAATCATCTGGAAATCAACCAACATTTTGGGAAGGTACTGTTTTAAGTTGTTTGATGATAATACTGATTAAGTTGCCTTACCTTGTATACAGGTGAGATAGAAAAGTGTGACAAAAGAAAGCAGTCTCTTGTGCAATCCCATGTTCATACTTTGTGTGTGTGTGCCCCCTACAGGCAGGAGAGTCCGTGTGATACTGAAAAAGTCCAGCTCCGATCTTGGCTTTAGTCTGGAAGGAGGGGTGGGCTCCAGCTCAGGAGACAAACCACTCACTGTACAAAAAATATTCCGTGGTAAGACCTCTTTTTCTCATATTCATATTCAATCATATTCAACACAACTATTCGCTAATGTGGATTATGTGAGAAAGTCTGGGAAAAGAAAAATGTTAATATGATTCTACCAATTACAAAAGTAAGGGCAAACTGCCGCTTACCTCACACCTTCTTGCTACTGGTATCCCTCCTGCACTTCAACACAAGAGGGCAATTTTGAGCTTGTGCTTAGTCTCATTCCAAGCTCTTTATGTCAATTTCTTGTTTCCAGGTGGACCAGTCAGTGAAGTGTTTCCTGGGGATGAGTTGTTGGAGGTGCAAGGTCAGAGTTTGGAGGGTATGATGCGGCTTGAGGCTTGGAACCTCATAAAGAAACTGCCCTCTGGTCCAGTGGAGGTCTTACTACACCGTCCTCACCAGCCACGCTGAAGACCTTTATTTCCTTCTTGCACCTTACTTCTCAAAGCGCTTCGCAATTCAGTCATAATTTAAACACACTGGTATAGTTTTTTTCCTCTAAGAATTAGCTGTTACGGGTTCTGTGAAGTTTTGCAAATGTTCAGTTCTGCAATTATGAAGTATCTTTTATTATAGTGTTTTCAAGTGTTCTTTTCTTTTTTTAAGATAACAATGAATTAATAATGCCATAAAAGCACTGGAGGCCTGGAGGTCATTCTTAAAGATTACTTATTTTAAATGTTTATGCACTCACATTATGCAACTATTATATTGTACAATTGTTTATTGTCTTTATCAGAAGTCATTATATATATTTTTTAGTTTTTTATGCTACATGTATATTCGTATATGTTGTCTGTACTGCACAGATCCGTCCCAATTAAACTTTTGTAATATTAAAGACAAAAGCAGCAACTACATTTCTTTCATAAGTGATTTCATTTATGATAGCACTTACATAACATTTCAATGCATTACTCTTTTTCATTAATTTTGTTAAGTAATTTTTAATTAATTTTGTTAATTTTTAAATGATAAAAGTGTAACAGAATATCTATTAAGAAATTGCATCTTTTACAACCATTATGAAAACTAACTGTAGAGACTAATTGCAGTTCTCCTGAAAGATCCATAAGTTAACTGCCTTGCTCAATCTTTAATTCAAACCAAGCAGGTAGTTATGGTATATTGACCCATCCTGTAGGAATATACTTAATACTTTCAATCATATATACTTAATTTCAATCATTTCAATCAATGCTTGGTTGAAACAGCAATATTATTACCAATCTAACATTACATGTGAGTTTAGACAATGATGCTGGCTTTGGGGAAGAAATGTGTACAGATGTTTGAGCTAGATAATTGCACAATTATTTAATTTTCATGTCATCTAATCTTACAATGTCAAAATGATTAGGTTATCTGGATGGAGCACGATAAGTGTTTTACAGCAGCAAATCATAGATCACTAAATCTTTCTTTTGCTCTCCTGCATGATTATTAATGATTTATAAAGGGGTCATGGTCGGACAAGCTATGATGTGGATGTTGCCTGCCTGATGTGGGATGTTTGTACTCTGCGAGTATATTTAAAACAAGGTTTAAAGGTTAGCTGAGCTAATAGACACAGACTGAGTTCAGAAGATCATCTGTGAACAGCACGGCAGCAGCAAGTTTTGCACAAAACCTCCAAGCCAGTACTAAAAATGAGTCGGGTAAAAATGATAGTTAAGAGGATGAAGGTGAAAAATGAACTGGCACGGCAGATTATGGGAGAGATTTTAGGCACTTTTGTACTTCTGGTAAGTTTTTGCATAGTTTTCACTATTAAATAAACTGAGCATAGTTATTGATTTATAGATATTGTTTATATTATTGGCACATGTTTCCTTATTGAAATATATTTAAGATGTTTTTTTTTTTAATTTGTCATTTAAAACTCATCACTTTGAAAACAAATTTTTTACAATATTGTAAAATTTGTTAATGCATTAAGTATCATGAGATAATAATGAATAACACTGTTTACAGCATTTATTAGTCAAGGTTAATGTTAATTTATAAAAATACTATTGCTCATTGTTAATTCATGTTTGTGCACATTATGTTAGCTAATGTTAATTTATAAAAATGTAAAGATATAATACTATATGTAAAAATGAACATTAGATTAATAAATGCTGTAAAAATATTGCTTGTAAGTTAACGATACTACATGCATTAACTAATGTTAACAAAGCGTTACTAAAATACCATGCTTTTGGTTAGATATTCTGACAATGCGTTTGCCAATGCAATTTAGGAGAAGCTTTTTATCTCAAGTAATGTGCAGTCCATTGTATAATATTCCAGTGCAGCGTCAATTTATGAGTATTAAATAGGGTTAGTCCCAATAGCAATGTTACACAAGAATGTTGCAACATTACTGAATAATACTACAGCTGCAATTAATCACAGTCATGCTGATAATCAGACCAACAGCTTAATTGAGAGAATGATATTTTTTTTATTCAAAAGTTTGATAAACAAGATGTTAATATGAAGTAACTTGTTTCTGGCAAAATTTGGCCAATTTATTTATTTTTTCTCCACCAACAAAAATGGTTCCGAAAAGCCAAAGCATCAGGCTTTGCATGTCACCAAGCAACACAGGAACAAATGGAGCAAAACATTCTTGTGCTTTAATGCTAAATATCAATGCTATCATTCAATCAGAGGACCATAATACTATAACTGTTGTATACACAACTAAAATAGACAACTAAAATATGTCATTTGTTTTTCTTTGCTGTAGCTGTTTGGTTGTGCTGCAGCAGCTCAGGCGAAAACCAGCAGAGAAACTAAGGGACAGTCTCTGTCTGTTAGCATGGCCTTCTCTGTAGGCGTCATGTCTGCCATGTACCTCTGCAGGGCGGTATCAGGTAAAATGGTTATAGACTGGGCTGTTGGGGCAGTTAAGGAGAAATCCTTTGTAATGTTACTCTTTTTTGGATCGACATACACTGACTTCTGTTTTCATATATATATTTTTTCCTCTCTCTATTCCTCCCTAAGGAGCTCATCTAAACCCAGCTGTGTCTCTGAGTTTCTGTGTGTTGGGAGACCTAGCCTGGATAAAGCTGCTACCTTATTCTCTCGCTCAAATATTAGGGGCTTACCTGGCCTCTGGGCTTGTCTATCTCATCTACCATGGTAAGAAGAGAGAAATAAAGACATCCTTTCTTTAAGATACACCCTGTATAGTATCACCATTATATTTTTGGCAGTATTGTGTTTTTGAAAAAGAGAGGATAAATAATGTTTCTCAACCCTCCTCTGCTCCAGATGCGATTATGGAGTACAGTGGTGGAATTCTGACCGTATTTGGTCCTAATGAAACTGCCAGTATCTTTGCCACTTACCCAACAGATGTGGTATCAGTGCAGACCAACTTCCTTGATCAGGTCAGCAAAATGACTATGGCAGATTAGACAAGAGCTCTGTAGTTAGTACAAAAACAGTACACATACTAATAATATAATAAATCAGTTTAGTTGAATCTAATCTGATCTAATATAAAGTGCTCTGAGGCAATATAACGTTATACAACATACTGTAATAAAAAGGTGTATGAAGCGATTTTCAAACACAAGTCAATTATCAATAGATCTTGCCAGCATGCTGGGTCTTCTGGCTAGACCATAATCTGTCTCTTGTTCGCCTGTGTGTAGGTGGTTGGCACAGCCATGCTGATGTTGTGCATTCTACCTCTGAATGATAAGAGAAATGCTCCAGCTCCCGAAGCGTTGCTCCCACCCATTGTAGCAACTGTTGTCCTAGGGATTTCCATGTCAATGTCAGCTAACTGTGGAGCAGCCATTAACCCTGCCCGTGATCTTGGTCCACGACTCTTCACATTCACAGCAGGCTGGGGCCCAGAAGTCTTCACGTGCGTACTCAGATGAGCCTACTAGATCTATTAACATCAGATTAAGGGTTTTGTTATCTCTGCCCTTACACCTCCTACCTTTCAGCTTATCTCTCCTCCGATAAAACAAATTACTGGTATTTCACTTTGCTTAACTCATTAACGTTTGCACTGAAGTGTGTAACCAGTGTTTCACTTCTCTATATGGTCATTATCAAACCCTCTTTTTTTGTGACCCAAACAGGTGCTATGACTACTTCTTCTGGATTCCATTAGTGGCTCCTATGGTGGGGGGCGTGGTGGGGTCCATCATTTATCTGGTCTTCATTCAGTGGCATCTGCCTGAGCCTGAGGATGAATCTGAGGAGTCTGAGGAGATTAAAGAGCAAACAAAGGTCATGGAGCACAACAACAAAAAAGACGAGCTATACCTTAAAATGTCTTCTTTTTAAAAGAATCTGCCTCACAGCATTTCTGTTTCCCCTCTTCTCCCTATTATTTCCGGACTGTTTTATACTGTAAATAAAAATGTGGAAATGACACAACATAAAAACTGAGGGAAAATGTACTCAAGGTGGACTCTAAAATCTTTCACAGCAGAGCTGAAGCCTTGATATACCGCTTATTATTTCCAACTCCCCAACCCCCTTTTCTCCTGAAATATTAAACTGGGACTAATTTCAACTATATGTAGATAATTACTATCACCTTCACTGTTCACTATTTCAAACAGTAGACGTGAATTAAAAGATTTGTATATAGTATGTACAGTATATTAGTTATTCTAGTAACTCTTGTTGGAAGATAGATTTGTTTGTTGTCTAGTGCACTCACATGTAAGTGAAACAATATGCTGCATGTAAATGTTGTGTCTATTACATCACAGGAATACATTGGGATGATTGTGTGCATATTTATAGATGTCATGTGGTGTGCATTAACAAGTTCACAAACAAAAAGTAAAAAAGTGAGTGGACCTGTTTGAAGCCCTTATTGAGCAAATATTTATCTGGCTTTTTAACTTTTGGGAATAAGTATATTGATTATACGTTCTCAGAAGGCAACTTTACTGGCATGGAATATCCCCTATTGAGAGAAATGATTTCACCATGCATTAAATGAAAGACCTAGCTATTCAAAAATAGTGTCAATAACTGCAACCATGACACAGGAATACAAGGATGGCAAATATAGCAAGAAGTCATATCTTCTGTCATAATATTACTGATCAGTATAGAGCTTTTTAGGTCCTATTTGGTTTGATCTGAGAAGAGACACTATGTGAAGTTGTACGTCCATGAACTTTTCCTTAGTGTTTGGGGTCACTCTTTCAACACATTAAAGTAACTGGCTAATAATTCTGGGAAAATTACTTGGGCCTTATGTAACAGATTTGCAGATTACAGCTTGCTGGACAGGAAGTCTTTCAAAACTACCTAATTCACTACCAAGTTAACTCTGTGAGCTCAAATCGGCCCAGATGTGTGGTCAAAATATCCACAACCATATAAAATCTGTTACAATCATACTACGCAGTCATATAGTCATCATTCCCAAATTTATGTTGGATGACAACTTCTAAGCTGTAGTACTGGTATTTAGTAGTATTCAAACACTATTACTGACATCAGAGATCCTCAAAAATTAATGTCCATCTTGCCCCGGCCACATTATAAGCCGAATAATTTTTAATGATCAGTATCAGGGTTGCCAGGTCTGCATTTAAGCCGAATATTAATTATAAATGTTAACTAGATGTGTTCACTACCTGTCTAGGAATGTGTGTTTACGCTGACATATTAAAAAAAAAAAAAAAAAAGTTTGTCTTTTCAAATCTTCTATCATGTGTCATTATATTCATTGAGCTGGCTCATGCGTTTTATGTTTCGCACTTCAGAAATGTGACGTAATTGTGTTAAGGGAGCACAGTAAATGTAACAAAGTGAAAGGTTCAATGAAGGAGGAGGCAGGAACTGGTGAACGTTCAACAAAGTTTAATGAACTTTTCCCCGTACAGACGACCCCATTGTCAAATGACCCCCGTTCACATGGATTCGTGAAGACAACTAAAAACGCTGTATTACGCATGTCAGGCCAGTAGTTGGTGATGTCACTTTGTAAAGAAACACTACGCACCTATAGACTGAACATGTAATATGCATGTTCACGACGTTTTAACAAATTTGAGTTTTTGTAGTTTACACAGAAACGATGCCTAATAAGAGGTATCGTTTTCAAAAACATGCACATTTAAACTCATTTTCAAATGTTTGCATTTTCAGGTCCCCAAAACAGTGTTGTCATGAAAATTAATTTGCCAAAACGCAGCCCTTAAAATGGCCGACTCCCTGATCAGTGCCCTGTCTAGTGAACTAAGGAGCAGATTCAGACGCACTGTTACGTCCCTCGTTAGTTAGATGTTATTGGAATATTATTAGACATAACAAAATAGTCGCACGTGTGTGTAATGGCAGTAACGGGAAGGCAAAAGAAAAAGGACAGACAACAAGCCAGCAACCTCGTTGCAAAGTTAATTGCATTAAATATAAGAAAGTGAAGTAATAATGTATTAAAGTAATAAATTGTATATTTACAATATATACAACGTAACAAGAATAAACAATCAACAAACGATCTGGAGGAGAGGAAGGAGCGAGAGAGTGGAGCTTAAATCAAAGAACTAAATATAACAACAACAAAAAAACCTAACTAAAGTTAAGGAACTAAACTAACAACAGAAAATGTAGAAAGAAACATCTTCAGCGTGCAAGACACTATAACTAAACTATACTATCTAACAAAAAAAAAAAAAATACATAATTAGCAGCACCACTCTTAACACTAGTGTGTCTAATACATACCGTTATCTACGTGTGTAAATGTAGGTCGCGACCTGCTTACCTGACCTACAACTTCTCCAGCCAGGCTACACAGCTTTGAACCGGGACATGAGATGAAGGTTTCACGAGTACAACGGTCATAAACATTCAGCATTTCAAATCAAGCACACGAGCGCAAACAAACACGGCCAACGAAACAAGAGAAAACTGATCCAACTGCAAGATAGTTAAAAGCAGTGAACCCCCAGGCACTGATCAATCTCTCAGACTGGTCTCTGAAACGAGAAAACAGTCCTCATAGAGCGTGCCTTCTCTCCCCAACCCATGCTGTGTTCGAAATACCTTCATTCACTATTCCCTACATTACTCCACTAATATAGTCCACTAGAAGGAGTGAATGAAACGAGTAAGTGAATTCGGACACTGAGTGCACCGGAAGGGCTGCCGATTTCGCATAGTTTGTGCTGTTGTTTAATAATCTTTTGAAATGTAGCAAACTGGCAGCTCCAGTAGTAATGAATATTTATGTTGTACTAACATGTTCAAAACTTTTAAACGATTTAATGATCAATTAAAAAGGAATTTATACCTGTATGATAATGATGGACCAGCGTGGTTTGGGAAATGAATGATGATTGATTCAGCTGCGGGCGCCATCTCCTGGCGAGACGCGGGAATTCATTCAGCGCGCGACTCTCACAGTGCATTATGGGTATTCTCTAGCCGTTGAGCGTGCATCGGTTGTACACTCTTTATTGCGGTGCATTGTGGGATTGAATGAGTGTACTCAACATCGTCCACTATGGTTTCGGACACCACTACAAATGGCTGTCCCCTCAAATAGTGCCCTATTTAAGGGTAAAGGGGCGATTTCGGACACAGCCCCAGAGTCTGTTTTCTAGCTGACTGACGCCATTGAAGTTTTGACCAGCGATTGGTGGCGCGATCCCTGACGTCAGAACCTTACGCCAGCAGATTGACAGACGGGTCGTCGAATCGAAATTCACACCTGAAACAAAGTCTGACACGCACACATATGCAGCAACATATGAAAAAAAAAAAAATTACATAGCACACCTTAACACGCACCCATAATAAATAGCTACATAGGCTTTTTAATTTTTAGCTTAACTGTCACAGAATGGAACGCACAGTATTGTGGGATATCAAAGGCAGCGAATAAAAATCAATCAGATGAAGGTATATCAGTGCCTTAATGCCTTCCTATCTTGGAATGCATCCTCTAAAGACAGCATTTTTAAACTTTCGGACGCAGCATAGATGCCTCTGGCCACTGGATCGTACGTCAACGTCACCACCATACTGGTCCGGGCAACTTGCCATAACTCTCACAAGTGCTGAAGACAGGTCTGGCTGTAAGAGATAGAGCTAACGACTTGATTACTTGTCATCAAATCGTGGCTCATATATATTTTTTTAAGCCTGCATATTTTCTCCCCATTTTAGCCAGTGGCAAGCAGGACAACACAAACCTCAAGGAAGGCTGAAGAAAGCCTGTCAGTGGACTGTTTTCTGCATTTCCAAGAGACTGTACCTCTTCTGCCTATTATATTACTACTTATACTACTATATTATTGTATTATCCTTATATTCACTATTTTATTTACTATTTTTATTTTATTGACTATTATTCTACAATTTATACTATATATATACTATTTGCTATTATTACTAGTTATTATATTACTAGCTACTATACTCATACTCAATAAACTCAATTGTATTTTTAGGATATTAATAATAATATAGGCTATTATTAATAATAATATGCTATATAATAAAGTTTCTATATGCTGTATATTGTACAATTACAATTTGACTTTATATTATATTTCATACAATTTATACTGTACTGAAGTTGTACTTTTTTTGTTCTACAGCTGTAATGTAAATGTTTTACCAGACCCATTAAGGATTACCTTATAATTATTGTGTTTGTACTGATTTTGTTTTTCCTTCTTCTCAAAATTGTGTACATATGGAGAACAAGTCATTCTGAGCAAACATGCTTAGTGAATTTATGATGTTTGAGAGGCTGAAAGATGAAAGCTGTGATATTAATGTTGCCCAGAAGGAACCACAGGATAAGAAATTTTTTAAGCCTAATCTTTTTTCTATCGGTTTCCATCCCTTTGAATGGAAATAAATGCATTGATTTAGTTCATTTGTATAACTGGTGTACTGACAGTATAGTTTTATAATTAGTGTAGGCCTACATAGAAATTTGTAAAATGCTTATAAATCACTAAATGTTTAATTTTTAAAATACTGTGCTGGTTCCTAAAATAATAAATACACAACTAGTTATTAGTAATCAACGGCATTATCGTTTTTATTTTTTATGTTTGTGGTTTCAAATTATTGAATTGTTTCGCCATCGTGCACTGAATGAAGAATCATAGTGTGCCCAGCAGAGGGCGCACACGACAAACCAAAACAATGAGCACATGGTAAAAGTCGGTACTGCCCCCATGCTGCACTGTGAACAAAGTTACAGACTACATCTGCTGCATTTATTTAAAACTGAATGATAAACATTATTCAAAACCATACTAAATAACAGAATTAAGGTGCGTGCAGTCATCAGCAATGTTTAGCCACACTTACTGGAATAAATCCGACATTTAACAAAATTGTATTCAGGTTTTTTTTGCTTTTACAGAAAACATTACTCTAGAGCAGTGCAAGACTGAAAGTGGGAAAGAGCAGATGCAGATGCAAACACCGCCCCTCCACCCCCGCCTCCCTCATCCTATTACTATGAGCAGCTGCTGGCCTATCGAGTCCGATACACTTTCACCTTTCAAGGATGTTTTGATCGTCAAGGATCTCGTGCATCCGATAAATAACCTATGTTGCCTTAACCCGACTGGATACCTGTAGAGAAGGAAGAAGCCACAGACAACAGACATGTCTGAAATCAGCATTGCTTGCAGGAGGAGCTGATAAAGGTAATGTGGTCCTCGCTTATCCGCCAATAAAAGCTTTACTTTTAGTTCAGTATAAGGCTCTACATATAGGCTAACAGCGTGACTTCTGAGGAAACTGTTAGAAAATACTTACATAAATATCACTGTTTTTCTCTTCTTTTTAAAACTGTCAAAGTAGCTTTGTGAAACTCACAGCGGCGTTCTGCGCATTGTAACATCCTGCTTTAACATTTGCTCTATATTTTGTTGTCTATTTCGCATCTATACCATACAGCCATGTAATATAGTAAAAAATATGGCCACCTAATGAATGCGATGAACTAATTATTCTCACAGATGAACGTATGCCAAGTTACTTACGCCATGCATTTTGAAGAGCGTTAAGCAGTAAACTATAAATGTCAGTTCACTTGTGGTCGCATCTTATCTCAACTGTGAAATATTTTTGAGCTGCGCATGTCTCAAGCTCCAAATGATACTTTGACAAATATAATGTTGATATAAAATGATAAATGGTAGATGTCCATCTTGGTAATACCTTCAAACGGCATGGGAACATATTAACCATTGATTGATTGATTGACGTGGTACAAATCACGGGTTTATAGGCCTACTTTATATATAACTTTTGATAAGAACATTACCCCAACATTACATTATATAACTAATGGTTAAAAGCATAGTTAAAAAAAAAAAAAAAAAATAGTTGAGTAAGAAATAGGCCTACCATGCAAATTATGTTTATGTATCATCTCCACAGCCCCCTTCAAGGGAAACCCGGTTGAAAACCCTGAATTAAAACCCTAAATGATTTGCTGTTTGTTGTGTTAAAAAGAATATCAGACTGTTTCAGACTTAAAAATGTGGGTTCAGAATTTTCAGGTCAGGTATTTGCAAGTAACTTGTAAACTTAATTGAGCCAAGGATTTAAGCTAGTTCTTGAAATTCCTTTGAGGGTAAAATTCTGACTGACAGCCAAGAAATTTGTTTTGTTGTGCTTGGAGAACCAACAGTGTAATAATTCCCTAGAGAAGAAAAGCATATTAACCGCAGGGGCATGACCAATTATATATATATATATATGTATATATATATATAACTGTAATAATTATTAACATAAATATATATATGCATTTGGCCACATATGAGTAGAGAGTGAGAGAGCAGACCCATCATTTTTTGTAGTCAATATCATTATCGTGGTTCTGGTTTAATGGTGATTTCCTGTTTGACCTTTTGAGACAACAAGCATGAAAAATGGAGGTAAAAGATATGGGAAGCCAAAGAGGGCTGAAGAATTACTGGAAAATAAACTAGATTAACATGTACAGGAGCAAAATACATAAAATATGCTACACATATGCTGATCGCAAATTATAGATCATAAAACTCAAACGCTGACTTGTTCATCCTTACATGAGCACAAATATATAAGAGTGTCTTTTCCTCTCGATTAAAATGCAAGAGCCACTCAAATTATTCAGTTTGCATTGTGTGACAGACTGTATATTCTTTATGCATGCATGTAACATATGTGAGAGAATCCATGCTGCCTGATGCTGAGTCAAATGACCTCCTTTACACCACTGCAGTCTGAAGATGTGTACTTCTCTGACTGTTTATATATGAAATGGCTTCCAGATCTGGGATATTTAGTGTCAAAAGCAGCCTGTTTACTGGGTCTGTCCTTAAGTAGCTTTATGCGTATCAGTGTGTGTCCTTGCTTGTGTGTGTGTGTGTGTGTGTGTGTGTGTGTGTGTCTATCTGTGTTGTGGGTCATTGGTTTTGACCTGCTGGTGTGTAAGCCTCCAGTCAGATACATGGTAATAGACTCTAATCATAGCTGACGCACATGTGTACCAGCTTGTCTGTCTGTGTGAGTGTGTGTGCATAGAATGAAATATTCCATCACACCCGAGTTAACCTTTAGTAGTTACTTTATACTGTGTTTTGCATCTTTGGATACTATCGTCTCTGGATTTGTTATTTTTTGTGAGAATATTTTTACCTGCAGCAGCATATAGTTCTTTTTTTTTTCTGTTCTCAACCCAGAGGTGGCCTCCTCCTACCCAGCCCTTCCCACGCTCTCGAATAGTCTGCTTTGATTGTCTACATAAAATGAAATCATATCTTTATTGTGGGTATTCAAAGCAACAGATCATTGTCAGTAATGTTCTGAGGGCAGCTCAAAAACAGAAAAATATCTCTCCGATGACTCTGCATTATGACCCCTGTTGGTTAAGGAAATATAAAAGTCAATATTTGCAAGCCAGTTATGATGACTGAAATTTCCTTCAGGGAAAGTCAAAATGCCTTAATGTGCGTAATGATGATCATGGACAAAAGCAATGAAACCAACGCATTGCTGTGTTGTTACTGAACCATAGGCATGATATTGAAATTCTGTCCAATACAGATAAGCCTCTATTTTCACGTTATGGACGATATTATAAATCTATACTGCTTTGTAAAAAGAAGGGAAGGTAAAACATTTTAAAACAGTATGAAAGATAAATATTCCTTTCAGGATCTTCTGTAGATTGTTAGAATTTAACTTTTAATAATAAAGGAAGGATAACTGCAATACTGGTAAGATTTAGTGCTCTTAAAGGGTTAAATCTTTGCCATAATTAATTGCTTCCCCTTTAAAATGGTGCTAGTGTTTCTAAATCACAAAATTGGGAGAACAATTTCAATATCCAGTATTGACAGATGGGTTAATGACTTGACGGGTCTTTTTTTTTTTTTTTTTTTTGTCCAAAGGCCTTAATAATAATAGAAAAAAAAATGACATCCAAAGCATGTAAGGTAGTACAACTAGATCTCTTTTATTGAATTCAAAAGGTTTTAATTTTATTTTGCTACATACAAAGGTATTTTAAAGATTTTGAAGTGTCAAAAGGTCATTTGGGTTAACTGTCCAAAAGCCAATACAGCCATTTCATGTGTGATTAAAATATCTTAAAATGTAATAAATGTATATATTTTTTATTCTGGCATGATTTTATAACATCATAAATCAACATAGTGCAAAATGGTATTGAAATTATGTGTAGAAGTCATTGCTTTGTTATGAGAAAGAATGTCTGGAAAAATGAATTTCATTATTTAATATAAAGGGACCATTTTGGATCAAGTCATGTGGTCAATATCACGTGACAAGATGTGGCATCATTCTGACACCTGCAAAGAACCACATGGTTGTGAAGCAAAGTAACTAACTCTCTTTTAACTATTTGAAAAATTAATTTTTTCACTTGCTCATACGCATGTCCCGAAACATCAGGTCATTCGGTACATACAACCGCTATAAAACATGGAAAATGTTGTAATATTTTAAAAACTTGTACTAAATATAAAATGTTTGATTGTCCTTTTGCTAGCTAGCTAGCAATCTAACTAGCATTGTTCAAAAATATTTGGTTTAATCGAATGACTTGTTTGGTGACAAATTTTGTCCATCTTGTAAAAAATAACAAAAGCTGAGTTTATTGATTATAAAAACCACATAATCTCATTGCTAACACTTAATAAAACATCAAAATTCAAAATTAATTATATATCCATTATGTTTTTTTTTTTTTTAACACTGTTAAAAACTTTATTCGTCAATGACCTGGATACAGTAAATAAGAAAAACAGATATCAGCTGATAAATTACATGATGTTGATATATTGAACATTCATAATAAACCAGGTCCCTGTATGGAATGTGGTACATTATAAACTGATTTATACTGATTTTTTTATTTCAAAATACAGTATTTGATCTTTAACTGTGTCTAATTATGTGATATAACACTGCAGAGTATAGCTTTACTTTCTGTTATCTATTGAGGTTTAATTTGTACCATCTGCATTCATGGAACCTGTTTTTTCATCATTTGTTTTATTGTATTCATAGTAAGCAGAACCACACTAATATAGAAAAGAGCTTTTCAACCTCCTGTTGTATAAAATTTCTAAACCATTGAGCGAGGTGCTGTCTGCCTCTATATTCCCCGTGCTTCAGGCATAGGAGACAGAATGCAGACAGCATGTGGCATCTTCAGAAAGAAATTTATTGGTAACCAGACCCACAGACATCAATGTGTTTCTGGAACAAACCTAACCAGACCACTTCTATCACTTAGCATTAGCATTTAGTCTTATTAACAGTGATGTTTCCAGTTTTGTTTTATAACTAATGTGTACATGTAACCACCTCAAACAATTGTCTTATCAGTTATCTTAATATTATCATGATTAGAAAATTACAAAAAAAATTTCTAGGTATCACAAAAGTTAAGCATTGAGATTACGGCGACAGGTTCATTAGCAGTGGCTTAGTTTTAGCTGACTGATCTGCATACTGTCGTTGTCAAGGATTAAATATCATTGAATTTCCTGAGTGAGCGTAAACTGTTGGTACGTCCCCTGTTTTACCCTTGAAATCCTGTTGACATTGTGGTTCTCTCTCTCCCTCTCTCTCTGTCTCTTGTTGTGTGTGTGTTTGCACGTCGGTGTAGATTTTCCCATGGGACGGAGCGGCAAAATTTCAGAGGTGTGGAAATGTTCAGAAAGAGACCTCCCCCAGGTAAACAATTAGCTACTCTCCCTAAACACACACTTTTAAATTTAAATATCATGTTGTGCTCTGAATTTAAAATACGCACATGCTCATCTAAGAGGGCTCTGAATCTTCAAAACAACTCAGTCTTCACTCTCATGGCACTTTGTAACTATTTAATGTTGTGGTTAAATTCGTATGAATTCATACAATCTCATTTGTACGTTTTTGGACAATCTACCAATTCCCCACTAATGGTTACGTTAGGAGCGGACCTTCATGCTTACTTTTTTCTAAAATTGCTTGCTAACGTACAAATCATAAAAATTCATACAAAATAATAAAATAGGTATGTTTTCTCATAACAGAAGGTTGCTCAGCTCAAGCAATGGTGTTAATAAAAGTTAGCCTCTTTGATTTCCCAGTAGCCTAGTAAGATATGAAATATCTTCTTCATGCATTACACTTTTAAAAATAAAGGTTGTTTATTAGCATTGATAGTTCCATGCAGAACATTAGCTTGAACCATTAGCATGAACATTTTTATAATTTTTTGTGTGAATGGTTAGCCATGGGTGTGATATTGTTCCAAAGCTTGGATCTTGTTTTCACTGTGGTGCAACATCAAAAGTTAAACACGAACACGTGAGTTGGGAGGGTTCCTTCCTTTGCACGAGATTCCCCCTCTCTCTACACACTCTGAGATACATACAGACCTAGCACGTGCACAGACACCTGACTAGTCCAGATGTCTTCCGCAGTGCCACCCCTTCTTACCACCCTCTTTGCCCTGGTATGTCACTGCCCATTTGTCAGAAGCCATTTTGGCTCTGAAACGTATTACTGTGTGGATATTTTATTGCCAGAGGAGCCAGTATGGTCGCTGTCTCCTCGTGTCTTACATCTTTCACAGCTCTGCAGTGTAAGTTGCCTCGGCAACCTCATCAGCGAGTTCCTATTGGCCACATCCTTGGCCAATAGAACGGCTTTCTGATTATGTCATATAAAAACAACGTCGTAGTTCTTCTAGTGGCGCCGCTCAGTGTTATGACAGGGTCCGGTGAGAGTGTTGATATGTCGTCGTCAGCGTCAGCCCAGTCAAAAACCTATATTTTTAGCTGTATGTCAATTCATTTTTGCTTATTTGGGAGTTTAAAGCCATATCAATTTATTAGACTGTAACGTTTAAGTAAAAAAAAAAAAAAATTATACATGCATATCTGAAAAGCAGAAAGTTACTCAAATTGAACTGCATTTAAATAACAGTTGTATATAATTCAGTTCTGTGAAAGTGTAATCGATTCTGATTCACACCGAATGACCTGAACGACTCTGCGGCAAATCAAAAGGGAGAGGGAGTGAGCTAATTTACCGCCGCGACTGTAATTTGATGTCTTCCACTCACCGCTAGTCATTCGGCGCCGGTCTGCAGCTGCCGCGCGCACGTTTCTCCGTCGCTCCGCTGGCGTGAAGTCCGGTTGCTGTGTACGCAGAGCGATATAAATGAAACAACGGTGGGACAACATGACTATCCCAAAAGACATCCCAGAGAAGTGGTTTCCAATCATTCTCCCTCTAAAAAGGAAGAAAGAGGGATTAACCAACTCGACAAAAATAAGAAACGGAGCAGGTACCTTTGCTTTGCGTTGTCACTTGTTTACCACAGATGAATTAAGTCTAGCTGGTGATTTTTAGTATTCTAAAGTACATAACATGATATTCATAGTGGAATAGGCTAGAGGTCATTTAAACTTTAAATCAATAATGTAAAATTTATTTTTATTCTTATTTTTATCAGTGTTTCATCCTCCTTGAACACTTCCCTGCCATGTAAATAAAAAGCATTTGTGTTCTCCCATAAGTGTTTATTCATTCATTATTTCACTCTAATGATTGTCTCACAAAATCACACCAATATCCAGTGAACACTGTGTGCGTGTGTATGTTTGTGTGCTTGTATGTCCCATGACCTTGTGATCGTATCCATCATGCTTTCCCCAATCAACACTCACAGTCTATTCACAGCATCTCAATTCATTTTACATGTAAAACAGTCTGTATAGTCTCAGGCTTTAGAAGGGCTTGTTATTGAATGTTTTTGAGATGATTGCATAACCTAATTTCTACAGTACATTGAAAGTAAGTCTTTTTAAGATCAGTCACATGATATATCTCACAATATTTAATTCACTCACTTAGACTCTTTCTCATCTGCATGTTTTCCATGCCTCATCACAGCAGTTTATTTCACAGTATGTTAAATGAGTGAACTGTGTAAACTGATTATCAACATGCGGTCTAATTTTTTGTAGGTTCGCCCCATTTAAATGTAATTTATGTAATGAACACAGCCAGCAGTATTTTCACTATCATGCTTTGTTGATGCAACACAGCTTATATTTTTCACTAAAGGTAATAATTGTTAGAAATGTTTTTTTGTAAACCTTTGTTAGTGAAATTAAAGTGTCTGGATGGTGAAATGTATTTAGCTGTTGTGGCTTAGAGTTGAGCTTGACCTCTCAGATTCTGTGACGCAGACTGCAACTGAACAAGCATGGCTGTTTGTTTGGGGATTTTAAGTTCAACTTTATGTGTTCTTTTTTAGGTCTGGGGGATTTTTACACTCAGTTGCCTTAATGTATGTGTAGTTATTTCAATTTAGTATGTACAGTCATTTGTGGTACATTTTTTTGTGATTTTTTTATTTTTATTTTTATTTATTTATTTTTTTTACCTGTTCAAAAGGCTGGAAATGATTATGAGATTTTTCATTTCTTTGTGTTTCTGGTTTATTTGTCTCACTTTTCTCATGTCAAGATATGTTAAGATTTCTGTCACATCATATCACAGTGTTTATCACACCATAGTCTCTCTCATTATCAGTCACTAGACAGATAGCACAATTTGAAAATGCCAGAATGACTCAAACAGACAACAGGTGTACAAGACCAGCAGTTTCATTTCAAATCAAGAAGAGGCCTAAAAAATCACCTTTGCTGTCTTCTTTGTTACTTGTTATCATTCGTCAAATAATTCAAATGTGATTAGGGCCCGAGCACCAAAGTGCGAGGACCCTATTGGATTTCAGCCATTTATTAGACATTGTGTTCCTTTTTCAGTCATTTAAAGGAACTATCCTTAAGTTGACCTTTAAGGCCAAGAAATATCCAGTAGACAAGCCGAAGACACATAAAAAATGTCTTGTGGTGGACTTTTCCACCTTGGGTAAGAATAGTTATTGTCTTAGTAATTACAGTAACACTGTTCCTGGCCTTTTCAGGGGTTGATTTCTTAACACTGGGTTTGAATGTCTCCCAGCAGTCTAATCTGACACAACAGTGATCATCTCCTGCATGACCATCTTATCTCTGTAGTGCATTTAACATTGCCATTATCATCGTTACTTCCAATTAGAGTTATAATTTAAAGGTTTAAGGGAGATAAGTGTCTTTTTGTCATCTCTGTAGATAATTTATGCCATCAAAATGGATGTAGCTGTATTTTATATGGCAGTGTTAGGTATAAGTCTGAATGTATTGCATAATTATTATAACGAGAAGGGCTTAAAGGGGGAATTTTCTACTAGCAAGGTTGGCTTTTAATAAAATTTGGCTTTCTCTGCATTATAAATGTGAAAAATTGATTAGAGAAAGCAGAGAATAAGGGCTGTGGCAATCTCTGTTGATGGTGGCACTCTCTGTTCTCAGAAATGCAGAATTTCGATCTGTTTTTACAAAAGCCCTGGAACTGTGGAAAGTCCACCAGATGATGCAAAATGATGCAGTTTTCATCATCCAGCAGACATTCACTGAGAAATAGTGTAAATGGGGATATCTGGGTGCAGGAAGCACAACGAAAGAGTATATTGTTTATTTCCATATGCTACCGACAGTGTGAAAGTACAAAGCTGGTTGAAAATCGAAGTGCTGTACTTTCAGTCAGCTAGAAGAACTTGCACGCAGTACACACTTTAAATCACACTTTTATGATATGCTGAAAATTGTATTTATGCCTTATTTATTTGTATTTTTTAATTATACATTCTGTGTCTTCTCCAGTGTGTTTGAGTGCCAACTTCTCTGGTTTGTTATAAGTGCAGTTGTCCAAGTGCTTCATATATTTTCATATGCACACACACACATCTAAAACAGCCTCAAGGAACATGTATTTGCCTTTTGCTATACTGAGTGCATTTTGTTTTTATCTGGAGAGAAATGTTCTTAGTTGCAGTCAGTGGGTGTTAAGCCTGTCCTTATGTGAACCCCTGTAATTCCTTGACTCTGAGAGTCTGCTAACTTACTCATAGACGGTCATACTGTGGGGCAGTTGTAGCCTAATGGTTTGAGAGTCTCAGTACAGGCAGGAAAGAGTGGGGGGAGTGAATAAACAGCGCTCTCTTCCACTTTCATTACCCACAACTGAGGTGCCTTTGAGCAAGACACCTAACCTCCAATCGCTCCCTAGGTGACACAGCAAAAATGGCTGCCTGCTGCTCCAGGTGTGTGTTCATGGTGTGTGTGTTCAGTACTCACTGCTGTGTGTGTGCACTTGGATGGGTGAAATTTCAGAGCTCAAATTGGGACAGGGACACCATACTTGGCTACACATCACGTCTTTTTTTTGTTTGTTTTGTTTTTCACTTTATATTGGTGGTTTGGGTGGATGGTTTTGGTCAGTGCAGCTAAGGAAAGAAGAAATGGATGGAGGGATAGATGAGTCAGCCAGCTGGGCATATGAAGGCACATGGCAAAGAAGGAATGGGGAAATGGGAGCAGACTGCAAGAGGAGAGAGTGCAAAAGCAAGCAAATGATGCAGAGACTGAGATGAAATTAAGGTTCATGTGAAGGTCATGTGCATATTTTATCAGATTAACAAATGCCTCATGATGGCTCAGCATATGTTTTGGCATTGGTGTGTAGCATAGTAAACTTTCCCTCACCATACAGAACAGAAGGACCTTACTTTAAGGAAGACCAAAGAATGTTTAGAAGTAAATAAAGACAATAACAAACACCTCTTTAGGCAAATGCAACCAATTTACGTGAATGCATTAGCGAGTATTTTGCCTCTGTTAAGGATGGAGTCGTTGTATTTGGCTCGTTCCTCTGCTGTGTTTGCAGAAAGGTTGAAGTACAGTAGCAATTAGCTCACCCACTTTGAGGTTAATTTGAGCCTGTGGCTTGTCTCTTTTAGACGTTAAATGAGACGAATGCTTTAAAATAGTGGAGACAACAGGCACTTCAATTGTGCTTTAGTGCTACTTTGACACGTTGATTAAATGTGTGCTGTTTTTGAGACCTGACTGAAAGTTTCCCTTTGATAGGAATTGATTGTGTTCTTTTATATCAGGCATGGAGTAATGGCTGCTGAAAATTCAGCTTTGCTATCACAGGAATAAATTACATTTTTAAATACATTGAAATAGAAAACAATTGTAATAATTTACAATTACTTTATTTTTAATATGTAATAATATTTCACAATAGTACTGTTTTACTGTATTTTCCATCAAATAAATTTAGCCTTGGTGAGCATAAGAGTTGAAGCAGGTTTGTGAATGTTTATGCCAAAAAATACTTAATTTTAATTATGTATGCTTATCATAGAAAAGGTGCTTATCATAGAAAAGGTGTATTCAACATGTATTTAATGTTGTTGTTGTTTTGAATAAATTAATAATAGATACTGTTAAAAATGAGCATAATGTCAATCACAGTGAAGCTTTCCATGACTTATAGTCCATCTATGCACCACTGGCTAACACAAGACATACTGTATGTACTGCAACATTGCACATCCATAACTTGCTGGTCTGTTTGAATTTGCAGAGATTTGTGAGCTAGCGTAACGGATGTCCTTGGCAGTAATGCTGAATCATAGCAATAACGGCTCCTTCTCTGTCAATGACTGTTTTTTGAGAAACACCACACAAGCAGCGTTTCACTGCGTCTCTTGCTTGTCCTTGGCTGTATTAGTAAGGGCGCTGTGTTAAAAGTGCTTAATGGCCCAGTTTGCTGAGGTGCTGTCCGGATGGAACCAGACTCTCCGACGGCCTGAGCCATTATGTCATCGGCAGCCAATAGGCAGGCAATGCACTCTCAGACTCTGGCAACAGCAGTGTTGCTTTCCATCAGAACTGATAACAGAGAGGCAGAGAGTACAACAGATAGCCACGAGCAAGGGAAAAGAAAGATGTGACCTTGAGGAAGAGGAAGAAAGCGAAATAATAGGGGATGAGTACATAATGAGGGAGTGATGGGACAGGAAGGAGATAGTGTACGAACAGAACATTTTCATAATTGCCGTGACAGACACGGCCCGCCCCCGAGGACTTATTTTTGAAACCTATCAGTAGGTTACTCTAAATAAAAAAAAAATTGACAAAAATGCCCATCGCTATTTAGAAAAATTATTACAACTTTATAGTTATCGCTATCATTATAGTTATCAATCTTGGTGTGAATGGGCCTTTAGTCTATATACATGGTGCATTGTTGACCTTCATGACCTTAGGAATGGTATTTAAGTACATAGGCCCTGTCCCAAATGGCACACTTCATATGCAGTTTGGGGCTTGTGGACTTACAATGGCTGCTGTGTGAGTGTGTCAGTTAAGTCCATGAGACCATAGGGCAGGGGTTGGCAATTAAGTTTGGCATCGGGCCAAAACAAAATTTCGCCACTAGATAGCGGGCCAGAACATAGTCAAAGGAAATTAATTGATGTAAAATGCAACTAGAATTGCCTGTGACAGACTCTTACAGTGTCTTTTGTAACTGGTATTGAGCTGTTACTCTGGGACAGTACAGTCATTAACAAAAGCCACATTTGTGTTGCGGTGTCCGGGTTTTACACTGGATAAATTAATAAAGCAGAGTAGTGACACGTAACCTGGCAAGTATATTCATTCACCAACTTGCAACACAGATCGCCTTGTTAAAACATATGTGGGAGATGCGGAATGGATAAAAATAACTCAAAAAATAAAAGAGGACTTGAGTAAGCCCAGTAATGGCATGTTTGAGTCATGCTCTTAACGAACTATGTTTTATTTCCTCTTTCCATATTGTGAATAATAAATGTGTATCATTTTAATTTGCTTGTTAGCTACACAATGGAGCCTAACTTATTGTAACAATTATTTGACGTAGCCTACTTTTACACTTAGAATTATTCCTTGGCATCCTCGCGTACTAAACTGAATTTTTAAAAATTGTTTGTGTGAGGTAGGCTATTACGTCGTGTGCAGAGTGATGTTAACATTTTAGCTAGTTGGTGAGAGAAAATGGCACTATTAAAGAGTCTAAAGAGGAAAGTTGACAGCGAAAATAGGGCATACAAAGAAGAATGGAAAGACAACTATGCATTCACCCTACCTAGTTTTGTGAATGCAAAGCCGGTGTGTCTTATCTGCAACGAAGTTGTCGCTGTTTTCAAAGAATGTAACACCGTGTCTACACCGGGCGCGAGCGGTGCGATGCGACGCGTCAAAAGATAATAGAACCCATTAAATCAGTACTATTGTCCACGCTGGACACAACACATTCCCGACAGTAAACGGATTCTCCGTTCTGTTTCTGACGTAGCCTAGTCCAAGTGCTTTGCAACGGTCGGTTTGTCGCGTTCAGTGTAGACAGCTTTTAGCTGTTGAGGTGCGACGCAACGCGATGCAAAAAAGGCGAGTCTGGTGTAGACGCGGTGATAATATTAGAGGCGAAGACGAGACGAAGATTCAGAACCCGCCGCTATCAAAATAATCTGGCTGCGGGCGCGGGCCAGATATTATTGCTGGCGGGCCAAGAGGCGACACTTTGATACTTTTTATGTAACAGACCCCCCCCCCAAGTCATACAGGTTTGGAATGACATGAAAGTAAATGATGACAGAATTTTCTTTAAGGGTAAATATTAGTGCCCTAACCCAAGATATACAGGTACATACAGAACACAAAGGAGTGTTTTTAATAGTACTGCCCCCTTGACAAGCTAAATGTAAGTTTTTTTTGCTGATGTGTAGAGATTTTTTTTTTTTTTTTTTTTGTGGCAGCATAAGGTGTATGTGCAATTGCTGTGTGTTTGCTATGTGGGCAGCGCATATAAACCGGACATTATAGGGGAGAAATATGAGAGCGCCGAGCTATCTTAACACAGGAAACCACAGACAATGAGAGTCTTGGTGACTGAGCTGAGGACCAGAGCAGGTGTGAGGGGCTCAGTGCAGGAGGAAACAGGCTACAGACTGGCTATATCTGTTTGCGTGCATGGGTTTATGGGTTTGACCTTTTGATGCAAACATACAGTAAATGGTGCAGATGCAGCTCTTGGCCATTCAGCAGGCCTCTTTCTCTCACTATAATGCAGGGAGTAAATGAGGTCAGTCTTTTTTTGAAGTAGAAGATTCCTATCAATATTACAGGAGCACGGAGCGAAATCAGATCAACTAAATGCTTCAATGTATCTTCATCTGCAAGCTACTAGAAAACTACAGTGAAAGGTTTTGTTGAGGGTGAAGAAGAGATGAGAGATAAGAGTGAGTTTCGGTGTCTTTTGTCTTGAGAGGAGATGTTTTGCTCAACACTTCCTTGGTCTATCAGCTCTAGCCAGCAAAAACTAGACTGTTTGGAAATTCATGCTGGTCTATGATCTTTTCAGCAGAATAGAGCAAAGGAACATGTCTCCTCCACTAAGATGCAGCAAGTCACCCATGGATAATATGATGTGATGACACAGACACACACACACTCACATACAGACAGACAGTCTGTCACATGGAGTGGCCATTACCTAACACAAAAATAACTGTGCAGCTGTGAGCACAGGATGTGATAGATGCATAGTGAAGTGAATCCGACAAAGACATTTTCTACAATTTCTGTCAAAATAGGAGGAAACCAAAAGAAAAAGAGCTTTTCTCAGAAACAAGCTGTTTACTACACACTACTGTGTGTTTTTGTATCGTGTATGTCAGTCTGGCTGTAAACAGGTGTTAAGGGTTTAATGTGAGCTTCTGAAACTGTGAGTCACGCTTTTAACAGAAGTGAAAACTTAGGTTTATGACTAAATGCTAACCACAGTCTATTCTGTCACAGACCTGTTTTCAACCTCATCATGCATAAATTAATCTGTCACACTACAATTAGCCATTAGTTCCTTCTTCCTTTTGTTTTATGCTTGACTTAGCAACCACAGCTCGGTCTCACTTGATGAAAGTTGGTGTTTAGCATTGACACAACCCTCTGACCGTATAGTTTGTCTTGTGAGGAACTGAAAGTTACTATATGCCACTCCCACTGGATGATGTCTTTAAGAGTCTGACTTTTATGGCTGTAGTAGTGACCAGCGAGCTTCTTTTCACACTGAATAACTGAATTTTTCCTCAGCAAAACTAAAGTGCATTTTGCATGTGTTGATTGTTATCCATGGAACACAAAATCTCATTCATTCACAACATTTTAAACGTTCTGTTTCTATTTCAATTCTTTTTAAGCATTTCAGAAGATTCAGATGAGGGACATTAGCAAAATTTCAACCCTGTTAACAAATTTATAATTTAGGGTCGTTTTCCAAACATTCTATTTTTGGTTGTTATTATTTTAAGGTTAGCATAATGTTCCGTCAACATTATTTTAACCTATTTTTATCAACATCCTATGAATGTTTATTTGTAAATTTGCAACAAAGTAAATATGATCAGTTTCCTTAATGTAAATATAGCGTAACAACTCCACATTCCAGGTACATTGATTTGTAATATGTGCAATACAGTACGTGGAACGGCACCTTAAAGGGTTAGTTCACCCAAAAATGAAATTTCTGTCATTAAGTACTCACCCTCATGTGATTCCACACCTGTAAGACCTTAATTCATCTTTGTAACACAAATTAAGATATTTTTGATGAAATCTGAGGGTATCTGAAACACACATAGGCAGTAACGTCATTGTACCTTTTGAGGTCCAGAAAGGTAATAAAGACATTGTTAAAATAGTCCATGTGACTACAGTGGCTCAACATTAATGTTATGAAGTGACGAGAATACTTTTTGTGCGCAAAAACAAAACAAAAATAACGACTTTATTCAACAATTTGAACCGTTGTCATACATAGTTGACGTTGTGAACTCAGTGCAGGCTTCCTTGTTTACGTCCGAACACCAACTCAGTATTGGCCGAAGCGGAACACGTGAGCACCTCGACGCATGTGTGTGATGCTGACGCAGGAGCCAGCCAATAATGAGTCGGCGTTCAGACGTAAACAACGCTTCGTAACATTAAGGTTGAACCAATGTAGTCACGTTGACTATTTTAACAATGTTTTTACTACTTTTCTGAACCTCAATGCAATAACATTGCTGCCTATGCATGGTTCAGATACCGTCAGATTTCATCAAAAATATCTTAATTTGTGTTCCGAAGATGAACGAAGGTCTTACAGGTGTGGAACGACATGAGGGTGAGTAATTAATGACAGAAGTTTCATTTTTGGGTGAACTAACCCTTTAAAGGAAATCACTTTGTAGAAACTGAGAAAATATGTCAAACAAAAAAAAATTGAAGACACTTTTGTAATGTCCACTTTAAATGTATCCTTCATCAGCCTTTGTTTATTTTTTATTTTAGATATTTCAGCCTGTTTTTACATCTAATGTTTTGTTTTCTTCACAGAGGAGGAAAGGAGAGTCCGAGCCAATGATAGAGAATACAATGAGAAGTTCCAGTATGCTGTAAGTCACACATTCAACCTGTACAGCTTAAATATGACTCAAGTGTACATTTATCTTCTGCCTATTCATCTCCCTTCATCTCTTTCCTTGTTCGCAGAACAACTGCATCATGACCTCAAAGTACAACATTGTCACCTTCCTACCAGTCAACCTGTTCGAGCAGTTCCAGGAAGTTGCCAATACTTACTTCCTGTTTCTTCTCATACTGCAGGTATATGCTCCAAGTAAATGTTTATTATGAATGCTGATTATGTGCAGATAAAACAGTAAGGTCATTTTCAAAGGTCTGTTCATGGCTGTGACCATGACATTATATTAATCTACTACGCCTAAAGGCTGTAGTTAACAGCACATGGACACCCATTAACACTCATGTTCTCGCTAATTACTATTGTTAAGTGTGTTACAAATGCCTAAAAATAATTGTGTGTATGTTTTTGTCTCAGTTGATTCCCCAGATTTCCTCATTGTCTTGGTTCACCACCATTGTGCCTTTAGTGCTGGTACTGAGCATCACTGCAGTCAAAGATGCCACCGATGACTATGTGAGTCTCACACTCACACACACACACACACACACACACACACACACACACACACACACACACACATACACGCATACAGTAATTTACTGTACCTGCGAAACTCCCCATCCACACAGATATATTGTAACACTGATAAGATCACACCACAACTACCACACAAAAAACAGCCAGACACACACAGTTCACACACATCTCTGTTTCTCTCACAGTTTCGTCACAAGAGTGACAACCAGGTGAATAACCGTCAGTCTCAGGTCCTCATCGGTGGCATGTGAGTCTTATATTAATATACACACTTCCTTTTACATTGTGTTTACAAGAACATCTGCTAAGAAACTATAAATGTGTCTGAGCTGTTGCACAAAAGGTAGTGAACATAAAAGTATGTATTATGTATTTTAGTATACATAATACAAGTAAATTGTAATTTATAATTGTAATTTGTAAATTCACACAGCATATATGTGTGTATATGTGTGTGCATAATATATATATATATATATATATATATATATATATATATATATATATATATAAATATATATATAATATATATGTGTGTGTATATATATATATATATATATATGTGTGTGTGTGTGTGTGTATGTGTGTGTGTGTGTGTGTATATATATATAATAACATCACAACAATTATATAGCATTTTTCCAACAATCACAAAGCACTTTTTTCACTTTCTCAGTCTTCAGAAGGAGAAATGGTTGAATGTCAGAGTGGGTGACATCATCAAACTGGAGAACAATCAGTTTGTGGCAGTGAGTTTTCCTCTATAGTACTTCATGACATTAATTAATTAAACATGGTTTATTAAAATAAAAAGACACTTTACTAGCTCAGCAGTCCCAGACATTGCTTTCAGTAATTCATGGTCATGTGCACACTTACAGTGTCTGATGGGATTTGCTCTTGAATACTGCACTGTGATATTGATCCAGTAGCCAAGGTCTGATTCGCTGATAATGCCGCTGGTTATGTAACTCTGTCTCCTGAGGATACACAGCAGCTTAGATGTCTTGTTAATATGCTAATTGCACTTATGATCTCACTGTATGCCAGTGTTATTTTAGTATTATTTATATACTATTGTAGTTTTTATTAATATTTTGAATTGGCTTTTATTTTTAGACTTTTACAAAGTTTTAATTTTAGTTACATTTTTAGTAATTTTGTTATTTGCATTTGTTATTTTTATTAGTTTTTCCCCTTAAAATATTAGTATTTAGGTTAATTTATTTTTATTTAATTTTTACGGTTAGGTTCTAATATTTTATTTAATTTCAGCTTAATTTCAATGAACAAAAATGTTTTAATAGTTTTAATAAAATGTTTTAATACTGTATATTTGTTGCAGGCTGACCTGCTCCTGTTGTCCAGCAGTGAACCACATGGCCTCTGTTACATTGAAACCGCAGAACTGGATGGGTAAGACTGTGTTTATTTCTTGAGTTTGTCCTGTTGATGTCATGATTTCATGTTTACATTGCGACTCAATTCAAAAAAATGTCTTTGTTTTTCTGTCACAGCGAGACAAACATGAAGGTGCGTCAGTCTTTGTCTGTTACCTCAGAGCTAGGAGATCCTAATAACCTGGCCCAGTTTGATGGTATGTCATTTGGTATTAAATGCACTCCAGTTAGATGTGAAAGTTAGTGAGAGTGGAAATAGAAAAGAGAAAGAGAGAGATGAGCAATCTTGTGAACTGATAAATGAGTGAATATGTTTGTGTACAGTATGTTTCAGATTTGCAGAAGTGCATGGAATAAGAATAGAAAGGCAATAAAAGGAACTGCATAATTTCAGAAGGGCATTCCAGTATGAGTTGCACTCACTGATAGCTCTGTATATTTGCATGTACTGTCTGTGTTGTGTAAGCACAGATTTACTAAAAGAATTATGCAAATCAGGTAACAGCACGAACTCATCCAAAAGAAATCTGTGCTGTGTGGTTGAAGCTTGATTGTGACATTCAGCAGACTGCAGTGATTGGGCAAACTTTACTAGCACCACTGCACCATCATTTGATGAATTGCATGATTAATAAAATAAAATAATAAAATGAAACTTGTATTATTAAATAAAATAAATTATAAATGCACTAAAACTTCCTCAACTGTTTTGCCCAACTGTGAGTTAGTGTACTAGAAAAAGAGAGAGAGAAAAAATATACTGAGTCAAAGTGTGAGGAAAGTAGTGTATGTGGTGGACAGTTTCTCAGCAACATTTCTTTAACACCCAGCACAGCGTTCTGCCACGCACACACACTCAAGCCATCAAACCTGTGTCAGCACAGACCACCCACGCTTCCTGTTTTTTAAAGAACAACAAAAAATTCCAAAGCTCACAATTGTACCAAGGCCCAGGATGCTGAACAGTTGGTCATGACACATATTACATAAAGTGGTACTGCTTCAATATTTTCATTATGTGTGACCTCATATTTTTACTTCTCTCTCTCGCGCTGTGTGTATCTGCAGGAGAAGTGGTGTGTGAGCCTCCAAACAACAAGCTTGACCGTTTCTGTGGGACTCTGTATTGGAAAGACTGTAAATACCCCCTCAGCAACCAGAACATGCTGCTCCGAGGCTGCGTACTGCGCAACACAGAGAGCTGCTATGGCCTCGTTATATTCGCAGGTTGGTGTGTGTGTGTGTGTGTGTGTGTGTGTGATTAGTTTTCATTTTAACCTGTCATAATGGTACATCTCAGGTCCTGACACCAAGCTGATGCAGAACAGCGGACGGACTAAGTTCAAGCGGACCAGTATAGACAGATTGATGAATACACTGGTGCTCTGGGTGAGAAACTGTTGACAAACACACACTCTCCTACAAACCTCTGCTGAATGTGTAATGATTTGAGTACCAAAATTTGTAGACAGCACATACTCTGCAAATTAATGTTTTGAATGTAAATAAACAGGCACACAACTCAATAATTAGATAATTTTCCCCTCCTCAGATTTTTGGGTTTCTGGTGTGTATGGGAGTGATCTTGGCCATAGGAAATGCAGTTTGGGAAAAAGAAGTGGGTGCTCTTTTCCAAAGTTTCCTACCCTGGGACCCTCCAGTGGACAATTTCCTGTTCTCTGCCTTCCTGTCCTTCTGGTCCTATGTCATCATCCTCAACACAGTCGTGCCCATCTCTCTCTATGTCAGGTGAGAGAGAGCAAGATGAGGAGAGATGAAGGATGTAATGAAGGGAGAAAGTTATGAATAATCTGGAAATGAAAATACGGAAATGGCCTGAAACACACAAAAGAAAATGTTTTAAACAAATGGTCAGTGAAAGGTGGTGCTTAAACCTTAAATTTATTTAAGCTGTTTTATTCTGTTTTTATTTTATATGAGGTTTGTCAACTATGTTTGTGACATTTGTGTGATTTTGCAATTTTCTAGTGATAAACAGAGCTAAGCATTTCGTTTTTTCTTCATTCAAATTAGTTATTAATTTTTTTTATTACATTTATTTGTTTTATCAGGGTTATTATCGATAACTAAAGATACTAAAAACAATTTTGTTAACTGAAATAAAGCTTAAATAAAATATACTGTAAATATTAGATGAAAAAATTAAACTACATGAATTTTACAAATGTTCCCATGGAAGCTAACTAAAATAAGTTTAAATTGAAGCATTAAAATTGCTAACTGAAAAAAAAAAAAACTAAAACTGAAATAAAAAAACCCCTAAACAGTAATATTTAAAATAAATAAATAAACAACATGACAAAATGACTAAAAATTAAACTAAAATTAAAAAATATAAAATAAAAACTGATTCAAAATATTAATAAAAACTGTAATAGTATATAAATAATACTAAAACAACACTTAAGTTGTATGATTTTAGTCATTGGAGACTGTCTAGAAGGTCAAGACCTCTGTGACAGGCCAAAATCAGAATTTTAAGGGGGTTCTTTTTTTTTTACTCTGTTAATTTTATGTAAGATAATACTTTATCTTTTGCTCTTGCTTATTAAAAAGTTTAGAGTCACCAAAGTGTATCATATTCATGAAAAAGGCCTATTAAATCTATTTCTCTAGATTTTTTTTTTTGTATTAGCTACAGTTAAATTTATTCTTAATACATCCTTTATGTATTGTTCTGTTTATTTTATTTTGATTTTTTTGTTGTTTTCATGTTTCCTCAGACTTTCCCTAACAGGTAAGAGAGAGAGCCCATAGACTCCCCCTTTTTTCTCTCTTTGACATAGCAGCCTCCCATATAACATAGTCCATATAACACCACTAAAGTCCTGATCCGAACCCTTGTGAACCAGCTCTCTGAATGAGCGCTAACTCTGCTGTGCGGTCCAGTGAATGTAACCCACCTCTGACTGGTGCAGACTCATATAGGAAGAACTGTAGCGTGGCACTGAGCAGCACCATGGCACAGCACACACATACTCATAGTCTATTTGTGCATTTTTTTTAATGAGATTTGTGAAAATCTATAAATTAATATGATTTAATCTTGCTTTTAATGGTCTGACAGACTGTTGTGCTATTGTCTGTGTCAGCTGCACGCTAAATAGCCTATGTCTGTAGAACAGGAAATCTTTGTAAATTTTTGTGTGTCTGTTATATTTTGTTGTGAGTTTGCCATGTATCAGAGGTCTGTCATTTTGAGTGTTTCTATAGGAAATCACGTCACATTTGCATTGTGATAACCCTTTGTCTGTGTCTCTTTCCATCTGTCTGAATCTCTTAGTGTGGAGGTGATTCGTCTGGGTCACAGTTACTTCATTAATTGGGACCGGCGGATGTTCTGCAGCCGTAGTAACACAGCAGCGGAGGCCCGGACCACCACACTAAATGAAGAGCTGGGACAGGTGGAGTACATCTTCAGTGACAAGACAGGAACCCTCACCCAGAACATCATGACCTTCAACAAGTGCTCCATCAATGGTCATGCATATGGTGAGGAACACACAATACTTGCCCTTATATCAGAGGTATAATGTGCAAATAGCTAGTCATTATCACAGTATCAGTCTTGTATCATCTTGAAGGGGTTTATATTGTGATAATGGCTGTTACCTTGCTTTTACACAGCTAAATGGACATGAAATTAACAAATGAACAGATAAAACGATCAGTGAGAGGTTAAATGGTTGGTTCACCCAAAAATGAAAATTCTGTCATTAACTACTCACCTCATGTCGTTCTACACCCGTAAGACCTTCGTTCATCTTTTTTGGAACACAAATTAAGATATTTTTTATTAAATCTGAGAGCTTTCTGACCTCCAATAAACTGCAACGTTATTACCACTTTCAAGGCCCTTTCTGGTAGTAAAGACATTGTTAAAATAGTCCACGTGACTAAAGTGCTTCAACCTGAATGTTATGAAGCAAGACAATACTTTTTGTGCATGAAAAAAAAAAACTGACTTTATTCAACAATTTCTTCTCTTCCCTGTCATTCTCCTACTCTGTTCACATAGTAAATACTGTTTACTCAGTATTGTAGCACAGAGGTTGCACGGAATGCATTTATTTACCAACCATGATCGCAAATAGCGCGGTCAAGATTCTTGTTTGTATTTATTAAAGTTTGTCACAAAGAAGGTTCGCTTGCTGATTTAGTAGCAGCAAATCGCACACGCAGCCTCGTGAAGGAACACAAACTGGCTATATGACACTGTCATTGGAGCAGAATTTCACAATGAACATCTCTTAAAGGATTAGTTCACTTTCATATAAAATTTTCCTGATAATTTACTCACCCCCATGTCATCCAAGATGTCTTTCTTTCTTCAGTCGAAAAGAAATTAAGGTTTTTGATGAAAACATTCCAGGATTATTCTCCTTATAATGGACTTCAATGGCCTCCAAACGGTTGAAGGTCAAAATTATAGTTTCAGTGCAACTTCAAAGGGCTTTAAACGATACCAGACGAGGAATAAGGGTCTTATCTAGCGAAACGATCGGTCATTTTCGAAAAAAAATGTAAATGTATATGCTTTATATAAACAAATGATCGCCTTCCAAGTGCTTCCACCAAAACCGTACTATCGTATTCTTCAAAAAGCTTAAGTGAATGTCCTACGCCTTCCCTATTCTACTTACGGAATGAGCACAGCACAGTTACATTTTTTCCGTAAGTAGAATAGGGAAGGCGTAGGACATACAGCGTAAGCTTTTTGAAGAATACGAAAGCAAGTTTTGGCGTACCAAATTCTTATTCTTTCTATTTCTATTCTTATTCCAAATCGCCTTGGAAGGCGATCATTTGTTTATATAAAGCATATACATTTACGTATTTTTCGATCGTTTCGCTAGATAAGACCCTTATTCTTCATCTGGTATTGTTTAAAGCCCTTTGAAGCTGCACTGAAACTATAATTTTGACCTTCAACCGTTTGGAGGCCATTAAAGTCCATTATAAGAAGAAATATCCTGGAATATTTTCATCAAAAACCTTAATTTTTTTTCGACTGAAGAAAGAAAGACATGAACATCTTGGATGACAAGGGGGTGATTAAATTATCAGGAAAATTTTATATGAAAGTGAACTAATCCTTTAACTCCAACATAGATGTCGGAGTTGTCAGAGCATCAACGCTTTTTTGCAGTGCAGAGAGAGCACATATGCATGGTTGCCAAGTTGAGAAGATTAAGAAAAAAAAACCTGTTTAGAGGATTTATTCTTTTGACATCTGGCAACCCCAAACAGGAAAGATAGTGGAGGTTTGTTACCAATGCAAGATAATGGAAATGTCAAAATAAAAAAAATGTTTTGGGGACAAATAATCAGCGGGGCAAATATCATGATGATTATTTTCTATTAATCGAGAGAAGCAGAAATCGTTATCACGATTAAAATACAAATAATCGTGCAGCCCTAAGTGATAAACATTTAAATGATTATTAAAAAGTAAATCAACAACAACAGTAATAATAACAATAATTTGTTATTTAAAATTAACATATAAGTAATTAAAAATAAAACCAAATAATAATAATTAATCAAATAAAAAGCTATGCTAAAAAGGTTGCAGATTGCAACAATTTGCAAAAATTGTATCTATTTTAAAATCTGATTTTTGTGGTATTGTAATAATTAAAGTTGTATTAAAAAAATAGAAAAAAATGAACAATTAATCAAATATAAATAATCATAATAATGGAAAAAAAGGTTGCAGGTTTAAAACATACAGTATAGTTGTCATGCTGGGATTGAAGCAGCATGAATTAAAAGATTAAGTTTATTAAATCAAAACAAAGAAACAAACTGTCAGAATGCATAGAATTTGGCAAAATACAATCAGAATCAACCTCAGATATGAGCAAGATCAGACAAAGAACTGAAGAAACACAGGGCTTAACATACACAAGCAAACTAATCAATGAAAATGAGGTACAGACGCATAGAATGAAACAGAAACTTAACCACCATAGAAACTACCTCAAAACATAGAAACCTAACCAAAACACGTGCAAAACCAATACAAACACAGGCAAGATTACACGTGACAAACAAACTAGAACTCAGATATCCCTTACAAGAGTCACAAACACAGATATGTTGTATTGTATTAGATTTGAGTTACAAGTCTCATTTCAGTCTGTCTCTTGTTTCAAGGAGACGTGATTGATATTCTGGGTACTCAGCAAAAGGTCAGTGCAATCCAGATTCACTTAGTGGAATTAAAGAAGATGCTGTCATTGTTAAAATATTGCTGCACAGAAAGAGCTAACATAGTCTGTTTTTCTCAGAGGGTCCAGCCCCTGGACTTCAGTGCTTGGAACCCCTTAGCAGACCGGGGCTTCTGTTTCTATGATCAGTCTCTGATAGAGGCAGTGATGGTGGGAGAACCAGCAGTGCATGAATTCTTCCGGGTCTTGTCTCTCTGCCACACTGTCATGAGTGAGGAGAAGAGCGAGGGTAAGGATCTGGAACAGTCTTTAAGAGTCAATTATCTGCCTTACTCAGTTATTTCATCCAATGCAAATGTTTAAATAAGGTTAAATAAGGAAGCTGTTGACTTTAATATTGTTAGGATGGAGCAATTCTGGATTGTAATATGATTATTATATCTCATTATCTGTCCTTGCTTATTCTCTCTGTCTTTCACTTCCTAAAGGAGAGCTGGTGTATAAGGCTCAATCTCCAGATGAGGGGGCGTTAGTAACCGCTGCACGTAACTTCGGCTTTGTGTTCCGCTCTCGCACACCCGGCACAGTCACCACACAAGAGCTTGGCAAAGCGGTCACATACACGCTCCTCGCCATCCTGGACTTCAATAACATCCGCAAAAGAATGTCTGTTATAGGTAACACAAGCACACACTCTCATTCCTGCATCTTACATAACAAAAATAATTTGAATATGGTTGTAAAATGCACAGTATGAGGTATATCACAAAAATGGAAGAGCTGCCACGTAAAATCATTTTAAAAGGGAAGTTTTAACTAACTTTTGAGCCAAAACTAACACTTTATTGTACAGTTAACTGTGGCAAACTCCATAGTGTACAGTTTTTAAACATTGTTTAGGCTGTAATGCCAGATGGTTTAGTACTGTGCAAGAATGAAAGAGCCAGTAAAATTCCCTTGGGACTAAGAAATCTAGATACAGCATAAATACTGCCCTGCCAAGCATCATAAATAAGTGGAGCATTAGCACTAAATTCAATACACAAAGTGGTGCTTACATTGCAGCAGGCATTTTATTTTTGTTTATATATTGTCATTTATGTCCATTTGGTCTGTGTTTACATGGAGAAGTGAGAGATTTATTGAATGCGCTGCAGAATTTTCTCTAATCAGTTTTGTTAATCATTTTTTCCACATAACAATGTCCAAAATATCTTAGAAGATATTAGATAAAAGAAGATATTTTGATTTATGACTTATAAAATGAATGATATGCTTTGTTAGATTTTGCTAAAACAAGAAAAAATTATTTGCCATATGGGTAAAAAAAAATACAAGATGACTATGAGATAATGGGAGCTATAATAAGAGCAGAGCTTCTGCCATCACTGCAGAGGCACAAGCACAATATGTAATTTAATGTGTGTGTGTCTGTGTGTCTGTGTGTGTGTGTGTCTGTGTCTGTGTGTGTGTGTGTGTGTGTGTGTGTGTGTGTGTGTGTGTGTGTGTGTGTCTTAGTGAGGAATCCAGAGGGCCGTATTCGTCTGTACTGTAAGGGGGCAGACACTGTGCTTTTCGAGAGACTTCATCCTTGCAGCCATGAAGTAATGAATATCACTTCAGATCATCTCAACGTGAGTGTTTTCATTTTCGTGTTTTGTTGTTAGATTACCTTGACCGTTTGTATCCAATATCAAGTCCTAAAATTACTCTCAAGGAGAAGCCAACTGTCTGCTGCTGTTAAACAACAGAGCCCTCTTGTGGATGTTTTAATATTGAAAGTTTATTAGTTGCACTGTTACTAACATTATATGAGCTTTTGTTGTGATTTAGTTATTTGTCTAGCAAACAAACAACATTTGGAATATCAAAATATAAATAAAAATAGTATGTGTAAATAAAATGAGGTTGCAAGTAACAGCCTAAATTAGGCTGAATTTTCAACCCTATCACTGAGTAGGGGTTAGCAAGTTTGGGACCATATATTTGTTTGTTTGTTTTGTTTGTGTTTCTCATAATATTTATTATAGGGAAAAAATTCAGGTAACAGGGTTGAAAATTTTCTATTTTTGCAATAGAAAGAAAATAAAGTTGTAAAATCATGCACACAAATCCTATTTATATATTATTTTAATTATATAATTTATAATATTTTTACTACAGTAAATCAAATATCAACAGATTACACTAATATTCTTTTCGAACTTTCTATTCATCAAAGAATAATGAAAAACCATGTATCACGATTTCCATAAAAATATTAAGCAGCACAACTTTTTTCAACCCTGTTAATAATAAGAAATGTTTCTTGAGAAGCAAATCAGCAATTTAGATTTCTGAAGGATCATGTGACACTGAAGACTGGAGTAATGACAGGAATAAATTACATTTTAAAATATAATAAAATAGAAATCAATTATTTAATATTTTAATAATATTCACAATATTAATGTTTTAACTGTATTTTTAATCAAATAAATGCAGCCTTGGTGAGCATAAGAGACTTCTAACAAAAACAAAATCGAACTTTTAAAAAAAAGTTTTTAATTGTTGATAATAGTTTATCTAATATATCTAATGGTTCTCACAACAAAACATACATTTAACATAATTATAAAGTGACATTTATCTTGCGCTGATTTGTGTATGTGTGTTGTGTTTATGTAGGAGTATGCAAGTGACGGGTTACGGACGCTTGCAGTGGCCTATCGGGATCTGTCTGAGGAGCAGTGGGAGGAGTGGTCAGAGCATTTCCGTGGCGCTGATAAAGCCACAGACTGCAGGGATGACCGGCTGGCTGCTGCCTATGAGGTGATCGAACAGGACATGATGGTATGTTTGTGTGTCCAATTCATTTGTTTTTTTTTTTCCCCATACTATTTTTTGTTAATAATATCAATTATTTAATACTTGTTATAGTTGTTGGGGGCCACGGCTATAGAAGATAAACTGCAAGAGGGTGTTCCTGAAACCATTGCCATTCTCTCACTGGCAAACATCAAGGTCTGGGTGCTCACTGGAGACAAACAGGGTAAGAACTGCATTGGATTCTAATTTCTTGCAGATTGGCCACAATAAATGTTATTTACTTGACATAATTACAACTTTAATGAGTCTTTTCCTCCCTTTTGTGATAGAGACTGCAGTGAATATTGGTTATTCCTGTAAGATGCTGAGGGATGACATGACGGAGATCTTCATTGTAAATGGACACACTGTCCAAAGCGTACGCGAAGAACTGAGGTAGAATGCTTACGTTTGCCTGATTCGTCCATCCATTGATCCATGAAATATGAGAGATGAAAAATTTTTGTCATCCTGTTTTGTTCTGTGTTTTTTTTTTTTTTTTAGGAAAGCAAGAGAGAGAATGCTGGAGTCATCACGCACCAGAGATGGAGGGAAGGAAGTTGAAGCTCAGGGATTGGGTGGGGCGTGTGCCTTTGGAAATGGATGTGGAGGTGGTGGTGCTGCTAACTGGTTGCCTGATGAGAGTAAATGCCCCCCTCCTCAGGCTCCGCCCCCCTCATTATTAGAGTCAGTCAGTGGAGAGTTCGCCCTCATCATCAGTGGACACAGCTTGGTAGGTGGGAGCAGCATTCAGGAATGTAATTTGAAGGAATGAGCCATGAGTGTTTTAGGGTACGTTTACACAACAAAGATGTACTAAAAACGGAAAAGTTTTTCCTTTGCATTTTTTATTTGCAGACGACACCATTGTCAAAACGATCCTCATTTACACAGATCCGCGAAGCGAAAACAACTAAAAATGCTGTATTATAACAATACACGCCTATATACTGAACACTGCACTGTATAGACACTGTGCTTTTTGAGAGACTTTATTCTTGCAGCCATGAAGTAATGACTATCACTTCAGATCATCTCAACGTGTTTGCATTTTCGTATTTGTTTAATTCGTATTTTCTTGTTGACTTACCTTGTCTGTTTGTATCCAATATCAAGTCCTAAAATCTGCTGCTGTCTTTTTAAGTTAAACATCAGAGCCCTCTTGTGGATGTTTTAATATTGAAAGTCTATTAGCTGCACTGTTACTAACATTATATGAGCTTTTGTTTTGTCTAGTGAACGAACAACATTTGGAATATCAAAATATAAATAAAAAGTATGTATAAATAAAATGCGGTTGCAAGTAACAGGGTTGAAAATTCAGCCTAATTTAGATAAAAACTATCACTAAGAAGTTTGGGACCATATGTTTGTTTGTATTTCTCATAATATTTATTATTGAAATAATATCTTATTATTATTTTATTTTTTTCAGTAACAGTGTTGATAAGTTTCTATTTTTGCAATAGAAAAAAAATAATGCGGTAAAATCAGGCACATGAATCCTGTATAATATTATTTTAATTATATAATTTATAACGTTTTTACTACAATAAATTAAATATCGGTTCAACAGATTACACTAATATTCTTTTGAACCTATTATTCATCAAAGAATAATGAAAAACCATGTATCACGGTTTCCATAAAAATAATAACCAGCACATATAAGCAGCACATATTAAACAGCATGTAACACGCATGCGCATGACGTCACCATTTTCACAAATTTGCATTTTTGTAGTTTGCATGGAGACTTGCACTTTGAAACTCGTTTTCAAAAGTTTGTGTTTTCAGGCCCCCAAACGCCATTGTCCTGTAAATGAATGGCCAAAACACATAAAGAGTTTTCAAGTTCTGTGTAGTGTAAACAGACCCTTGAACAGTGTCACTTTTATTTGTTTTCATTTTCATATTTATGGTTAATTATTTCAGTAAAATTTATATATTTCAGTTTTAGTCATTTTAGTGCTTCATCTTATTTCAGTTAGTTGCCAAGGCAACATTTCTAATTTTTGTTTTAACATTTCTAGTTTTTCATCTAAAGTTTTTCATCTAGATATTCTAATAATATCTAATATAAATATTTTATATATATTTTATTTAATTTCAGCTTTATTTCAATGAGCAAAAACAAATTTTAATAGTTTTAGTTACTAAAGCAAAACTGGTTTAATTCAGATCCCATTTTTAAAAATCAAATACAAACCCGATTCCAAAAAAGTTGGGACACTGTACAAATTGTGAATAAAAAAGGAATGCAATGATGTGGAAGTTTCAAATTTCAATATTTTATTCAGAATACAACATAGATGACATATCAAATGTTTAAACTGAGAAAATGTATCATTTTAAGGGAAAAATAAGTTGATTTTAAATTTCATGGCATCAACACATCTCAAAAAAGTTGGGACAAGGCCATGTTTACCACTGTGTGGCATCCCCTCTTCTTTTTATAACAGTCTGCAAACGTCTGGGGACTGAGGAGACAAGTTGCTCAAGTTTAGGAATAGGAATGTTGTCCCATTCTTGTCTAATACAGGCTTCTAGTTGCTCAACTGTCTTAGGTCTTCTTTGTCGCATCTTCCTCTTTATGATGCGCCAAATGTTTTCTATGGGTGAAAGATCTGGACTGCAGGCTGGCCATTTCAGTACCCGGATCCTTCTTCTACGCAGCCATGATGTTGTGATTGATGCAGTATGTGGTCTGGCATTGTCATGTTGGAAAATGCAAGGTTTTCCCTGGAAGAGACGACGTCTGGATGGGAGCATATGTTGTTCTAGAACTTGGATATACCTTTCAGCATTGATGGTGCCTTTCCAGATGTGTAAACTGCCCATGCCACACACACTCATGCAACCCCATACCATCAGAGATGCAGGCTTCTGAACTGAGCGCTGATAACAACTTGGGTTGTCCTTGTCCTCTTTAGTCCGGATGACATGGCGTCCCAGTTTTCCAAAAAGAACTTGTTAATTGGGAATTGGTGATCCTCTGCCCATCTTGACTTCTGAGAGACACTGCCACTCTGAGAGGCTCTTTTTATATCCAATCATGTTGCCAATTGACCTAATAAGTTGCAAATTGGTCCTCCAGCTGTTCCTTATATGTACATTTAACTTATTGCTACCTGTCCCAACTTTTTTGGAATGTGTAGCTCTCATGAAATCCAAAATGAGCCAATATTTGGCATGACATTTCAAAATGTCTCACTTTCAACATTTGATATGTTATCTATATTCTATTGTGAATTAAATATAAGTTTATGAGATTTGTAAATTATTGCATTCCTTTTTTAGTCACAATTTGTACAGTGTCCCAACTTTTCTGGAATCGGGTTTGTAAATGGTATTAATATCAAGTCAGATAGAAGATATATTTTAGCTGGTTTAAGCTGGTCTGACCAAGCTGGTGTTTTACTTGTTTAGCTGGGCAGGCAGCCTGACCATCTGAGTGCCCAAAACCCCTCTAAATCCAGCTCACAGACCAGCAATCCAGCTTAGGCTGTTTTAAGTCATTTTTAATTTTCCTGTCTTTCTGGGTCAGGCTCATGCATTGGAAGCGGATATGGAGCGCGAGTTTTTGGAGACGGCGTGTGCTTGTCGAGCAGTGATCTGCTGCAGAGTGACTCCTCTTCAGAAAGCTCTGGTGGTGGAGCTGGTTAAACGACATAAGAAGGCTGTCACACTCGCCATCGGAGATGGAGCCAATGATGTCAGCATGATAAAGAGTAAGAGAAAAAGAGATGCAAACAGACATGTTCAGCACTTGTAGTCTTCGCCAGGACATTTACACTTTCTTTTTGACAGCTGATTTGTTTTTGATGTGCAAATTTTAGGGTTCTCTGAGTCAAATTACTAGGATTGGTTAAGGCTATGAATAATAAATGTTCTGTATACATTACAAATCATTGCCGATATTGTTACTGTAACTGTCACCATCAGAATCTCTATAATATAATGTAACGTAATTATTATTGTGTAATTATTATAAATACACTACCATTCAAAAGTTTGGGGTTGGTAAGATTCTTTAATGGTTTTGAAAGAAGTACCTTTTTTTTTAAACCAAAACCACAGTAAAAACAGTAATATTATGACAAAAGTATATTTTAAAATAAATATATATTTTTTTATTTTAATACCATTTAAAATTTAATTTATTCCTGTAATGGCAAAGCTGAATTTTCAGCATCATTACTCCAGTCTTCAGTGTCACATGATCCTTCAGAAATCATTCTAATATGCTGATTTGCTGCTCAAGAAATGTCATATTATTATCAATATTGAAAACAGTTGTACTACATATTTTTGTGAAAACAAAATTAGATTTTAAGATTTTTTGTTGAATAGAAAGAACAATATTTATTTGAAACAGAAATTGTTTGTAGCAATGTCAAAATATTGACTGTCATTTTTGATCAATTTATTGCCTCCTTGCTGAATAGAAGTAGTATTTAAAAAAAAAAAAAAATCTTACTGACCTCAAACTTTTGAACTGTAGTGTATATATTATTGTAATATAATTATTATTTGTAAAATTTTGAGCTTATTCAGTTTATTTTGAAGATAATTAGCAAGGTTTAAAGAATTAATTTCCTTTTTAATTGCATTCATTTAGACTCATATATGATGCACAGGTAATGATTACAGATAAAGTACAGTGTATGTTTTAATCCACACAATCTCGTCTTGTGGTAATTCTTGTAACCATGAGAGTATGGAATCTAATTTAACTTTTTTAATAAGTACAAACTGTGTTTGAGTTCCTTTTTTTAGACTATGCAAAGGTGCCCCAGAGAAACCAAATTAGTGATGTTCGTTCCTTCGTTCAGTTTGTTGTTGTTATATGTGGTTGTGTCACTTCCCTCGACTGAGCAAAAACATCTCCGAACTCTGTCCTTGGGCTCTCACAATGTCACAACTATATTTCAAAAGGCTGCTGTGAACATGGATAACGAGATGTGGAGGATGTGGTTTATGTCTAAATCTCTTTACACCATCCTGTTCTGTCCCAACTCAATATATTTACACACACACAAGTTTTTGCAATGTTACATCTTCTGTTTGTTTGATGCTTTGGGTGTGTTATGTTCAGGGGATTCTGCTGGTGTGTAGCAGTAAAGTGTCAATAAAAAAAAAAAAAATTGTTCTTCACACTAGTACCATTGTCAGTCAGTCTTTTGATGACTGTTTCCTGCAGTTTTAATATTATTTAGACTGATTCACATCACTTTGGATTGTCCCAAATCTATGGTTTTAGTAAAAGGGAGATTCAGGTATTAGTTCATCTGCCTTAACCCAACATGTGGAGCGTTACTTTAACCTGACCATCCGAGAGCTGACACCCAAGAGCAGGGGTTTTCAAACTGGTCTCCAGGGACCCTCAGGAGACCTCAAGTGGGTGGAGACATGAGGGGGAAAAAAGATATAATGTGTGTGTAGGGGTGTCAAAATTACCATGATAACTTGAGACATTCAGTATGTTTTACGCAATAAATGTGTAAATTTGCATAATCAATTTACTCATTTAATGGATCAGATAATAGCCTATTACTGATTCGAAATGCTAGAATCTTTCATAATGTGACTGAATTGTGATTGTTAATTACAATTACATGCATATACAAAAATACAAAATTTAATCTATATTCAAATATATGTATATATGAATGTATACATATAATTATATATAATTATATATATTCAATAAATATAATTATATATATTCAAATATAAATACAATTGTTTCGGGTATAGTTCAATGACAAAATAAAAGGCAATTATTTAATTATTTGTTGTTGTTTTTTTGTTTTTTTGTTTTTTTTAATATGACGTTTAATATTTTTCTCGCACAGTATAAATGGATATTATACATAGCTTAAAATAGAAGATTAGTGCCCAGTTTCACAGACAAGGCTTAAGCCTTGTCCTAGACTGAAATGCAAATTTGAGCTGTTTTAACTGAAAGCAACTCGCTGACATATCTTAAAATATGTCAATGCCATTGTTCTGTCTTAAAATGCTCACCAGTCATGTTTTTTTTTTTTTTTTTTTTTTTTTTTTTTAATAGGGCATGTTTATAAAAGCTACTTAAATGCCCTAATTGAACTAAGGCTTAGTCCTTGCTTAATCTGTCTATGAAACCAGGCCTAAATGTTTAGAATAATAATATTTAGCATGTTTAAAGTACAATTAAGTAACCGTTTAAAAATGTTAATTACATTGAATTAACACAGTAATTATACTGTTTAATATTAAATAGCATTAGAAAACATTGTAGAGTATATTAACTGAAACTAACTTGATATTATTATAGCTGATTACTTAAGTCCAGTTTTAAAATAAGGCAATTGGTATCCAAATATTGTAAATTAAATAAGTAAGTAAATTGAACTTAAAACTTACAGTATACACTATATTGATAAAGTATTGGGATACCCCTCCAAATCATTGAATTCAGGTGTTGCCAAGCGACAGAGAAGAAACCTTAAGGATTTAGAGAGGATCTGTAAAGAGCAGTGGACCAAAATCCCTCCTGAGATGTGTGCAAACCTGGTGACCAACTACAAGAAACTTCTTACCTCTGTACTTGCCAACAAGGGTTTCTCCACCAAGTACTAAGTCATGTTTTGCTTGGGGATCAAATACTTATTTCACTCACTGAAATGCAAATCAATTTATAACCTTTATATAATGTGTTTTTTTCTGGATTTTTTGTTTGATATTCTGTCTCTATCCATTAAAATAAACCTACCATAAAAATTATAGACCCCTCATTTCTTTATAAGTGGGCAAACTAACAAAATCAGCAGGGGATGAAATAATTATTTTCCCTACTGTATATTGAACCCCTGAATTACCAGCTAAATCCAATTGAAAACCCCTTAAGTAAGATCAAATATTAAATTGAACTGCATTATCTAAACTTGTGTTTTTCTCCTTCTGTAGCGGCTCACATCGGCGTGGGCATCAGTGGTCAGGAGGGGATCCAGGCTGTGCTGTCATCAGATTACTCATTTTCCCAGTTCCGTTTCCTGCAGAGACTTTTGCTGGTACACGGACGCTGGTCCTATCTGCGCATGTGCCGTTTTCTCTGTTACTTCTTCTACAAGAACTTTGCCTTCACTATGGTGCACTTCTGGTTCGGGTTCTTCTGTGGGTTCTCGGCACAGGTGGGAGATTCATTCTGAGGCTCAAAAAAAAAAAAAAGGTTATTTATGAGGTGATGTCATAACCTTTGTTTACTGTGATTTCTTTTATTTAGACTGTCTACGACCAATACTTCATCACTCTCTACAATATCGTATACACATCCCTGCCTGTGTTAGCCATGGGCATCTTCGATCAGGTAAGAAAAAGAAAACATACATCAAATACTCATTTTTGTTTACATTTTATAAGAAACTGACTTCTACCTCAAACATTGTCTATTTCAGGATGTTCCTGAACAGAGGAGTCTAGAGTATCCAAAGCTGTATGAGCCAGGCCAGCTTAACTTGCTGTTTAACAAGCGAGAGTTCTTTATCTGTATCGCACAAGGAATCTACACTTCCGTGGTTCTGTTCTTCATTCCGTACGGTGTTCTCTCTTACGCCACACAGAGCAATGGAGTCCCATTGGCAGACTACCAAACTTTTGCAGTAACAACAGCAACGGCCCTTGTCATCGTTGTCAGCGTCCAAGTGAGTCCATGTCGAAAGCTGTTCAAGATTAGCACTTAAATAGGGCTTTTGAATGTATATATGGTTTAGTGCTTCTCATTTTGTTATTTATGTGACAAGAAATGTCACAACTATTTTTAATGGCTCAAGCTTTTTGTTACTACTTTATAGATTGCTCTGGACACGGGTTATTGGACAGCTATAAATCACTTCTTTATATGGGGCTCTTTGGGTACCTACTTCACTATCCTCTTCGCTATGCACTCCAGTATCCTGTTCAGCATCTTCCCAAAGCAGTTTCATTTCCTTGGTGAGTCAGCACTCTTTGGGCCAACAGAAATCTTGAACAGAAACCCACATTTGATAACATCTATACAGTATGTGTCACAAGGACAACTTATCAGCCAATATCATCTGGAAATGCAGCATTACTCTATATTCAGGTTTTTAAATTTCAAAATAACTGTTTATGGATACACTACCATTCAAAAAGTTTGTGGTCATTAAGATTTTGTTGTTGTTGTTGAAAAAAAGTATACTTTTGTTCTGAAAGGACACATTAGTCATAATTAAAATAATTTATAGTATTTGTTACAAAAAAAATCTATTTAAAGTAAATGCTGTTCTTTTGAACTTTGTTTATCAAAGAATCCTGAACATTTATCATGGTTTCCACAAAAATATTTAGCAGCACAACTGATTTCAACTTTGTTAATAGTAAGAAATGTTTCTTGAGCAGCAAATCAGCATATTAGAATGATTTCTGAAGGATCATGTGACTGAAGACTGGAGTAATGGCTGCTGTAAATTCAGCTTTGACATCACAAGAATAAATTACATTTTGAAATTTACTAAAATAGAAGCATTGTATTAAAATAAGCAATATTTTTACTGTATTTATGATCAAATAAAAGCAGCCTTGGTGAGCATAAGAGACTTCTTTCAAAAACATTTAAAAATCTTACCAACCCCAAATTTTTGAACAGTAGTATACATATAAATTTCCTTCATTGGTCAAGTAGGCTGCACAGTAAAACCATGTTAAAGGAATAGTTCACCTAAAAAATTAACATGTAAACATACATTTCATACAAAAAAAAATAAATACAATGAAAAGTCTTTAAAACACGCATGGACTTTTAATTGTATGATTTTGAAATTATATGTTGTTTGTATTTTATCTTGATCCAAATGTGTGTGTACATTTGGTGTAAATATGTGTTGCTTAATTTGTTTTTATGTGCATATGATGTGTTAATTAACCACAGGAAGTGCCCACAACACACTCGGACAGCCAGTGGTATGGTTAACTATTGCTCTGGCTACCGTCATCTGCATTGCTCCAGTCCTTGCTTTCCGCTTTCTCAAACTGGATCTTAAACCTCAGCTCTCAGATACCGTAAGTATGCATGTGACCCTAGTTTGTCTGGCCTAAATCTTAGGCCATCTTTGAATTAGTTATTATTCCTCATTTTATGTTTATATTTAACCAAACATTATTAGTCTATCACAGTAAAGGTCTGTCTTACACAATACTTAAAAGGATTATATTTAATAAATGTTCTCAATTTTCTATTAAACGAAGTAATGTTGTTACTTGCATTGGTGTTAGTGTGAGTTAAAGAGTGTTTTTTTAATGTTAATATTTAATATTACTATAAACATTTTAATAATTAATGTGGACATAATCTTGTTAATTAATGTTATAATATTTCTTTATATATATTTGTATCTATTTGCTTAAACACAAATATAAAGGTTAAATATAAAGGATAAAACAGCATTTAAAAAAAAATGCTCCCCAGTATTAATCGTTGAAATTATATTTCTGGTTGTTTGAAAATTATGTTAGGTTGATTATTGCATATTCTGATTTATAACTACCAGAAACTACAAAAAGTGTCAAACCTACTGATGTGAAACAAATATGATCTATATTTGTTTCACATCACTAGGTTTGACACATTTTGTAGTTTCTGGTAGTTTCCCCTCACACTCATCCTCATCCTTTATTACATTCTCACTGTCTTTCTGCAGGTGCGCTACACTCAACTTGTGCTGCAGAAAAAGCGGAAGCCTGGTGGGCGTGTGGGTCGTGGAGTGGGTGGTTCTGGAGTAGCTAGTGGCAGTGCTCTTGGTCGCTTGGGGAGAGGTGGATCTCGGCGCTCCGGTTATGCATTTGCGCATCAGGAGGGCTTTGGCGAGCTGATCACTTCAGGAAAAAATATGCGTCTGAGTTCGCTGGCTCTCGCTAATTTCGCTTCCCGCCACAGCAGCAGTTGGATCGATACCCTTCGTAGGAAAAAACATGCTAACAGCCCAGGTGTGCAGAACACCCCGCCCACCGGAGATGACAGCGCCGCCTCCTCTCAAGCCCCGCCCCTTTCCACATCTTCTTCAGTAAATAGTCGTCAGGACACAGTGGCAGGCGAGGCAGGGCAGCAATGCAATGAACCCGTCCTCACTCACAGCCCTGATGATATCGCTCTCAGCGTGCTCAGGTGTGCGGACAGAGAGACTGGAGGATATAGTACTGGAACCGTGCAGGTAAATAAACATTTGAAAACAAGTTCAAGCACAAATTGTATACAGATACACCACACACAGGCCAACATACACAAATATTTGACACTATCCCCTGCGAAGGCCTCCTTTTCTTTCCTTTCCTTTCCCTATGTATAAATAAAACATTATCAAAATTATTCCAGTTCACAAAGATCCGCGGACACGACTAATTTTTCTGTATTATGCGGACCAGACAAGTAATTTGGCAATATCACTTTGTAAAAAAGACCAAGCGTCTGCACGCATACACATTCAAACATGCAAACCTATAGACTAAACTCGTAAATGAATGGCAAGAATGCATTAAAGGTCTTCGGTTTTCAGTAGCAAAGGTGTCATTTAAGTGGCCCTTAAGTAAATAATTAACAATTTTTACAACAGAAGTGATTCAATCAAAAACCTACTTTAGCTCGATAATAATATTTTTTTAGAGCTGCTGTAAAGCCAAAACAGTCTCTGTCATTTAATTTTCCTATTATCACTGTGAAGCTGCTTTGAAACAATCTGTATTGTGAAAAGCGCTATATAAATGAAGATGACTTGACTTGACCTTATACATTATACAGCACATGACAGAGGGTTGATTCAGAGTCCCTTTAAGACAAGTCATTTCACTCGGCTGGCCATCTTTGAAACACCTCTTGGGCATGCAAGTGCAACTCCTATCTCTTTGAATGGGGAAACATCAAATTCTCCAAAGCTGTTTGCCAAGCTTTCGATTAAATTTCATATTTGAAATCACCAATGAAGTCTGACAACAACTGTCTCATAAATTTTTTTTTCCAAATGCTCGAATCATGACAAAAAACTGTATTTTTTAGGCTGGATCAAGCTAATGCGCATGCGCAGACCTAAATGCGTGTCTCTTGTGCCTCGTTTCGGAGGCGCACATCTGACTGTTTCTATAGAAACCGGTGCTTCTAACGGCCGCTGCAGTAACGCGATGACTTTACCAGTCGGCGATTGGCTCTTATTTTGAAGGCGGGACTTATTCCGCCATATTGCGCGTTACACTTTCTCCCATTCAAAACAATACGAGTGACACGTCTTGTGTTATTCTATAGTCTTTGGTTGATTCTGCAGGCTCGCCTGACATTTTGTGGATTGACAAAAAAAGAAAATTTCCCCAAGGAGGAAACGGCCGGAAGCAGAACTATTAAAAACACTTTCATTTCTCACTTTTTGCACATAGTAGTGGTCTCTGCTATAGTTGTCAGGAGTTCCTCATTAATTAGAAAAATGCTTATTGTGTATGTGATTCATTTTTTGTAATATATACATTATTGTTTAAAAGTTTGCAGTCAGAAAGATTTTTTGTTTAAAAGAAATTAATACATTTATTCAGCAAGGACGCATGACATTGATCAAAATTGAACATTTAAAAGTGTGTGTGTGTGTGTGTGTGTGTGTGTGTGTGTGTTACAAATAATTATTATTACACAATATACAAATTATCAACTTTATTAGGTCTATGGTGTAGACTATGCAAATGTTTAAAATCTGAAAGCCTAGCTGTTTTGGATTTTTCACTTCTTTTTTCCTCTCTTTACTTTTTCAGTGCTTGTTCTTTAGACATATATCTCACACAGTGGAAGAGTTTCTTTAAATTGTCATCTTAAAATGTTTAGCTTGACTATGAGATGGGACCAAGCAGCTGTTGTTGACACACCACTTTACAAAAAAAAGCATATAATAAATGCTGATCATTAGGGATGCACCGATACCAAGCTCATGTACTTGTACTCGTACAGAATTTTCCGTGCACAGAGACACCGGCGGCAGCAGCAGAAACAATGTCAGTCTCAAGGAAGTGGAAATACTTCAAATTAATGATGACAACTGCATGCTTTCAATCACAATTCGTTATCGATTAGTGGAGGCGGGATAGGCAGAATCGCGTTGAATGACACAGACTAGAAGTGCTCCCTCTCGCGCGCTCTTATCTCTCTCTTCTTTGTGCTCTTCCTGGGCTGTTAGTCTCAGAGAACTGGGATCGCACGATCAGTTCTCCTTGAGCGATCAGTTCTCCATCTGGGTGAAAACAGGATATGTGTCAGTATCCATGGATTCGGTCTTAAAGGGACCGTAGCCTATATTTGTAATTAATGTTAATAAAACAACAAAATATGTTAAATAAATGTATACATGGTAAATAAACCTACTGTATCTGAAAAACAAGTTTATTTAATTTGTATCTATATAGTAGGCCTATTTGTTGTATTGTTTGTAATTTGTTTGTAAAAAAAATTTTATATAACAACAATTATATATATTGGTAATTATGCCCTTTGAAGGTTACTGGACAGTTAAGTTTGTGACAAGCACATAAAAATTATTACTTTTTTCATTAGAGTAATAAAGAAGCTGTCCTACATTCATTAGTCTCACTGTGTTGTGCTTGGAAAACTGCAACATCACCAAAAAAAAAAAAAAAAGAGAGAGAGAGAAATTAATAAATGTATAGGCATCGGTATCGGCGAGTACTAGAAAAAAAGTATCGGTACTCGTATTCGGTCCTTAAAAATGGTATCGGTGCATCCCTACTGATCATGTACATAGTTGTGTTTGCAAAGGGGGGATTTAAGAGCAAACTAAATTTGCTGAATGATTTCTGAAATATTACACAACACTATTTAATTAGTAGCAAGTAGTTGTGGTCTCCCCAGTCCATTGTTTTATGTAGGAAGTTATACAGTTTTAGCTTCAGTTAAATAATAGTAATGTGAATCTATATGAAACAGACCACTTTCCTTTCAATAACAAAATAAACACACACAACAAAATGGCAGCAGTGAGAAAACAGCAGTTAAGAAAGCATGTGATCATAGTGATATGGATGTTTGCACCAGCTCTGCAATTCGGCACTCCGTTCAGCTGTTGGTAGTTTAAAGGTGTTTACTAGTCTGAGAAAACTTTTCCAGAAAGTTTGATTTGGCAAGCTGTTTCGAATTCCTGAAACAAACTCCAAATGAAACTCTTTGTTTTGGCCTGATTTTGTTGGAAATTATGTCATGCCAGTTCATTTTTCGATTTTGCTTGAAGTATATCAGGGCCTTAAGAGGCACATTTATTCTAGTTCATTTTATGTAGGTAATATGACCATATTTTTTCTATTGTTTGTTAGTCCTTTTATTGATTCTTTCTTCTAGGAAGCACCGTTTGTGTGGAAGGGATCTGGAGCTCGTATCTGTGGTGCCAGCAGCCCTGGACCTCCTCCCATTGCAGAAGAAACTTCCAGTGGCGATTGATAGATAGACAAGAACAACTGGAATCCTTCATGTGGATGCTCATGTTTCTGTCTGAGGACATGGCCAGAGAAGACAGCGCCCCAGACAGTTTGGGAGTAAACACTTAAAACACACATGGAAATGGATGCAGATTCAGTAGACAAACTGTATACAGACAGCAAAAAGAGTTTCACTCCTCACATTTTCTTTATTGTTCCCATTCTCTGATTTCTTGTCAGTGAAAAGGACAAATTTTGTTTGACTGAGTTTTTCATTCTAGCCAAGTTATTAGACTTCAGACCAAAATAACATTGCCAAGGCTGATATCAGTAGCACACCTGACTATCCAAGTAGGTGACATTAATTTGGAAACAAAGGAAATTCTCCCAGTTTTTTGCATTACATATCAATACATATCACAATACATATCACAATATATTAATACATTACACATATAACCGTTTCAAGTAATGGTTATACAAGTATTACTGATAACTAAATGGCCTGCAGATATATCAGGTTTTAAGTTTTTTTTTTTTTTCAAATTGAACAGTTCTATCTATTTCATTTGAAATCTCAGTCAGGTCAAGGATTGTCTTTATCTCTATATATTAAGGGTGGTTTATCTTCCGTTTTTTTAATCTCACAGTGACTTGGTGTCATACTGTTAGGACAATTTTGTCAGCAAATTGTTTTGCTGAGTCAAATACTTCAGCTTTTTGTCTGTTTGTTTCTCAAAGGTTGTGTGGCAAGTGAAGGCAAGTGAATTTCCCATGTGCTAATAGAAAAATCTGCAGATTTTCTGTTTTTCCCCACTGCTGAAAACAGCACTAAGATGTGTGCAGTTCTGTGTGATAAAACACTACAGTTCTCAGTGAGAACGTGACTCTGCTGGATGAACCCGTTCTTCCTCATCCATTTCTTTGCACCATGTTGGTGCTCCAACCCTGACTACTTGACTAGAAGTCCAATTCAACCCCAAACCCTGCTCTGCTGGACCCTTGAGGGTCTAGCCATTTGCCCAACAGGGGTGCATTGATCCAGTGGACTGTGATAACAGATGTGTTTGGATTTTTTTTTTTTTTTTTTTGAAGTTGGATTAAAATAATTCACACAAGAGTTACCAAATGGATTCCACCTTGACCGTTATGGTCTAAATGTGGCCTTTTCCAGTGTTTGAATTTAGGTAAATGGGCTAATAAGAATATAAACACAATGGTGTGTGCGTGTGTTTTATTGTGTGATAGACCAAGAAAGTTGATAAAGATGTTTGAAAAGTTAATGAGCTCCATACTTGTCCTGTTCCCTGTATAAGTTAGACCTAGCTCTCATACTGTTAAATAGGTAACAATTATATGCCTTAAAAGCTAAATGTGTGAGTGTGTGTTTTTTTTCAATGTTTATCTCTTTCTATCCACACATTAAAGTATTTAAATAATATTGCCATTACAGGTTACAGGTCAACTCAGAATCTAGTAGTGGCATGGTCCACATGACTTGTGAAGTAAACAGTAGATAACTCTGCTGTTGTGAATGAGCCTAGTGAAAAATGAAAAATAGATATGATTAAATTATTTTAATTAAGTAAAAAAAAACTGTGTCTAACTGTGTTTAATTCAACAACAACAAAAAATTAGAATTGTTATAATTTGCTCACCATCGTGTCATTCCAAACATGACTTTAATTTGTGGAAAACAAAAGGTGAAATTTTGCAGAATTGTACTGCTCAGTTTTTTCCATGCACTAAATGGGAAATGAACATGTCAAGCTTTAAAAAGGATACAAAAACACCATAGTGATGCCCGTTTTGTGAACGATTTGTTCTTCTGAGTCGGATCTTATCGCTGAATCAATTCATACGGTTCACGACTTGTTTGAATGATTCAGTCACGAATTGGGCTGACTCGGTCTAGAGTTCGTCTCTCAATGATTAATATTTCACTGGAGGAATTATTAAATAATCAATGAATAGCGAACATGGACTTTTTATGACGATTTTATTAAGCTTTTGAAGCTTGAATTTCTCCTTTTGTGTACTACGGATGACAGAAAGTCAACATGAAACTATTGCTAACTTCAAAATAAATACGTTTCCATCAGCACCTCAGATGTTATTTCGACTTAATATTCTGGTGACCCTCAGCAACATAGTAAATCTTGGGTCATCTACTTCTCTGTAGTATAAACCTGACCGCAAACAGAAATAAATATTTTCTCGTTCTTTGCCTTGTCAAATAGGAACTTGTTTGTCTTTGTGGTTCGCAGTGTCGCAATAGCGGATTTGTTAGTTATAGATAGTCTAATGTGCGAGAGGAGAGGAAGGGGCAGCAGTCTTTTGGTTCTCTCACAAACGAACGAGCTCCAGGTCGCAATCTTACCTTGAAGCAACTGAAAATGTTTTTTGTCAAACGAAGAGTTAATTCTTGTCCCAGATCTGTACAATGCTTCAAATAAGAACGTAACAGTTTTAGGTTGTCGCTGTAGGCTATGCGTTTTTCCCTTTTAGGCTGTCTAAAATATTGATGTGAGGAAAATGTAAGATCATCTCGTTAAACTTGCTGAACGGGTTGACATTATGACCCGTTTTACCCATATTTCATATTTTGGTGGCTGATTATTTTTTGATAGTGAAAACTATAATAATGTGGACCCGATCTACATTCATGTTTCTCTTCGGTGTATTCTCTGCGATTAAAGTTCAATCTGCCCAAGAAGATGAGCTGTGTCCTCGACAAGGTAATTAATCTTTTAATTTCAAAATACAATCGAGATCTTTTCTTTTGGTTTCAACTCAAGAGTTTTTGTAATTAACCCAAATTAGTTATACTTTACGCATATTACAGTAGGCAATATTTTGACTTTAAAAACCTGAATTAACTCTTCCATGGTGTTGTTGGGTTGTAGTGAGAGTGATTCACTTCTGACTCGGTGGTTAATGATTAATGATGAGCGCTTGTGGTAAAGAAGCTAAAATTAATAGACATTCACTGAGAACTGTAATAGTCTAAATATTGATCCTATTTCATCACGGCACTTTTATACAGTTTATTGTGAGCTGCAAATAAACAAATCCATTAAGCCCACTGGAGAATGGGAGTAAAGCAAGAATTTGTTTCTTCAGCTACAAGCACTTTTATGTTCCAGACAGGGGTTAGTTTTATTAGCTACATTATTTTATTTCATTCACATTTTCTTTTATTTTTTTATCTGAAAGTCACATTCAAACTGTCTTTGAAACTTTTTACCATGCCTTCATCATTTTTTGTTTTCTATTTTCAATCTTAAAATTCGAAAAACCATCATAAAAAAAAAAAAAAAAAAAAAACAGTTAGGACTATCACGTTTTATTTTTTTAATAATCTCGACAGAGTAAAATAAACATTTATTTTGTGAAAATGATTTATATTTTATTTTTTATAAATTATTTATATCTGTATCTGAAATGATTTACATAATGGACATTTCACTTTTGGAGAGAATTTTTATTATTATTGTGCATCAATTACAATCAAGTTATAATGTCAGATCATGCAAAAATTGTGAAAATATTATTTAACTGCATTTCAGATACATCATACACGTATGATTTTAGACTTGGCAAAACAAAAGTGTCTGCTTTTTCATTCTAAACATGTAAAAAAATTAATTTCCACCACAAAATGATCTTAAATGAAATATATAATATATAATTTTAAACAAAGATGTGGTGGAAATGACCATGACTTTCAGGACAAAAAAAAAATGTGTATGTCCACTATTGGACATTGTTAGTGGACAAGTTAAAAAAACAAGTGAGAGTTTTTTTTTTTTTTGTACAGTGAGAGCCATAGTTAATTAACTAATTAATAATAATAAAAATAATAGGTGTCAGTGAGCATTTAAAGGGGTATTTCTCTGGTAATGTATTAGCAAGTGTTTGTGTATGACACATAAAAATGAGGGATAGTATGGACATAGTATAGATTTTGTAGGCTTTCAGCAATTATTTATTGTTTAAAAGTGCCATGAACGTGGAGATAAAAAAAAAAAAGATTTATCATTTATTTGGTGTTGTGTTGGTGTTTATCTGGTGTTGTATTGCCTTTGCATCTTGTCCACTGGTGCAGCGAAAGAGTGATTGTTAAGAAGTATCTGGGGGATTTTAAAGGAAGTGAAAGCAAAAGTGCTTCTTTGTTGTATAATTGTGTTCCATATTTAACCAACGCAATGAACTGTGGGTGTAATATACTGTGTATGCTCCCAGCTGTGCGCAGAATGTTCTGAAAAGGATTATTAATGTGATTAACTGCTGTATTTTCTTGTTTTAAATCTTCTTTAGAGCCCCTTCCTGGAGTTTTGGTCTTGAAATTAGGAAGCAATGTTGTGCTTGGCTGCAGAGGCCATGTCACTGTGGACGACGTGCTGTTGGCTTCGACCAGTGTCATGAATAAAAAATACAGAAACAAGCAGAGAGAAGACATCACTGTCAGCTGGACATCCAAAAGAGTTTATGCTAATGCTACACAAATAACCAGTATGAAGGGAGATGCTACAATTGGAACATACCAAAAGACTGATTCTGGTATGTATACCAAAACTAAAGGGGACACGACGGTCACTATGAAACCCCCTGTAGCCATAAGAAAGGAACAAAGCACTTCTAGACGAGTTTTGCGTGCTGTCAGTCAAACTGCTGGACATGAAGAAGAGGCCTTCGGTATCACCATGGGCACAGATCCTGATCTAGATGATTATGAGGACTATGATTATGAAGAGGAAGGCTCCAGGGTTACACGAGGCATCAAAAAGCGAACACGCTGGACTCTCAATGGACGACAAGTGCATGTTGGTGTGGAAAGGGGTGGGATTTTAAGACGTCCGCATCTCAGCTTGGCAGATGCTGGGAATTACAGCTGCTACAGAGGAGAGAGACTCATTTCCACATTCAAAATCAGCGTAGGGGGTGAGGACTTTCTTTCGCAAGCATATTGATAAATGATTTACAAATATAGAATACGCAGAAGAAATTCACATTCTTGTGTTATTTACACAGCGCCTCCAGAGAGACCCACTGTCTTTTGCTACAGGAAGTTTCACACTAGTAAGGTCCGCTGTGATTGGACGTCCAAAGATCCGGTAACCCCACGGCCGCTGTGTTACCTACTTCTTAATAGAGGGTGAGCATGTGTTTGGTAAATGTACAAAGACAGACTGAATTTATTTAGCGGCAATCAGCACTTTAGGAATAAGTGACATACTGTCATGCCATTCCAAACTCGTATGCTTGTATTTTTAATCACATTCAGTTTTGTGTGATGCCTGATTTCTGGAGTGTTTTAGTCAAAACACACAAGGAAGTACTGATTCAAAGTCTTTAATAAAATTAGCAAATAACCATGATCACACTCTACATACAGATGACACGGAACAAAGAACAGACAGAACTCACGGTTTAAATACACAGGGGTAAACAAGGAAGCTAAATGAACAACAGGTGAACTAAATTAGTAACTAACTGGCACACGCTAGGAAACTAAGGCTATGTCCGAAATCGCCCCCTATACCCTTAAATAGGGCACTATATGAGGGGACAGCCATTTGTAGTGGTGTCCGAAACCAGTGGATGTTATCGAGTGCACTCATTCAATCCCATAATGCACCGCAACAATGAGTATCCAACTGATGTACACTCAACGGCTAGAGAATACCCATAATGCACCGTGAGAGTCGTGCGCTGAATGAATTCCCGCATCTGACCTGAAGATGACACCCGCGGCTGAATCATCCATCCATCCATTTTCCAAACTGCTGGTTCAATGTAGCTACAGCGTAATATCATTCAGGTATAAATTTATTTTTAATTATTAAATTGTTTAATTAAGGTTTATACATGCTAGTTTGCTAGTTACTAAGTTTCAAATGATTATTAAACAGCAAGCACAAACTATGCAAAAGTAGCAGCCTTTTCGCTGTCATTCACTCCCTCAAGTGGACTATATTAGTGGAGTAATATAGGGAATAGTGAATGAGGGTATAGGGAGTGTTACGATATTCGGCATCTGTTTTGTTTGTTTTTTGTGTGGAGTTTTTGCTCTTTAAATGTTTGTGCAGGGATTGGTTGCTGCAGTCAGAAGGTCATTGGCTGTGCCTGCGGCTGCTCCGTTTAAAAGGGCGGTGCTCTCGGAAGATGGCGAGCTCATTCTGGCGTTGGCCTGCTGGCGTGAGGAGCTCCAGGTTCCTTCTCCCGTCGGCAGATCTTGAACCACTGTTCCTGTTTTTGTTTGAAGTTATCTAATTAAGTTTCTGTTTATGCTTTAGGAGCGTAGGGGTGTCCTGCCATTTATTTTGACTTTGTTTGCGATTTGTTTGTTTTAGGGAGTTAGGGAAGTTGATTGTATTTTTGTTTCTTTTGTTAGGGTATTTATTTATTTTGTTTTATAAGCTATTTTGTTTGTTGTTTTGGCCTTGGGGCACCCTGAAGTTATGGCTCCTTTTATTTTATTTTTTTTGTATTCCACCTTAATAAATCTTTTGTGGATCTTATTTTGATGTCTGTGGTGATCTGTCGGCTGGAGTCGGTTTCCCCGTTATCCATCAAACTCACGTCGGCCCCTTTTCTTAATAGAACGGGGCGTAACAGGGAGTGATTTCAAACACAACCTAGGTCAACATACAAATGGCAGGGAACCTGAACAAAAGACCAAAACACAATGAAACTAAACATAACTGTTACATGTGATATATTAAATATTTATATATAGTAAAATATATATAACAGAAATGTTTATAATAAAAATGTGTATATAAAAATGAATATATATATATATATATATTCATAAAGATTTTTACACTTCAAAAGCGTTTTTGCATTTTTTTTTTTTTAGTCAATATGTCTAAATATCTCAACACCCAAAATCGTACCTGCAAAAAAAAAAAAAAAAAAAAAAAAAAGATTTTCATGAAAAACAAAATCAGCATATGGATTTGGAATGTATGTAAATCATTTCAATTATTAAACCACATTAAATTAAACAGCATCATCTGATCACTTTTGTGCACTTCTTTTCCTCCCTCTCTTTGTCCCTCCAAAGATTGTTCGGTAACATCACTCATGTACCTTGTTCATTCTCCCGGTCCCGCTGTTGGTGTGCTTTCCCTGTGGAGGAGGGTGACAGAACTCTCCATGTGGCAAAAATGTGTGTGTCTAACACAGCAGGCAGTGCCACGAGCCCTGAACTCAGCTTCAAGCTACACGACATCAGTGAGCGCTTGCATGTTTTTCTGTCCTGTAGGATGTTGATTAGTTACTTTTAAAAGCATACCACCAATTTGTCTGTGAAATAAAAATCTCTTTTTTTTTCTCTGTAGTTAAGCCAGACCCCCCAACCAGAGTGGTGGTGAGAGCAGTCGAGGGCCAGAAGCATATCCTTAAAGTATCCTGGTCTTATCCCAGTTCCTGGAAGCATGGCTTCTATGTCCTGCATTTCCAGCTGAGATACCGACCACAACTCGCAGAGCAGGTAAAGTTGGAGGGCTTGTATATACATATGCATAGATTTTTTGGATGAAATGACTCAGTGGCTTACATTGGGTTGTGTGTAGAGTCTGTGTCTATATTTATGAGTGCTTGTATTTGTATTTAGTACCAGCCAGTGTTGATAGATGATAGGGCTGACAGACAACAGTCCTGGACAATTTATGATGCTCTGCCTAACACTCAGTATGAAGTGCAGCTTCGGGCCAAGGATGAGTTTGATGGCGTCTGGAGTGACTGGACTGATACTGTCTTGGCAGCCACTTGGTCAGGTAACAAAATACATAGTAATTTTTAATACTGCAAAGAAAACACTGCTATCAGTAACATTTAATCAAAAATGTGCCAAATAATATGTGTGTGTGTGTGTGTGTGTGTGTGTGTATGAATAATATAAGATACGTATACAACTATATACAAATTTGATCAATTTTGGTATATGTGTGTGTATATAATATACATCTATATACATACAGATATATACAAATTATATCAGTTTTGCTATATGTGTGTATGTGTGTATAAAAATAGCATACAAAACTGTTCAAGTGATCCACTTTAATCAAGCCTTAATGAATCCATGCCTTAGTGGGAGTCTTTGGCACAAACCTGTACTATTGATTTTAAGAGAGCAAAGATCAGTGTTCATCGGACAAAAGCCTCTAAAAACATTGTTTTGGGTCCCATCCAGATGGTGTGCTTCACTGGGAGACTAGAATGTATTTACACTGTTTGCATTGGGAAAAGCATCTGGTTGTCTATTGGACATTGAGCTTTCAATCAACTGGGCAAGCTCTCAAAAAGGACTTTCCAACAAACGTTCAAAATTGCAAATGACAGCTTTAACTGACAGTGTTCAAAATTCAAATCCACCCATTAAGTTGAAGACCCATTTCATTGAAGTCTTTCACATCGCATTAAGTGTAGTGTTTATAATTGTAAATATTGAAAAAATACAGTCTCTATACCATAATCCATATATGTACGCATTATCATTGTCTTATTTTCTAGCGTAAAATATGCAAGAAAAAAAAATACAGTGAAATTGCTTAAAGAATGTAATTGATCAGACTGTATTTTATTTTCAATATTTTAATCAATAATTCTCTAAAAATAAGTCTTAATATCTTATAATGTTTTGCTGTAGGAGAAGCAAAACAACAGATTTAAGGTTACAACAACCATTTATTTTTACCCTTATAAACACATTTGTACATTTGAATGTTTGATTGTGTTTCTTTGTAGATCTTGAGACGACTACTTCCTCTGAGAGCAATACCTTGGTGAGTTGATTCAACACAGTACCACACACAAACACAGTAGCGGCTTTTCCACTGTCGGGCCAGTGCGAGTCAGGGCTAACAAAGTGCCGTGCTGGGCCAATAGCCTCGGACCTGAAGCACCGAGGCCAAAATCAAGTTGCTTTTCCACTGTCGGGCCACTTCCCTAAAACCCGCCCTTAACACGCTTCCACAGAACAACGTCACATGACCTCACCATTTCACCAGTTGACTGAAAACTAGCTAGACCACAAAATGAGCACGACAGAAGCAAACGTTTGGTCTTTAATTAAAGACTTAAGATTCCAACATCAATAGCTGACCAATGTTTTACAATAAAAAAAAAGTTACAGTAACAGTAATTTATTAATTTGTATCAGGAGTGCACATCAGTCATGCTGAATCAAACTGTTTTTTACCATTTCACATAAAAAGAGAACACATACCTATTCGGTTACACCTGCTGCTTCCATTTATTTACAATCACAAGAATGCACAAAACAACACCATTAAAGGGATAGTTCACCCAAAAATGAAAATTTGATGTTTATCTGCTTACCCCCAGGGCATCCAAGATGTAGGTGACTTTGTTTCTTCAGTAGAACACAAATGATGATTTTTAACTCCAACCGTTGCAGTCTGTCAGTCGTATAATGTATGTCAATGGGAACACAATCTATAAGAGTCAAAAAAACATGCACAGACAAATCCAAATTAAACCCTGCTGCTCGTGACGACACATTGATGTCCTAAGACACAAAACGATTGGTTTGTGCGAGAAACCGAACAGTATTTATATCATTTTTTACCTCTAATACACCACTATGTCCAACTGCCTTGCGCACGGCATCCGGTGCGTGAGGTGTGTACGCGCTCTGGCGTACACACATCATTTGTGTTCTACTGAAGAAACAAAGTCACCTACATCTTGGATGCCCTGGGGGTAAGCAGATGAACATCAAATTTTTATTTTTGGGTGAACTATCCCTTTAAGGCTTTTAAATCCAAAGGATTTATAATGATAAATTAATAATTTACACATTTAAAATATCATACGTTTACGTCACATTTCGGAGCATTTCTATTAATTTATACGATGATTACAATCAGAGGAGGTTTAAGCGATCTCTCCGTCTCTATATACTGTTATCCTTTCAGCCAGAGCAACAGAGGGAGCTCATGAGAAGAAAACAGGAGTTATGAGTTATACAAGTTAACCAGAGTGTGTGACAGATATGCAGAGGCATTAGTCCGGTATCAACAAAGGCAAAGGGAAGAGACAGATAAAACATTAAACCAAATAAATACACGATTATAATCATATATGAGTAGTCTACATTCCTAATGCAGTTTCTGGTATTTTCCATAAATGTGTATATTTATTATTGCAATGATTGGTATAAGTAGTCTTTAGCATCGCATATAAATATATTTCTGCCTCATACGGTGATCAGAAGTTATTTCAAACAGTCTCTGAAAGTGAGTTTTGAGCTGAAAATTGTTTAAAATGTCTTAAATGTTGAGGTTAGCTGGTAGTCTGATATAATAACATGGGAAATGAGCAGTGGTGTTGACCGTCTCCTGACTCAGGTAAACTCCACCTCTGTTTATGACCACTCCTCAAGCCCCTGTTGGCCTTCTTTGGAACAACGTATTAGCTACTGACATTCTGTACATAACGGAGACCAGCTAGAAAGAGCTGTGCAGATAAACCTCACTCCTCTGGCCTCAAGAGGCGCACTAGCAACTGACGCTAGAGGCTGCAGTCTTTAGCATCCTTGTTAGCGTGCGTGCCTGCCTCCCACGCCGGAGACCCGGGTTCGAGCCCCATACAGAGCGGGGCGAGTAGGACCTGAGGGGTTACATTGGTGCCGTGACCCGGATGGGAGTGAGGTTTAGGGGTGTGAGTGTAGTGGAGGCCATTTAGTAAGAGCTGTGCAGATAAACCACACTCCCCTTGCCTCAAGAGGTTTGCTAGAGGCTGCAGTCTTCAGCTTCCTTGTTAGCATGCCCACCTCCCATGCTGGAGATGTACAGTACATGCATGCATGCATCCACATTCACTCATACGTTCACATTATCATATTTAAACCTTGTCTTTATTATCTCTTCCGTTCTCTTCCGCCTTTCAGGAACCCTTTGAGATGTTTCCTGAAGGTTCTGGAGGATCTGGAGAAGATCCTGGTGTAGGTGAGTCTGAGCAAGAAAACAAGGGTAACATCTAATTGTTCTCCTTAAGGTACCTTTACTCACACATCTGTTAATTCTATAATGAAACGAGAAAGGAAATGAATGTGGTACATTACTGGAAAGTCAAAACAGGAAATGGTAACATGTTTGAAGTTTAACAATGTGCTGTAATTTCCAAATGTTTCAGCCTTATGTGACATTTCACCTCTATCCTGTCTCACTCTTTCTATTTTCAGGATCAGTAGTAATAGTTGGAGCTGATGATATTGGACATGCTACTGCGTGGCTGTATGTGTCGTGTGTTTTTGGGCTGTTTTTTCTTGTAGCCCTCACCATGCTCACAGTCTTTTTCTTCAGGTAAAACTCTTTCCTATCTCATCCATCATTTAATATCCATTTAGCAGTTTCTTAGCTCTGAAAATGTCTCTTAAAAAGTCAAAGTTGTTCCATTAAAGTCTGTTTCTTTCTCCATTCAAATCTTTACCGTTTTCATTTTGTTCTTGTGTCTTCTCAGGAATAAGCTGCATTTTATGTCTAGATTAGGAAAACAGACTTTGCCCTTTACGTTGCTCCTTCATTCCTCTCGCCCTTTTCCCGCTCCTGCTGCCTCTGAACAGCTTCCAGAGGAGGGAAAGTCACTGATGTCACCTCCCAAGCACAGCCTGCAACACTTCCTTCCTGTTGAGCAGGAGGGCATTCATCTGCATAACATGGATTATTTCCTGTCTCCAGGGTCTGAGAGTGTGAGGGTCTGACTGAGGGACAGACATGAGTAGATGAAACCTCACTGTAGTAGATACACTGTGATTGACTAAAGGTCACACACTGTGTCTTTGTTATGGTTCAATAACAGTATTATGAGTTTGTAAAAAAAAATTGTATACAAAGTAATTCACTATCCTTTCTCGATATTTTTGACTCCTTTCAAAACTATTTGTAAATAAGTATTTTTAAAGCAACTTCTACAAAATGACCATCTGTTGGGCAGTCTCACATGTGAAGCTAAAGCACTTTTTATAAGTTGCTCTGAATAAGAGTGTTGGCTAAATGCCTTACAGGAATGTTACAGGTTCAGTACAAGATAATCTTATTCAACACACACACAAATGATAATGCTAATGATACAGTGTAGATTTTAACATTGACAGATTTGCCCCATTCACTTCCATTGTTAAAACTTTTTAAACTTTTTCAAATGTGAAAATGGCATACAATCATGTATAATTTGCAGTGCTGAATTATATTTTAATTTCTGTCTGTACATTGCTTTTTAAAATGCATATTGTTCCAGCTTTATAAAGGATAGTGACTTACAAACCCCAAAAAAGTCAAAGGTGACAATGGAAAGAATAATCCTTTCAAGTGGTTGTGTGAGATAAGGGAGAACAAAGATCTTGGCAGATCTTGGTTAACACAAATTTGAACAAATTTCTTCAAATAAAGAAAGAAATCTATCGATAAAATGAAACCGAAACTGATATAACTGTTTTTTCATGCCATCTGTGTGTGTGGACATACTGGAGCATCACTGGACTAAACGTACAGTAGACCGGCAGTGAAATACATTTCTACTAGAAATCTTCACATCTGCACAATCAGACACTGAAAACCTTGGAGGACAACCTGTATTCAGTTTGTCAAACATCAAGAAAATATCAAATTTAAGATTTATGCTCTGTTGATGAGGCAAACCAGAAGGTAAGAGAAAACACTTTATTACGGCAAGTGTAATAATAATTAATTGTGATTAATTGTGAAACTCAGGTGTGATGCCAACATTTTTTTTAAACAAATGTCATATCACTATCTTTGATAAAAAATAAAAACTATCAATTTATGTTGTGATTTTTTGGGGTATTTTTTAATTTATTTACCTCTAAAAGTACCAGATTTTTTAATGTAAAATATGCTTGTTTTTATTTATAAACTTAAGGATGATCCAAGGCACTCGAATAGCGAAACTATTTTAAAAAGTCTTTATTTCATCTTGGCTAAATCTTAAAAACAGGTAACACGTACACAGACTGCACACCTACGCGTTGCAGCCGTCGCTACTTTCTTCAAAGAGAATCACCACATTTCCAAAAAGAATTGCTACTTTCCTAAAAAGGAATCACTACATTTTCAAAAAGATTCGCTACTTGCCCAAAAAGAATGGCTACTTTCTTTAAAAATAATTGCTACTTTCCCAAAAAGAATCACTATTTTTTCCAAAAAGAATCGCTATTTTTTTTAAAAGAATCGCTACTTTCCCAAAAAGAATGGCTACTTTCTTAAAAAAGAATAACTACATATCCAAAACGAATCGCTACATTTTCAAAAAAGAATCGTTACTTTTCCCCAAAAAGAATCGCTATTTTCCTAAAAAAGAATCGCTACTTTTCACCAAAAAGTGTATTGTAATTGTATCATTACAATAATAAATGCACAAAATGTATTGACATAGACATCGTGGGTATTATAATAATTTCGTCCTTACATCTACTATAATGCAATATATTGTTAGTCTCGAGAGTATTTACGTTAGTCAATAAATACGTCGATCCGCGTTTATCCTTTGGTTGTCTTGATGGAGTAGTACCGGAGTTTTAATTCAGTGTGTCAGAGGTTCTGGGTTCTGATCCAGCCTCGTGTAATTTATTTATTAATTTTTTTCTTACAACCAAAGATTTTTATCAGTGATTGTATATCAGAAGCAGGAACACGTTTATATGCATTTTGTTTTGTGATTTCACCGGAACGAATAGAGTCTCCAGCCGATAGATTGAAGCGCTAGTCCGTGTGAAGACTGCGCAGTGTGCACGAGCGCCAACACTGTTGCGCTACTGATAACAGCGGCAACGAGCATTTCAACATGATTTCAAAAACAACACATCCCAGCGATAGATCGCCTATTTTTTAACGAGGCTGAATCCAGCTTCTTATTCGCAGCTTTTTATTGACGCTATCCGGTCCACCTTAAAAGACGCGACGCTTCCGCGTTTGTAGCTTCTTATTCACGCTCAATTTAGGGACAGTGCGGTTCCCTTTCAAGGGAACTCGCGCTGCGTCAAGCGCTTTGGGAACGCCTCTGCGTGAATGCGTCGTGAAGCACATGTGAAATCTGTCCAATGGCGTGACGGAACGTCATAGGAGGGTGACGTCATGACCAGGAAACTATAAAGCACACCCGAACCAAACAGAGTTAGCTTCTGTGTCTTCAGTAAGCGCTTTCTGTGAAACTGTCTGTCTTATTTATTGTTGTTTGTCTCTCACGTTATTCAAGCACACATATCTAAGACACTATTATGGCGACACAAGTGCAGCAATTCAGGCCGTGTGCGTCTCCTTGTCCTCGCTACATTCCGGCGGGAGATGCACACGAGCTTTGTGTTGTTTGCTTGGGAGTGGAGCATGCCCAGTCAGCTCTCGAGGGAGCTGGCTGTGAGCATTGCGAGCTGATGTCTATGAAGACGCTCCGCTCCCGCTGGGCGCTTTTCGAGGAAAGCGGTTCGGCTCGCGCTCCCCGCGGCTTGGGTCCCGCTGCTGCCGAGGCACAGCGAAGGCTCGCGTCGTGGGGTTCGCAAATGGATCTTGCAGAGGGGTTAGAGACGGGCCCCGCCCTTTCTCTGCCTTTACCTGCAGGATCCAGCGCTTCATTTCAGGAGCTAGAAGCACGCTCTGCGGTTTCTTCTGCCCCTGGTGAAGCGTCGATGTTGCAGTGCTCTAGTTCTGAGGAATTAGACGTTGTCAGCATCGATCAGTGTGATGAGTCGCCACCACAGTCACAAGCATATGAGGAGCTAGTGGAGGTTGTTACTAGAGCGGTGGCCAGATTAAACATAAGCTGGCCGACCGAGAAACAGGAAGCCCGTCAGGCCAGTTTATTAGACGAGCGCTTTCTCCCGTCTCGCGCACAACCTCCACGCCGGGGCTTGCCTTTTTTTCCCGACCTCCACACCGAGGTGTCGAGGTCGTGGAACAGACCCGCGTCCTTCCGGGTCTATAGTCCACAAACATCTAATTATAGTAACATCTTAGGACTAAAAAGGCATGGTTATGGGGAGATGCCGCGGGTGGAAGAGACGCTCGCGAGCTATCTCTCCCCCGAGTCGGCAGCCTCTCTCAAAGCCCCGAAGTTACCCACTAAGCCCTTACGTACATCTTCTGCTTTAGTGGGTAAAGCGTACTCGGCAGCAGGTCAGGCGGCGGCATGTTTACACACTATGGCCGTCCTTCAAGCCTATCAAGCCGACCTGCTTAAAGACCTTGATGAGGGTGGGGAAGTCAGTCGCGAGGCATTTTCTGAGCTAAGGAAAGCTACAGATCTCTCTCTCCGTGCCACCAAGGAGACCGCCAGATCTATTGGGCGGTCTATGGCAGCCCTGGTGGCCACGGAGAGACACCTTTGGCTCAACCTCGCTGACATGAAGGAACGAGATAGATCTTTTCTCCTTGACTCTCCTATCACGCCGCCTGGCCTCTTCGGCGACTCAGTCAACACAGTCGTCGAGAGGTTCCAGGAAGCTAAGAAACAGGCGGCGGCTTTCTCTAAATTTCTTCCCCGCCGATCTCAGGTCTCTGGGGCTGCTAGTCATAAGGAGCAGTCCCAGCCGAGTACGAGCTCCTCCCACAGGGCGCAACAAAAAGTGAGCGTTGCTTCCCGTGCCCCCCCGCAGAGGGACTGGGGGTCGGGGCAGCGCTCACAACCGAAGCCATCCAAAGGAAAGGCGGATCTTAGGACCGTTATTATCCAGCGGAGGGCTTTGGGAAAGAAGTCCTGACGCCAGTGGTGTCAGGCTTCTGAGGGCAGTCCCCTCCGAGGCGGGTCAGGTGTCCACCTCAGTACACGGTGCCCGGCCCCCTGAGGGCACCGAGGGGGGCCGTTCTGCCAACCCTGCCACCTCGCGTGCTTCAGGGCGCAGCAGCTCCCAGCGAACGCTTATCTCAGCGTCCACCCGGCAACGTAGTGGCGCTGGGATGTTCGCTCCCTCCAAGGAGGGACCAAAAGTGGCCAGTTCAGTTGCTCCCTGCCGGTTCGCCGCTTCAGGGCACCGGGCTGGTCACCCATCTAACACCAGAGGTCAGTCTCGAGAGACTGATTCCCTTAGTAGATTCATTGGCAGCGTGGAAACTTCTGTCAAACGTATCTCAATGGGTCCTGCGCACAGTAGAATTTGGGTACAGAATTCAGTTCGGGTTGCGACCGCCCAGGTTCAACGGGGTTTTGTTCACCGAGGTGAGCCCCGAGCAGGCTCTGGTTATGGAACAGGAAGTACAGACTCTCTTGCGAAAAGAAGCCATAGAAAGGGTTCCTTCTCCCAGCAGGGAGTCAGGGTTTTACAGCCGGTACTTTATAGTTCCAAAGAAGGATGGAGGGTTGCGTCCCATTCTAGATCTGCGCCTATTAAACCGCTCTGTAAAGAAGCTCAAGTTCAGAATGCTAACTCTGAAACAGATCGTGTCACAAATCAAGTTCGAGGATTGGTTTGTCACGATAGATCTGAAGGACGCATATTTTCATATATCCATCCTTCCTCAACACAGGAAGTTCCTGAGGTTCGCTTTCGGGGGCGAAGCGTACCAATATCGGGTTCTTCCCTTCGGCCTAGCTTTATCTCCCCGCACCTTCACAAAATGCGTGGATGCAGCTCTGGCTCCTCTGCGACTCCAGGGCATCCGCGTGTTGAATTACATAGACGACTGGTTGATTCTAGCACAGTCAGAAGAGTTGGTGGTTCAGCATCGAGATGCTGTTCTCGCCCATATGAAGCGTCTGGGGTTACGGCTAAACGCAAAGAAGAGTGTGCTTTCTCCAGCTCAGAGAACCTCTTTTCTAGGCGTAGTGTGGGATTCAGTGTCAATGCAAGCTCGTCTGTCGCCAGCTCGCATAGAGGCCATTCTCACAGCCGTAAACAAGCTGAAGCTGGGTCAGTCACTCACTGTGAAACAGTTTCAGAGACTGTTAGGTCTGATGGCAGCTGCGTCCAACGTGATACCTTTTGGCCTGCTGTACATGAGACCTTTGCAGTGGTGGCTCAAAACCAGGGGGTTTTCCCCGAGGGGAAATCCGTTTCGCATGATCAAGGTCACGCGGCGATGCCTTCGTGCTTGTGTCATGTGGAAGAAACCCTGGTTTCTTTCCCAAGGCCCGGTGTTGGGGGCTCCTTGTCGTCGCGTAACGCTAACGACGGATGCATCCCTCACCGGTTGGGGGGCGATCATGAGTGGTCGCTCGACTCAGGGTCTGTGGAGGGGTCATTATCTTTCCTGGCACATAAACCAGTTGGAGATGATGGCTGTGTTCCTGGCACTCAAACACTTCCTCCCAGATCTCAGGGGCCATCATGTGTTGGTCCGCACGGACAACACAGCGGTGGTCTCATATATAAACCATCAGGGGGGTCTGCGGTCGTGCCCCTTATGCAAGTTGGCACACCAGATCCTCCTGTGGGCCCAAGGGAGGTTGCTGTCAGTCAGGGCAGTTTACATCCCAGGGCGTCTGAATCAGGAAGCAGACATCCTGTCGAGGCAGGGGCCGAGGCCCGGGGAGTGGAGACTCCACCCCGAGGTGGTGGAGCTCCTTTGGGAGCGCTTCGGGAAAGCGGATGTGGACTTGTTTGCGTCTCTGGAAACGACCCAATGTCCTCTCTATTTCTCCCTCTCATATCCAGCCCCCCTGGGGTTGGACGCTATGGTGCAGACGTGGCCGAGGCTGCGTCTGTACGCCTTTCCCCCGATTGCTCTGCTTCCGGGAGTTCTGGAGAGAGTGCGCCAGGACGGGGTCCAGTTGCTCCTAGTAGCCCCGTTTTGGCCGGGCCGAGTATGGTTCTCGGACCTTATGTCCCTCCTCGACGGCTCTCCTCTGGAGATTCCGGTCAGGAGGGACCTACTCTCGCAGGCGGGGGGCTCAATTCTTCACCCCCGCCCGGAGTTGTGGAAGTTGTGGGCGTGGCCTCTGAGGGGGCACAGCTCTTAGATTCCGGTCTCTCTACTGAGGTAGTGGAGACTATGCTCCATTCCAGAGCTCCCTCCACGAGGAAGCTGTATTCCTTGAAATGGAATGTTTTCTCTTCTTGGTGTAGAGAACGTAATGTTGATCCTGTTAACTGCCCAGTTGGTACAGTTCTGGAGTTTCTTCAAGAAAAATTTTCTTCTGGTTTATCTCCTTCGACGCTAAAGGTCTACGTGGCGGCCGTTGCGGCTTACCATGTTCCTGTGGAGGGTGCTTCTCTGGGCAGACACCCTTGGGTTACTCGCTTCCTCCGTGGTACTCTGAGGCTGAGGCCTGCGGCACGTCAGAGAGTTCCACATGGGACTTGGCTATAGTGTTGGAGGGCCTGTCTACTGCTCCTTTCGAGCCTATTGAAGAGGTTCATGTTAAATTCCTCACTCTAAAGACTCTTTTCCTCCTCGCTATCTCTTCGTTAAAGAGAATTGGTGACCTACAAGCCCTTTCGGTCTCTCCCTCTTGCTTGGACTTTGCGCCAGGCATGGTAAAAGCCTTCCTCTTTCCTCGGGAAGGTTATGTCCCTAAGGTCCCCACTAATGTGGCGGGCCCTATTATGTTGCAGGCCTTTTGCCCTCCTCCATTTCTGGATCCAGACCAGGAAAAACTTAATTTGCTGTGCCCTGTTCGGGCTTTGGATGCTTACGTCCACAGAGCTGCCCTGTGGCGTAAGACGGATCAGTTGTTCGTCTGTTTCGGGGCCCCACGTAGGGGGCACCCCGCATCTAAGCAAACCTTGAGCAAGTGGATAGTTGAGGCTATCTCACTTGCGTATGAGTCTGCCGGTCTTCCTTCTCCTCTTAAGGTCCGTGCTCACTCTACACGGAGTATGGCGGCCTCTTTGGCCCTGTTGTCTGGAGTGTCCCTCCAAGAAGTTTGTGATGCGGCCGGCTGGTCCTCGCCGCACACTTTTGTTAGGTTTTATAACCTAGATGTGGCCTCTACCCCGGGGTCTAGGGTGCTGGTGTCTTAGTGTGCGCTGAACAGTTTCACACAGACAGGCACTCGGTCTTATGGCGGCGTGGGTATCTCGTTCCCAAAGCGCTTGACGCAGCGCGAGTTCCCTTGAAAGGGAACGTCTCAGGTTACGTATGTAACCATGGTTCCCTGAGAGGGAACGAGACGCTGCGTCCCGTTGCCATACTCCCTGCATGCCTGTATCGACTTACTTCGACTTTCAGAAGCTAACTCTGTTTGGTTCGGGTGTGCTTTATAGTTTCCTGGTCATGACGTCACCCTCCTATGACGTTCCGTCACGCCATTGGACAGATTTCACATGTGCTTCACGACGCATTCACGCAGAGGCGTTCCCAAAGCGCTTGACGCAGCGTCTCGTTCCCTCTCAGGGAACCATGGTTACATACGTAACCTGAGACGTTTTTCTCTTTTTCGCGCTTTTTTAAGGTATTGTGTTGCTTTTTGTGTCTATTTTCAGAATTAAAGGAAAATAAACTATTTTGAAATGCAAATAACACTGATATATCAGCGAAAATAGGCTGCAAAAATATAAAGGCACATAAAATATAATTACAGTATTCTTTGTTTATTGAACGTGTCATCAGCTCAACTTGAAGGACCGTGTGGTTTTTCTCTTATTCACGCTTTTTGTTATTATTGTCTATTTTCAGAAAAAAATAATAAACTATTCTGAAATGTAAATAACACTGAAATATCAGAGAAAATTACTGTAAAATTAAGAAGATATATAAAAAAACAATTACATCATTGTTTTTGCACGTCATCCTTTGAATGCATTAATGAATCAGTTGAATAAAAAAAAAATAATTCGAGCAAATATTACAGATTTCAATATCACAAGATAACTAGAGACTATACCAGCTCCAGGAAAAAAGGCACAAAATTGTGAACTGTGTCGGTGCTGGACTTTTAACTATCTGGGAGGATGTCTTGTGTACCACAGTTGAAGTTTTAATTTTCTTCCCTGCGTCCTCCTCAACTCTGCTGACAAGCTCTTACAAGTCCCAGCTTGGATCCAGCCTCTTATGAAGACTTCAGATGAAGGACTCCAGAATATCAAACATGGATGATTATACAGAATGATCATGTTATCAATGCTTTGCACACTACTTTTGCTTAAAAGAAATACTACAATCTGTATATCTTACAACTGTACGTTCTGATATCATCTCATAAAAGAAGACTATTGTGTTTTTGTCACATAGAAACATGAATTTGCTGTAAAGCTGCTTTTGAAATATGTATAGTGAAAAGCGTTATACAAGTGAATGTGAATTAAATTGCATTGAACTGAAAGAGCCCTTGGATTGTTGGTTACTGTACCATTTTGGGGTGCTTGACTATCATCATTCAAATTTTTAGACTTTTTTATTTTAGCGTTATGATGTTATGGATTCATTAAATTGACAAAGCGTGACAGTACAGTTAGAAGAGCGATTGCATCGTTGGCCCAGTTGGGGGTGCTATATCTCAGCTAATGTTGAGGGTGCGTTAAAGGTTTCACCGAGGCCTTATTTCCAGGGCAATTGCCTGTCACCATTCACATGTTCAGACATTTTTACTGTAGCATTATGAAGTTATGGATCTATAAATTTGACAGATGTGACAAAGTAACAGGATAAATTGCATCATTGGCCCAATTGGAGGCGCTATATCTCAGCTACCTTTGAGGGTGCGTTAAAAGTTGCACTGGGGCCTTATTCGCAATGCACTTGAATGACACTATTAAAATATTCAGACATTTTTACTGTAGCATTTTAAAGTTATGGACCCATGAATTTGACAAATGTGACAATACAGTTGAAAGAGAAATTGCATTATTGGACTAATTGGAGGCGCTGTATCTCAGCTGCCTTTGAGGGTGCGTTAAAAGTTGCACTGGAGCCTTATTCCCAATGTACGTGACTGTCACCTTGCAAATTTTTAGACATTTGTACTGTAGCATTATGAAGTTATGGATCTATGAATTTGACAAATGTGACAATACAGTTACAGGAGAAATTGCATTATTGGCCCAATTGGAGGCGCTGTATCTCAGCTGCCTTTGAGGGTGCATTAAAAATTATGGACAATTTTACTGTAGCATTACGAAGTTATGGACGCATGAATTTGACAAATGTAACAGTACAGTTACAGGAGAAATTGCATTATTGGCCCAATTAGAAGCACTATATCTCAGCTGCTTTTGGGGTTAAGTTGCTTTTGTCAAATTCATGGCTCCATAACTTCATAATGCTACAGTAAAATTGTCCATAATTTTGAATGGTGACAGTCAAGTGCTTTGGGAATAAGGCAGAAGCGCAACTTTTAACGCACCCTCAAAGGCAGCTGAGATATAGCGCCTCCTACTGGGCCAATGATGCAATTTCTCCTGTAACTTCATTGTTACTTCAAATTCATGGCTCCATAACTACATAATGCTACAGTAAAATAGTCCATAATTTTGCATGGTGACAGTCAATTGCATTGGGAATAAGGGTCTGAGATACAGCGCCTCCAACTGGGCCAATAATGCAATTTCTCCTGTAACTGTATTGTCACATTTGTCAAATTCATGGGTCCATAACTTCGTAATGCTACAGTAAAAATGTCTGAAAATTTTAATAGTGCCATTCAAGTGCATTGCAAATAAGGCCCCAGTGCAACTTTTAACGCACCCTCAAAGGTAGCTGAGATAAAGTGCCTCCAATTGGGCCAATGATGCAATTTGTCCTGTTCCTTTGTCACATCTGTCAAATTCATAGATCCATAACTTCATAATGCTACTGTAAAATAGTCCATAATTTTGCATGGTGACAGTCAAGTGCATTGGGAATAAGGCTCCACAAAGGTATAACGCAACCTGAGATACAGCGCCTCCAATTGGGCTAATAATGCATTTTCTCCTGTAACTGTATTGTCACATTTGTCAAATTCATGCGTCCATAACTTCGTAATCCTACAGTAAAATTGTCCATAATTTTGCATGGTGACAGTCAAGTGCATTGGGAATAAGGCCCCAGTGCAACTTTTAACGCACCCTCAAAGGCAGCTGAGATATAGCGCCTCCAATTGGGCCAATGATGCAATTTATCCTGTTCCTTTGTCACATCTGACAAAAAAATTGATCCATAACTTCATAATGCTACAGTAAAAATGTCTGAACATGTGAATGGTGACAGGCAATTGCCCTGGAAATAAGGCCTCGGTGAAACTTTTAACGCACCCTCAACATTAGCTGAGATATAGCACCCCCAACTGGGCCAACGATGCAATCGCTCTTCTAACTGTACTGTCACGCTTTGTCAATTTAATGAGTCCATAACTTCATAACGCTAAAATAAAAAAAGTCTAAAAATTTGAATGATGATAGTCAAGCACCCCAAATGAGCCAACAATGTAATGGCTCTCCAAACTGTAGTGTGAGATTGGGTCCATAACTTCAAAATGGTACAGTAACCAACAATCCAAGGGCTCTTTCACATTCACATTCACTTGTATAACGCTTTTCACTATACATATTTCAAAAGCAGCTTTACAGCAAATTCATGTTTCTATGTGACAAAAACACAATAGTCTTCTTTTATTAGATGATATCAGAACGTACAGTTGTAAGAGAGAGAGAGAGAGAGAGAGAGAGAGAGAGAGAGAGAGAGAGAGAGAGAGAGAGAAGGAGTGATAAGATTTCTCTTTAATGAGAAAAGGAGTGATAAGAGATGAGTGATTCTAACAAAGGAAAGCCAGATGGGCTTTTACTATTTTGTGATTCCCAAACGAGGGGGAGGTCTCCCATTTTAGATTTACAGGTCCTCAACAAACACCTCAGAAAATACAAATTCAAAATGCTTTCGCTCAGAACTTTGTGTCAAGGGGATTGGTTCACCTCAGTGGACCTCCAGGACCCATATTTTCACATAGATATTTTTCCTGCTCACAGGAAATATCTGAGGTTCGCTTATCAGGGCACAGCATACGAGTATACAAAAATCCCATTTGGCCTTGCTTTAGCGCCCAGAGTTTTCACAAAATGTGTGGAAGCGGCTCTGACGCCGTTAAAGGGTTAGTTCACCCAAAAATGAAAATAATAATGTCATTTATTACTCACCCTCATGTCATTCCACACCCGTAAGACCTTCGTTCATCTTCGGAACACAAACTAAGATATTTTTGATTAAATCCGATGGCTCAGTGAGGCCTGCATTCAAAGCAATGACATTTCCTCTCTCAAGATCCATAAAGGTACTAAAAACATATTTAAAACAGTTCATGCGAGTTCAGTAGTTCTACCTTAATATTTTAAAGCGACGAGAATACTTTTTGTGCGCCAAAAAACAAAAAAACGACTTTTCAACAATATAGTGATGGGCCAATTACAAAACACTGCTTTGGAGCTTTACAAATCGAATCAGTCACTGCATCAACATCTCGCTACACCCCAACTCATAAAAGACAAATTCATGCAGAAATGTAATTGAGTTGGTCCAACTTACTTTTATCAAATACAATAGAAATGAAATTGATTCATTTATAAAAAGTATTTTTTTTATGCTTGTCCAACTCAAACTAAAACATTTAGTTGGACACAAAACTTGGTTGAGATGTTTTTATTTAAACGTCATAAAAACAGGTATAAAATGATTATTTACTGTAAAACAACAATATTAAAAACAATGGAAATATGCATTAGCTGTTAAAGTGGTCAATATGAAAATAAACATTTGCTGTTTATTAATGAGTAATTGTATTCATAACTTTGAAAAATTAATTAACCATTTAAACATTCATTTAGCCAACATTTTTATCCATAGCAACTTAGAAATAAGGAATACAAACAATTCATCTTAAGGAGGCAATAAACATCATAAGTCCTAAAAAATACAAAGATTGAAACATTGTTCAGAATAGTACAAACTAGAACAGAGAGGGATTTAATAGTGAAAGCATAATGTTTTTTTTTTTTTTTTTTTTTTTTTTACATCATTTGAATGGCTCTTAATGATGCCATTAGGTGTTCATGGAAGAGATGAGTTTTCAGTTGTTTCTTGAATATTGTCAGGGATTCAGCTGTCCAGTTAGCAATAGTCCAGTCTAGAAATGACAAGAGCGTGGATGAGAATTGTGTTGGATGCTCCGTTAGGAAGGGCCTGATCTTCCTGGTATAGTGCAGTACAAACTTAAATGACCAAGCTGTCTTTGTAAAGTAGTATCTGAATGTCAGCTGGTCATCAAAGATTACCACAAGATTTTTGGCAAATCAGGATGGAATTGCAGTTGATGAGCCTAGCTGGATGATGAAATTATGCTGAATCGTCGGAGTGGCTGGGAAGACGAAAAGTTCTGTCTTTGCCAGACTGAGTTGCAGGCGATGTTCTTGCATCCATGCCGAGATGTCCACCAGACAGTCCAAGATCCGTGCAGCTACTGTCAGATCATCAGCCTGAAATAAAAAAGTAAAGTAAATATGTGTGTCATCAGCATAGCAATGGTATGAGAATCCATGTACCTTTATAATAGTATACAGTACCGGTCAAAAGTTTGGACATGTTACTATTTTTAATGTTTTTGAAAGAAGTCTCTTACGTTTATCAAGCCTGCATTTATTTAATCAAAAATACAGAAAAAAAACCCCAGTAATATTGTGAAATTTATTTACAATTTAATTATTAAATATATAACAATTTCATATTTTTAATATGAATATGCATCATTACTCCAGTCTTTAGTGTCACATGATCATTCAGAAATCATTTCTAATATTCTGATTTATTATCAATGGAAACAGTTGTGCTGCTTAATATATTTTTATAACCTATGATAATTTTCAGGATTCTTTGATGAATAAAAAGTTAAATAACAGAGTCCATTTTTTGTGTGTGTGTTCAGATGGCATAGGAAAATTAGCCAAGTCTTGTACTGATCAGATTAAGGAAACTATATAAACAAAGGGTGAGGTGGGGGATTTTGCTCACATTTGCATTTGTCCAAAAAAAAAAAAAGAAGAAAAAAAAAAAAACGGTCTTGTGAATGCATCAGGTCCTCTATAGACACTAAACTGATTTTATCTTTCTAATATACTGTGAAACTAAAATCAATGAAATTAGTTCCATGAGTCCTGAGAATAAATAGCAGCTTGTCTTCTGAAGGTTACCAGTAGGTGACGCCAAATGACTTTTTGTGTATTATGAGTGAGTCATTCATTGAAATAGGCCATAAAAAACATTGATTGATGCAGAACACTGCTTAATACAGAGTTTCATTAGCCGTTGCATTATACGTCTAACTTATTAGTTCAATATATTTTATATTATACCATACTTACAACACTAAGTACTAGGAGTCTAACAATCCATTAAATTATTTTACAAGAATTCAAACCTATATAAAACCTTATATCACAGTTAGTGCTGCATTGTACTTAATTTCAAATGTATCATATATTTTCTTTAGCAACATAGCTTTTTCACAAGGTTATAAAAAAGTAATAATAATAACTTGGGCCAGTAAAAAAATGTTCAACGATAAAGATTTTCAATAATGAATAGGCTACAAATTTCCCATTGTGAACAACCCTGTTTGCATATGGAGTTGTCTGTACCTATTTTTCGAGTCTGTACCTATTTTTCAAGTTGTCTGTACCTATTTTTAGTACCTATATTTGCTTCACTTCAGAAGGTCTTTATAACCCCCTGGAGTCGTGTGGATATCTTTTATGATGGATTGATGTACTTTTTTGGACTTCAAAATCAAAAGTGTCATTTACTATAAAGCTTGGAAGAGCCAGGATTTTTTTTTTTTTTTTTTTTTTTTTTAAATAACTCAGATTGTGTTCGTCTGAAAGAAGATACGCCATGGTATAGGGGTAAGTAGCTAAATCATGGGATAATTTTCTATATCTGAAACAGGGATTTTCCTATATCTGAGACAGGGATTTTGTAACCAATGTTAGAACCAGAACAGGAGAGTGCAGACATCATGAGTCATGAATGGCACAGCAAGGATGATAATAATCAAGAGGCTGAACACTACAGTGTGAAAACAAACAAGGGAGAAGTTCCTCCTCTCTCCCTTATCCACCAGCTTGAATGGACGTAATTTGGCTCTGCGGTGAGCACCACTTGATAATCGACTTGTGATATTTTCTGCGTGTGCGTCTGTGTGAGAAGAGGGCGGGGATGTGCGAAAACAGTCGTGTGCACGCCCATCAATCTTCATTCATAGTAGCATGCTTAGCACTCGGAGGAGTAGGTTTGAAGTTGCCATCCGTCTGACAGCAATTATGAGAAGCGTGATTTCTTTACTGATGTTAACAAACATACTATGTGCGGGATTTCTTCTGGCTTCCCGAGAACTGAACGGTAAGACGTTGCAATACAAGTTTGCAGCTGTAGCGACATGCCAACATCAGCGATAATAAACTATTATTATTATTAATATTATTATTATTTAAGCGTCAAATCACTAAATTTGTTCAGTAGTTTAATTCATTGACTCTCCTTATTGTTGTTCGCGCAACAGAGGCGCGCGCCTCTAGCTGTTTAGGGACTTTTCACATTCTTGAAAGCTGTGTAGCAGATCTTTAACACTCTGCCACTGTAAAGCGACTGCAAAGATTGAGATACCAGTATTACGTTTACCCAGAGTTATAAACGAGCCCGTGTTTTGCGTTTTTCAGAATGTCTCAGAACTCATGAAGTGCAATGTGAGGACATGGTTACCTCCAAGGGATTTACATACCGGGTGCCTCAGGACATGGCAGTTTACCTGAGAGATAGCCATTGCGAACATGGATGGTCTCATGCGGTGGGCACGCCTTGTTTTAGGTTTATAATCAAGATGATATAAAATATAATTAAGATATAATTATCTTTTTGTAATGTTTTTATTTTGTGCATAGAATGGAACGTTTATTGCTGACTCAACAATCGATGGGAAGAAGTCAGGACCTTTTGTGGACGTGACTCCTGAGAACCTGACATTGTGCACCTGTGCAAACCTTCAATGGCAAATTCACTGTGACAACATTAAGGTAGTAGCAACATGTCTACCTGTCTGTGTGTATTTACACATGATAAGATAATAAGTTCTGAATAAATAAATGCAGTGCATAGGCTCTAAAATCAGTTTGAATGGGCAGATGAGGTTCTAATGATATTATTTTTGTTCCTTTACAGTTTTACTGTACTATCAATTATGCAGGTAAGCGCCATGAGACATCACACCATTAATGCTCTAGTCTAGAAACCATCTTAGGCCTGTTTATTAGAGGATTGGTTGACCCAAAACTGATAACTGAGACATCATTTACATATGTTGTTTCTGATGATTTTATTTCTTAAGCAGAACATGAAAGGAGATGTTAGGCAGAATGACAGCCTTAAAGGGTTAGTTCACCCAAAAATGAAAATTCAGTCAGTAATTACTCACCCTCATGTCGTTCCACATCCGTAAGACCTTCGTTCATCTTCGGAACACAAATTAAGATATTTTTAATACAATCTGATGACTCTGTGAGGCTTGCATTGACAGCAAGACAGTTTCAATGCCCAGAAAGCCACTAAAGACGTATTTAAAACAGTTAATGTGACTACAGTGGTTCAACCTTAATGTTATGAAGTGACAAGAATACTTTTTGTGTGCCAAAAAAACTAAATATATTCTTTATTCAACAATATCTAGTGAAAGCTTCGAAGCTTCATAAAGCAGTGTTTTAAAATCGCCCATCACTAGATATTGTTGAATAAAGTCGTTATTTATTTTTTTTTTTTTGGCGCACAAAAACTATTCTCGTTGCTTTACAACATTAAGGTTGAACTACTGTAGTCACATGAACTGTTTTAAATACGTCTTTAGTAGCTTTCTGGGCATTTAAAGTATTAACTGTCTTGCTGGCAATGGAGGCTTCACTGAGCCATCAGAATTTATCTAAAATATCTTAATTTGTGTTCCGAAGATGAGCGAAGGTCTTACGGGTGTGGAATGACATGAAGGTGAGTAATTGATGACAGAATTTTCATTTTTGGGTGAACTAACCCTTTAATAACCATTCCCACCTTTATATAGAAAAGATGCATTGTGCAGTGATAATGAATTTGTAACAACATATAACTCCTTTTTTAATAGTTTTTCAGCATAAATAAGGTGTGTGTTTGTTTGTGTTTGTTTAAAGTAAAACTTCAAGCTACACATGACTCCCTGCCAGGAAATTACACATTTTCAAAAGACAAAGAAGGTAACCAATATAAACTTCTTAAATTAGTTATAAACTCCACCATTAAGTAAGTTTGTCTTTACATATATTACGATGCCCACCTCTTTCTTGTCATGTTTGTTTCAGCAAATTCTCCCAGCTGGCTAACTGCTGTAATTGTGGCGAGTGTCATTGTATCTGTTACCATCCTGTCTGTTACCATTTGTTTTTTTTGGAAAAAATGTCTAAGAAAGTAAGTTCCTGTTATAAATGTTTGCATTCAGTATTGCTGTTGTTGGTAGGGATCAACTAATGATATTACTATATCAGGATTAGAATATTGATATGCCTCAAGTTATGTTATACACAATAAGCAATAAAAAGCATACCAGTAATATTTTGTTTTGCAGAATGTGTAATATTTGTCTTATATTATTTCTATAATATTTGAAACTGTTTGTCCAATTATTTCCCTAGGTCTGTGTACGCTCCTCCAGGTGAAGGTGGATCCGAGACGGGATTGTGAAATATAAAAGTCCAAGTCGCAGTCATATAGGTCATCCATAGTTAGTTCTGTAAAAAACTCTATATGGCATTATTTGTTTGCAGATGGTAGCTGGATCCACTATATATTAAGTGTCTTTAACTACTATGTAATAACATTTAAATCATTTGATACAGTGCACTTATTGCGTAAATCCATGTTTTTACGTTGTACTTACATTTAAACATTTCCTGCATGTAATTACCAGTTCCCAACCTTACTTGTATCCCACCCTGATAGCAGCAAAAGTTTTTTGCAATAAAACATGAACAAAATAGGTACATTGTACCTAACAATTTTTTTTCGTCTTAAGTACATTAATTTAAGGACACCTAATATAAAGTGGGATCAATAAATTGTTATACATTAGAGATCTTTAAACTGCATGCCATAACTCATGACTGGCAACTGTGCACCTGTGACCAAAGGCTGATGTAAACACTACCAATGCTGCCACTGTACCTGCAACAGTGACCCCATCTAATATTGATAGTAATTAACTTATTGTACAAAGAACTCTCCTCATTTACAGTAATAGTAGCAACTAATATTTTTTAAAAACCTCTTTCATACAGGCACTTGAATATTTCTTTTTTTGTTATAAGATCATATACTTTTTAAATAAAAACATTTAAATGGCTACTTGAGTCTAGTTCATGATTTTGTGTTGCCTTCACGCCTCATGGTTGTGATGTTACAAATAATTACAAAATGTCTCAAATAATTACAAATGTCTTACAAAATGAATGTAAGAGCTACTTTGAGAAATGATTGGCAATTGGGCTTATGTTATCACTATTGTTTGTTGTAGCAGAGGAGTGCAGGAAACTCTTATGACATTAGCAAACTGTTCTAATGATACTGTGGTGATTCATGCCTGTTGGGCTTTCTTTTCTGGCAGTTTTCCCAATCTCAGCTCTTGTAGCATGACAGTGTGCTTTCATGCCCCAACTTAACACCATTGTAGTGTGAAAACTATGTTAAATAGTGTTTAAAAGAGCAATGAATCGACACAAAATTGCTGATAAAATAGTTTTTAGGCCACTTTGCTATGCAGAGCAGAAAATAGGTTTATTAACTGTACTGAAAGGTTACAAATAAGTTTATTTGTGCATGTGGAATAGTAATAATAATAATAATAATAATAATAGGGAATGAAATATAGGAAAGGAGAAAAACGGTAGGTTTTTCTCCCTTCCAGATGTTGAAAGAAATTTATCTGAAAGGTAAAATTATTCTATGACATGGACAGGCATATTGATATTTACTTCTTTAATTGTGCATATTTTAATTGAAGATATTTCATAGAAACACCATTAAATCAAATTGAATGATTTCACTCAACTAACCAATAGATTTTAATGAAGGCGAAGATGTCTGAAATGTACATAATTCATGGAAATACTGAAACCCCATTAATTACAATAATTATTAGGGTCTAATTTTTATCTTTTTACTTCAAAATAAAACTATAAATTTTACTCCACAAATCCAAAAACAGTGATGTGTCAAATCCCTCATTACCACCAGACACACACACACACACACACACACACACACACACACACACACACACAAAAACTTTAGTTTTCAACATAAAAGCCTACAATGTCATATTTTCCAGAGAAATCAGGAAAATATGACAAAATTTGTCTAATTCCAGACAAAATCAGATCAATTAGGCAATAAACCGTTGCGGCTGAAATTTCACAAATGTTGATGTTCAGATGAAATGACAAAATAAAAAAATACGCATATTAGATATTGGTTATTGTTCAGCAATAGCTATTTGATTTTTTATTAAAAGCAAGTTGATCTAAAATTAAAAGCAAGAGATAAGATAAAAAATATATATATGTAAAATCTATCAATTACACAAAGGTCAGATAAAAACTGAAATTGCACATGCACGACATTTCTGTCCCTCACTTCTGAAATGATTGCTACGCCCCTGTGCACCACATTCGCAATGCAAACGGAGTGTGTGTGAACCGTCGTATAGTGGACGAGCGCTTGAATTTTTCTTTTGAATTAAAACAGTATTTATTGTTGAACACTTTAGTTATGGGAAGTTAATAGGCTACGTTTGTTTGTTACTTTCTTTCATAGTTACGCGTTACTTGCGTCATGGTGAGGCATATATGTGGGCGTTTTAAATCGTGTCCCAGTGGTTGAAACGCGGCTATAGCTTTTTTACTTTCAAGTTTTTATTTTTATTACAAATTTGTAATCTAGTTTAGTTCATTTTTTTCGTTTTCACTGAACAATTGTAAATTTCTGTTTCATTTTAGTTTTTCAGTGTTTTATTTTTAGATTTAGCTTTTATAGGCCTAGCCTAGCCTATATATCCTATAACTTTGCAGAGAAAAAGACAAGAAAGAAAATTATAAAATAAGATATTGTTCTTCGTAACGTTTCTGTTACTATGGAGCAACTAGGCTGCAGGACAAAATGATAAAATGTGGTGTAGACGGGGCCGTGGGCTCTGATAATGCTGCAGCCCCAGGGGCCTAGCCTAAATCACGGGTGAAATCAGTAAATCCCCATGTCATGTCCTGGACTGCATTAGCGGAATTAAGCAGCAGCACTTCAATGTCAAGGCAGGACAGAGGTATTTTTTGTGTGCTCGTGTAGGTCTATTCGCCTCACTTTTATCTCGATCGGTCATGCTACTGAGGAAACTTCACTTTCCAGGGCGTGCATATTCTATATATATATATAGAGAGAGAGAGAGAGAGAGAGAGAGAGACAGAGGCCACAGTTTGTGTGTTTGCGCGCGCGCCTATGTCATTTAAATTCATCAATAAAGAAATGAAATAAACCTTGGTCTATAAGGTTTTTAAGTAAGGATTACGAAGCACGTAAAAGATTACTTTTGAGTATAAAAAGCACACCAAATAAAAGCAAAAATAAAAATTCGTGTTAACGTCAATTTGATGTTTTTTTTTTTTTACATCAGTTGGACATCAGTGTGTAGACGTCAAATTGACGTAAAAAAAATGACGTCAATTTGATGGGGTTTTTTTCGACATCACTTGGACATCAGTGAATGGATATCAAAAATGTCCAACAGCCTTTTTGAAAATCTACTCACCCCACCTTTAAAGCAACTTGTACACCTTAACAGTTTTGTATTATTAGAATGGCAGTGGTTAAAAGCATTGCATATTGTACAAGGCAGATGTGTATTTCTGTGCGTGTTTTTTATTGTGGCGACTTGCTTGTTGACTTTATCCTGCTGGTGTGGCTTACTTGGAAGAAATAGTGAGGATTACTGATCTAGGTGGTTATCCATGCTTGTTCAGAGAGCTTTAAATATTTAGTGGATTGCTACAGTATGTTTGTATGAGTGATGGTGGCTGAAAATCTTAATTTTTAATTTCTTAATTAATGCTGTAGTTTATAATGTCTTAAAATGAGTGATAAAAGTTGTTCCATCTTCATACAGGTGCTGTACAGTCAAATCCAGAATCGTCTGAGGCTGACATCATCAAATACATAAAGAACTATCTCCGATCATCTCCCGACTGATATGGGGGTATGGGATGCCAGAAGGGCCAGACAGCCATTGATCTTTGTTCTCAATCAGAATAGGTGCATTTTTGTTTTTATTTACATTTATATTATTGATTTGAAGTTTGCTGAATAAAAGTTCTGTTATGACAACTCTCTGAGTGTTTGGCATGGTAATGGGTATGACAATGTTGATACCTTTGGTCTTGGCGGAATACATCTGCTACGCTGCTGCTGCTTTTATTGCTGCTGCCGAGCAAGTACGGGATTTGCTACTGCCAATACATACACGACACGCTGCTGTGAGCAAGTAAGACATGCTGCTGCTATACAATATAACGTACATGAATTACCCGTAGCAGATCTATACAGGTGGAGCTGGGGAAGGTGGAGGGTTTCTGAAAGCGTCCTGCACTGCTAAGGCAAATGCTACTCATGTATTTGAAGATTTAGCATGCAAGCTCATTGGCTACTAATACAGCAGGAACCAATCATTTGTGTCCTATAGATAATGATGTGATTACGAGCAGTTGAGTTAAGGACCTATTAGCCTGCGCATTTAGAGTTTCATGACAGAACTTTGTATTTCTCTTTCATTGCATTGCTTTTGTGTCGTTATTTTGGTGGTCGAAAGAATATCAGTGTGTGGGTGTCAAATGGACATCAAATTTTTGACGTCAGTTTGATTCGCATTTTTGACCTGTTTTTAAAAATTGATGTCAATTTGATGGGTTTTTTTTCTACATCAATTGGGACATCAGTTTGTCGACGTCAAATGGATGTCAAGTTTTTTACATCAATTTGATGGGGTTTTTTTTTTCGACATCAATTGGACATCAGTGTGTGGACGTCAAATTGACGTCGAAAAATTGACATCAATCTGATGGGGTTTTTATACATCAATTAGTGCTGTAGTACTCGAGTCCGGTCTCGAGACGTTTTTCTGTTGTCTCGGACTTGTTTCAGACTCGTTGGTATTTGCTCTCGGACTTGGTCATTGGTCTCGCCAAAAGTTCTAGTTGGTCTCGACCGAGTCCAGTAGGTCAGTCTCACTTCTTTCCAATTCCGAGCCGATCTGTTGTTACCAGCGGCGCCGCACAGGCAATAAGCGTCAGCCGCGCGTTCTTGCTCTCTTCTCTCCGACGGTGAAGTGACACACACCCGCGCGGGCGCCTCCTCTCTCTCACTCGTCTCATTCGCTCCGGTTCCCGCAGGTTTCGTGCTCAGACTAAAAGCGCGCGCACCACCTATATTAGTGGAGCGAACAGTCTCAAACAGAGACAGAAGTCAAACAGAGTCACAAGTACCAAAATAAGTGACTTACTGCGCTTAAAAGGCCAAATACATACAAAATTATGTCAAAACGCCCGTCTTGACGATTATTCAGATAAACACAGTCAGTTTTGGATCGTTAAAAAGCTAAGAAAGAGAACGCATGTTGTGTAACAGTATTGGGTCCGTTCATAAACTCTTAAAGGGACAGCAGTCCAATATTCCTGCTGCTGTCTGTCATGTTATTTAAAGAACAAAAGACAAAGAAAATCACTTTCTGCTCTTGACTGAATACGTTTTATAACTTTAATGGTATTAATACATCTGTATTTAATATTTACAATAAAGAATACAGAAATTAAGGTAACCAATGTAACCAATTTGATTACTTTAATTTCTGTAGTATTTCTTACCTGAATAAAAACCTACTTAACCTAAAAAATGTAGTTTCATAGCTCTCTATTCTATTGCATTTATTTGTGCTGTTGTTTGCAATTTTTTTATTTGTTCTTATTTTATTACTGAGTTTTACTTTTTTTTTATGAAAATAAAACTTTGCGTTGAAGAAAAGTAGATTTTTGTTTGTATATGCTGTCAATTATAGTTCTTAGAAAGAAAATCGGAATCAGCAAAAATAGGTATCGGCAGATCAAAAAATCGGAAATCGGAATCGGCCAAGAAAGTTGCAATTGCCGCATCTCTAGTTCCAACGAAAGCCACAGCAGAACTGCGACTAATATCGATGTTTTGTGAACGAATCTGTGGCTGTAAAAAAAAAAACCATGAGAGTGACATCAGGCTATATTGATATAAATGATATAGTCTAAATCTATATTGCTTTGAAAAATATATCCATATATTCCTAAAAATTATATTGCCCAGCCCTAGTGTGCATCCAAACAAAAGAGAATGACTCCCTTATGTCAACAATGCTTTTCTAATGCATTTTTTTTTCTTATTTGGCAGATGAACTTTCCAGCGGCAACAGAGTTTGAGTTAAAGAATGCTATGGAAATAAAACCAACAATTAATCAGAATGTTTTGTAAACCAAAAAACTGTTGTTAACCTTTTTTATTTAACTTTTTTTGTCATTTTTTGTAAAGCTGTAAAATGTTTCATATTAAAAAAAAAAAAAAAAAATTGTATTTGTAAAAGTTTATTTATTATTTCTTTTTCATTTTGTATTATCTTGAGTTCTTTTTCTAAATAAAATCTTTATATTTACCTGTTATATTTAAGTGAAAAGAATCCTTTAGCCATTATTTTGTTGCCTATTACATGTATAGATGTAGTCATTCATTAGCTGTATTTGATGACTAGTCTACTCTTGGGCTGCGGTTAATTGATTATGGTTAGACATCCATTAGATTTTCACTGACAGCCCAAACTTTGCCTCGTTTTAGCCTAGACGTCAGGGCTGTGTTTTGACGGCTATTAGACGTCTTTCAGACATAAAATTGTTTGCTGGGTAGCCGCAACGCGTAGGTGTGCATTTGTCACCTGTTTTTAAAACTTATAACCATGATGCAATAAAAACTATTCCATATTTCACTAGAAAAATTAGAACATACATTTCAAAAGTTACATTTAATTTCCATAATTTTCATGGCCTGGAAATCACAATTTTAAAATTCCCTGATATGGTTTTCTATGACATGTAAGGCCTATCAATGTGTCAATGGTTTGAACGCTTTTATAGAGAATAAAACGCAATTGTGATTGTGATAGTCTGAGAAGTTATCAGCCTCTGAAAACTGCTCAGAAAAAAAAAATTTCACGGAGAGCGGGTGAAATCCCGTAAAGAACTTGTGATAAAAAGTGCAGAGCGTGTCAGGAATGGAAAACAACGAGGTGCGCGAGAGAAATAGGCTACAATGTCTCTAATTCGTGCATGTAACTAAATGCATGCTAAAATATAGTGTCATTGCAGTGTTCTGCATGATGGATGACAAGAAGGCATATAAACGGCCCTTAGCTATTAATAATGCATATCACGGGGATTTTTTTTAACATAGGCTTGAAAATGTGTGTACACATTTAGGTATTTGCTTTCATCATTTTACTTTTCATTCATTTTCAGCCCCCAGCTCCTTCAGGCAGCAAGAGGAACTTTTTATGACCTCATGAATAACAATATTTTGTAATGGTGCTATAATTTATTATAGGCCTAATTATTATTGTTTAATTGTTTATAATACAGACCTAACTGCCCATCAGCTCTTTCATTTACAGGTAGGCTGCTGGTGTCAGGTGAATCCTCTCCTGGTTTTCCTCATCCTCAAGAGCTGGCTATTTTCCTCTTCATTCCTTTGGATTCCGGACCGATCCAAATGCATCCTCTTTGTGAACCTTTCCCAGGTCTGAAAAATTAAATGTGAATAGTTTTACTATTGAGCAAAAATTCTGTCCTTGTGTGTTTGAAAAATGTAACAATTACACTTTCAAACCATTGAGCTTTTCAATTGGCCTACGTCAATAAAATAGCCTATGTTTTTCTAGTTCATTTTTAAAAAAAATTTTTTTAAAAGACATGCAGTGTTCTCTCCAAAAGCAGAATGTTGTGATGTTGTGAAGCAGAATGTCCTGACTTTGGCTGTTGGTCTTACATGCTCTGCTGCACGTTCACACAAGTTGAAAAAAACAACAACAAAAAACACAAGTTGTGAGAAATCAAGGATGTCATGAAATATAATCAATGTACTTTCAGGATTATCATTAAATAATACATTAAATTTCATATCGTATACCCCCAGAAAAAAGAATATACAACACATGTCACATGGGACCTTTCTGTGATACTTTAGCATCTTTTTTAAAGCTTGATGCTGGTCGCTATTCACTGCCATTATATGGACGAGTGCGAGCGGGACATTTATTAAAAATACTCCTTTTGTGGTCCGAGAAATAAAGAAAAGCATACTGCATTAGAACAGCAGCAGGGTGAGTAAATGATGCCTTAATTTTAATTTTAGGGTAAACTATCCCTTTAACTCTGCCCTGTGCTAAAAGGCCGTACCGTAGAGGCACTGACACTAAAATAAGGAAAAAATAGCATTATCTAAAACTAATTTTGATAATAATGTTGAAGTAGCTTTTATATAGCTCTATATCATATATATACTATATACCAAGGGCGCGCAGTCCTTATAAGCTTTGAATGCTCTGCATACACAAGCAATTTGAGAGAATGTGTTTGTGGACTCGCTAATTTATATTAACACTCTAAATTACTATAAAATCCTTTAACATTTGAGGTGTAACATAAAGCTTACATAATAAAATGTTGGTAATACATATCTTTTTAAGATAAAAATTATCATAAATCTAAGTTTTGGTTATCAAGCACTCATACAGACGTCAAGGGGGCATAGTATGTACAGTATGTTTTTAAATTGTTTTGTATCAATTTTGTATAACTTTTTATAAAGCTCACAAACTATGTAGCATGACACAACTCATAATCCAAATTGTCATACAATTATAATCCATGTTCACACTGACAGTATTTTAGATTTTCTCATAGGTGGTCCTACTTTTCTGTGGTATCCATTTGTATCAGGGGGCAGACAGCTTTCTGTGTCCTCATTGGTAGTATTTGGATCACACTGTTCATTTGCATAAACTTTTTCACCAGAAACCACAATCTCAAAGAAAATTAATGATGTCTGTTTGTTTTGTTAGTGTAAACCTCCTCTTAAGTCTAGGCTTTGTAGGAGCAAAGTAAGGGCAAGTATTTGAACTGCCGCTGTGAAAGCAAAATTCAACGAAATGCTGTGCCAGTGAGTACACACATCTAATGCATTACTAATTTAATCCAGAGAAAATTGTTATATAGAAGGCACCTAACCTTATAGCAAGCTTGTCACTGGGACAGTAAACTCATTGTCTGCCCCTAAACAGAGTATATTAGTACCTTAAGGGCTATATAAATTATAAAGGTATACTTTAGAGGCTACTGCTGTTGAGTTTTTTCTGAAAGTGAACTGTCATACATAAAAAATATCCAAACAGTACTGTATGTATAACCAAAATGAATCAAAATGGTTGTGTTGCTGTGTGCCAAGCCATATCTGATAAAGTATACTAATAGACTCATTATATTGGGTACTATTGATTTGTCGGTTGCACTTTATTTTACAGTATGTGCACTTATGAGTATGTAATATAAGGAAACGCCATGGGTTAAGTTTTAGGGGTGGGTTTAGGGTTATTACCTGGTTATTACCCTGTTATTGCAATTACTATAATAAGTACATTTATGTATATGGTCAACAGGACTGTAAAATAAAGTGCTAAGGATTTGTCTATACTGAATATTATAACTTAAAGAAAATGAAAGGAAATGTTACACTTTGTTACACAGAAATGTTATACTTTGTCGTATTATGTGTAATAATATGATTGTTAAATAATTTCTTATTTCTTGGGCTTTACTTTTTGACTTTCTCTGTGTCTTGGGCTTTTTCCATTGTGCACATCATGTTGATAAAACCTACCTTGACAAAACAGTAGTCTAGTAGTAGTCCTTGGACACACTGACACTCTCACACGCAACCAGAAGTTGAAGACACACACACATTCACACACATACATTTCTTACTTGTTATTATATTTCTTGAAATTCCATACATGGTAAGGTTTGATTCTTAAGTCATATGATTGGATGCTCAAGCCATCCTGGAGATTGTTGTTTGACCTATGTCTATAAATATGACCCTTCTTCCTGAATAAATCTGAGAACACTTTGTACCACACTTGCTCTGTGTCTGCTTGGTTATTCTCCCGAGATATCTCACGCTGCTGCTGCCACACACCACAGGGGTTGAGGCGCTTGTTTCTAAACTGATGACTGTGACTACAAATAATCTACCTGAGATTGAGATTTTAATCTAACAATGATATTTATCAATAATTGTAAAAGCTTAGTGTCCGCTGCCATTTTGTTGTGAGATGAAATTAAATATGCAATTTTTGTCACATTTCTGTCATCAGTTGTAAATTATACCAAAGACTATAGAAAAACACAAGACGTGTCACTCGTATTGTTTTGAATGGGAGAAAGTGTAACGTGCAATATGGCGGAATAAGTCCCGCCTTCAAAATAAGAGCCAATCGCCGACTGGTAAAGTCATCGCGTCACTGCAGTGCATTAGCTTGATCCAGCCTAAAAAATAATTTTTTTTTTGTCATGATTCGAGCGTTTGGAAAAAAAAATTATGAGACAGTTGTTGTCAGATTTCATTGGTGATTTCAAATATGGAATTTAATCGAAAGCTTGGCAAACAGCTTTGGAGAATTTGATGTTTCCCCATTCAAAGAGATAGGCGTTGCACTTGCATGCCCGAGAGGCGTTTCAAAGATGGCCACCGAGTGAGATGACTTGTCTTAAAGGGACTTTGATTGTACTTATCCTGAATGCATATTTTTACATTAAATTACTTTTTTTCCCCCAAATACTTTATATTCTAGTATATCTTTAATATATGTAGTATATCATTTTGCCTTTGCTATCTAGTTGTCTTGTTTAAGGGATTTGTTTTAATAAAATCTGATAAGACCTTCCATGCCTTGTGAAGTTACTTGCTTGGTTTTACATTTTAAAAACTTTAATGTTTTAAATTCAAAATGCCTTACACTACCATCTATCTTCAATCTGTCATTATTCTAATTGATTTGGTTATTCAAAATATATCTGTGAACATTGAAAATAACTGCTGGTGGTAAAAATCAAAATGGTTTATCCCGTGGGGCTCATGTTCTGGCTTAACCAAGAGAAACTGTTAGATTCTAGAGCAAATCACAAACTCAGGTGTAGTCAGTGGTGGCTGGTCTAACACAATTTTATTTCTTTGTACTTGGTAAATCATATGTTCATATCATATGGTTTATTCAAAATCATATGAATAAACCATATGTTCCAGTCTACAACCAACAGCTAGGTCTTCATTAGAAAGCTCAATTACAGCATGGGTGTTTACACCATAAACATCTGCCTATCATAAAGAGCATCACAGTTGCTACAAGTGGCAAACATTGTCAACAACTGATTCACTGTTAACCAGTGTTCAACTTTTTAGACAGCTAAATACTCTGTTTAAAGTAACAGCACAAATGGGTTCATCCTTTAGTCTGAGAAGGTGTTTTCTTTTTCCCAGCCATGACAATTCATTTTCACCCAAACCAAATTCTGAACCAGACCAACATTATTCAGAAATCAGAACCCATGTTTGTCCCTCTGCTACACTATAAGGCTTTTCTAACTGGGAATCCTTTCACCTGTACTTTGCTAATAAATACCTAATTAACAAAATGTATTAGTCTATTAACAAAACAAGAGAAAGTGTTATAATCCGAATGAGGCAAAATATACTATCTTAATAATAATAATAATAATGGTCAGAAAGTATTGTTATATTTTGAAGACAAGAGATTTTTTCTCCTATACTGATAAAAGCCAATAAAAAGTTTCCGCCTGATTAGGTCATAAGTGGATAATGTTTCGTATAAATTTTGTAGAGAATTTGCCTGAACAGTTGGCTAAAATGAAGTCACTATGATTTTCATTTCCCTCTAATGAAAAGCATCATAGCAAAAAGGAGAATTTGCTCACGATGACTGTTTAAGAAAAGAGATCTCTGGACGAGACATCTGCACTCTCACTTTGTTTTAGATGCTGATCCACAGTGTGGTATTCTGGATGTCTATACTTATCTTCTTAACCAGATCAAGCTGATTAACCAGAATTTTTTACAACTTGGCTCTACTTGATTAGTACCATGAACCAGTTTAGACCATTCACGCTGGACTAACCTTTCAGCTGGATTATTTCACTGTCAATTTTACTTAGTCTACAAAATGTAACTGGAGTTATCCAACCCTACTCTTTTCATAGCTGCCATGACTCATGATCAGATAATTTCTGCACATGAGTAGCAAAGAATTGTGGCTGAAGTCTCTTTGGCTACAGGTTCCCAGCAGTGTTAAAGATTTACTGTAACCTTGGTAACAGAGTCACAAATATGTAAACAAATTGGTGTGGTAAACAGCATTGGCAGACACAGTCACACCCATTTATTAGAAATAGAATGTATTAAAAAAAAAAAAAAGCAGCAGGAGGGAATCACCTCAAGTTGAAGGAGGAAATGCCTGAAGGCATGTAGAAGTGCACTGAGAGAGAGAGAAAAAAAGTCCATATAGATGGGTGTTGGGTCTTAGGTTGGGCCATTGGTGAACCACATGACTGAGGATTAATGTTCAACTGGCTATGTAAACATGCAGACAGTAATGCCAACTTGGACAGCAAAAGTGTGATAAAATAATAAAAAGCAGTTGATAAAATAAGAAGCCTGTTTAAAATGAAGACCACAATGAATTTCAGGCAATTTCAGGTCACAAATCATGTCACACTCCAGCAAGGAGGACATAGCCAATGTTGGGGTCGTTACTCAAAAAAGATTATTTCTTAAAAGTTATTATTTCTCCACTACTGGCTCATTTATCAAACGGGTGCTTTCTCTTCGTCCTTCGCAAATTAAGCTACAGTAGGTAGTTCGGTAGAGAGACGTTTAATAAATTAGTGTTTGCGATTGACAACGCGACTGACAATGTTGTGATAAGTAGGCTATAACTTTGTAACTCGTTACCCCCAACACTGGACATAGCAGACGTATGTAGCCAAGTACGAAGATGTCCGTGGCAGAGACTCAAGAAAAGAACTCGAGCGAAATGTCCCAAACATAATTGTGGACATCTGTAACCATCTAGGCTATATCACTCTTTAATATCGTTAACTTTAAATATTCACATGCATTACACTTTTTATGTTCATAATGGTGCTATACATTTGCAGTGATTACATTTCTATTTATTTTCTAGTTATCTGTATCTCTCTGCATTTGCTTGTTTGTACTTCTTTTTCTTATATGGTGTCTAACATCAGAAACTGCCACATCTAAAAGAAATTTGAGATAGTCAATAAAAAAAAAATCTGTTCTGATTCTGACTTTGATATTTGAATCAGTAAGTGTAAACAAAAGCGTGTTGTTTCACTGCAAACATTAGGCTACATTATCCTTAATTATCCTGTAATATGTGGTTAAAGTAAGAGACTCTGTGAGAGATACTGTTATCAAAGAATGTCATCAGACAGCTGCTGTAAACCATAGTCTCTCATGGTTCGCAAAGATTTCATTTCTGGATCTTAAGTGACATGGCCAATTTATGAACAGCTAGCTAGCAAGATAAGTTGAAAAGGGGAAACTGCACACCAAACAAATGCAGAGTTCAAGGTCCTTCAAGCAAAAAAAGGTTTTACTAAAGATTTACATGGAACAAAATATCAGAAGTGCAATAACAAAAATGTGACAGTGCACAAAATAAAAAGGGAACAAAAAACAAAAGCAATCGTTTCAGTTCATCTTGGACTATCTTCAGTGCGTAAGATTTTACAAATAGTTAACAGCATTTAAATCAAGGCACAGCTCAGAGATTAATTAGCTCATGATTAATTAGATCAGCTGGATAATTGATTGAGAATGCAGTTACATAAAAACATACCAATAAAATATTAACTCACATGGACACTGGACAGAAAAATATCATGTGACCTGTTAAACTGAGAACTGCAGACTCAAAAATGTTTTCTTATGGTAAGTAGTCTCTTTTGATTGGTCTGTGGTCTGCATTACTTTGATGTCATATGCTGCATTCACGCCATGTCATTAATTACCATAGTCTTGAGATAAAAACACTATTCGTAGCTGTTCACATCCTTCAGACTGGCTCTGCGTCAGAATTCGTGTACTGTCTAAGAAGGTACTACATTTGAATTTGAATTTACTTAATGTACATTAAAAAGTATGCTCTATATAGTATAAATGAAATTCGTACATACTACATCCGCTATGTTGTTACTGTCACATGACCTAGCAGCGTCAGTTGCATCACTTCACTTTCATTAATAAATCCCTTCCTGTGGCCTCACTGGATAGTAAAATGTCCATCGAATGCGCACTTCAGAATCTCAGCGGAAGTAGTAGGTCATACCTGGACTTCTCGCCTACTTTTTTTCCCGAATACTATGTATTCGGACATGCTACTCTTTTGCCGTACTGTTTTTCATTTACAAGATAGTTAGGGAGGTATTCGATTTCAGACGTACTGTGGGAATTATGCTTTTCTATGGCAGCACTATCAACTCCTAAATGAATCTCTAGCGTTCATGTGGTTCAGAGATTAGGCTACTTTATGCCCCATCACTGACATGGTTTCTGTTGCCTCTAGGCCAGCATCAGAAAGTTTTTGTACAGTCGTGTTTCGAAAGCAGTGATTGGTGTACAGGATTTCACCAACTTCTGCTCACGTAGCCTATTTGAAGGCGTATTGGATCATTGAGGGCAAACATCATATACGACTACGTATTACGGAGAGCTTACGACCTACTAGATACGTTCTTCCTTAAGAACATTGTAGTTAACCTCTAGTGTGGACTTACGTTCCAATTTAAGAAACAACTTACAAAGAGCTGGTGCAACCCTAAGCAACCAGCAATGCAAAGTAACCAAGCTACACTGTAACAAACATAGCTGGCAATTGACAGCATAACTGCAGAAAGGTGTGAATAATATGCTACAAAAAACTAAAGTTAAATTGTTAACTTACCGTACACCTTTGGTGTAGTTTTGGATTGAGATGTTGTGAGATTGGAAAGCGGATTTTGTGAGCAGTGCAGTGGTGTAATGGCAATTTACAATAAAATCTTTCATTATAGATTTCGTTTCCAAACAAATCAAACATATGGGTGACCCCTTGAACTTGGTAAAAAGATAATCGCTTAACCATCATGTTTGGATGAAAACGATTTTTATTTTTTCATTTATTTTTGCTAATTTTAGTAAACTTTCACGTTAGCGTACAAATTCCTACGCTGTTATTAATACAGGGATCGGCTGGAAATAGCGACCTCTCTGATTGATTAAGTATTAACATTATAATCTGAACGCAATCTTTACATTGCTTGCTTTTCAAATGTCCAGCGGGCCATATTTAAAGACATGGCGGGCCGCCAGTTGCTCATCCCTGCTTTAGATCCACGCACATGACAGCCTGGTCTCGTTGCAACGTAGATCATTAACTTTCTGTAATTTTTGTCCATATTTTATTTATTGTTCAAAGTGCTAGATAAAGTAGATGTCATTTCATCACTTCATGCACACAACAAACAAGTTTTTGCATTTGACTGTTGTTGTATGTTGCCATGTTTTTTTTTAATGAGGAGAAGAGCGCTTTAGAAACTCATTTCCTGTGAAAACAAGTAGTGTGATTACTGTTCTTTTGAAATGACTGGCGCCAGTAATAGTTTGATGACATGAGGTGTTTATGTTAAAACTAGCGTGTGATTTCTGAAATTTGAGAAGTGGTAGTACTACTAGCATACTGCTTTGTAAAGATGTTTTTTTTGTGTGTGTATTTTCATAGACCTTCTCAAAACCACTGAGAAACAGAGGGTTTTGACAATATCAGGAAGTGAATATAATGTGGGGAGAGATAAGATAAGATGTACCCCCACATTCAATTTTCCTCTTGACCATAGATGCCACTAAATCTCATTTCAACACATTTATTGAGTGGTTGCTCTTGGTCTGATTATGTCAAATTAAAGAAATTACTACAGTCTAATAGTTTGCACTTTTGAATTATGAACTTAAGCTTGATAAAGCTGTTGTTATTTCATATTAAAGTCCTGCATGGTTCTGTTTTCCACCACATATCCTGCAGCTTATGTACAGTTATGAATAGATTTAAACCATCAGTTTACACAACAAGGGTTGCTGTTGGAAGTTTGTTTTGTGAATTAGGGCATTCTCTTTCATTCAGGGAAATGCGTCACCCGTGTCAGAGGGAAATTCAGAGGGAACTCAAGAAGTGTGTGCTGAGTTCCCAGGTTTAAGCATGCTATTGACCAAGCAAAATTATTTTTTTACATAAAATTTATATTTATGGAGATTTATAATAAATATTTCATTCTATTCAAGGCTCAACAATAAGTTTTGAGCCTTGTTGTTCTGATTTTTACATACTTCGAATGATTTTGCAATGCATTTTAAATGCAGGTGCAGGTGTGGGTCATCTTACTACTACATCTTCACTGTTTTCTCCCTTACTATATAGTAGTTGAATTTGCAAACAGACATAACAAACCTCTACAGAGCTGACTAGAAATCTCGTGTCGCATCAGAACTTGGATATCATGTGAAATATTGTTAAAAAAAAATTACGGTGCTGTCCCGTGTTTCCTTTCTCTTCCTAAGATTGTTGTGTAAGTCCAAATATAGGCCAAAACATACAGTTTTGTCACTTCCTCTATTGATCAAAACCAGTATGACTTTTTTCCATAGAACACAAAAGGAGATATATTCTTGGATTCAGAGTAAAATTGTAAAAATGGAGATCAGATCAATTCTTCTTTACGAAAACACCTTCTCAGTTCCAGTGTTGGCATGCAGCCTTTTGACTCTGTAGTGCAGCTCAGTCCTATATTTTGTTCATTTTGTGTTAAACAATTCATTGTGTATGTCCTTTTTCACTTGGATTCATGCTGTTCATCAATTCGGGTATCAAACTGACATTAGAAGCATCTGTTGTCTTGCATTGCACAGGAAAGAGACAGAATGATGGACAATTCCCATTAAATATTTTGTATGACATTAAATAGTAGGCTATGTCAGTGACTGCAAGAAACAATGGCTTGTCAGTGTGAATATTTTATGTCAAAAGAAAACCTTTGTTGGTCCCACTTTATATTAAGTGGCCTTAACTACTATGTACTTACATTTAAATTAATCATTTGATACATGTTGATAAAATGTTATTTAATAACGGTAGTATAAATAAGCATATTTCCAGTATGTCCCTCAGGCCTGCATTGTATCGTCAACTCACTCATCAGATTCCTCTGTAATTCTCGGCAAACTTCGACAGTCAGTTGAACCAACTCATTCGGTTCTTTTTGAGTCGGAGGTGCTACTTCGGCTGTGTGTCTTGCATCATCAACCCGGAACTAAAGTTTGATTCAGTTCAATTAGTGAACCGGCTCGACCAGTTACTTCCTGAGAACCGGCTTAAAAGAATGATTCGTTCAAGAATCAAACATCACTATGATGCACTGTGTGTTGTGACACATTCCTCTCATAACCATTATAACAATTTTGTGCGACCTGTGCCACAGTAGACTTTCTGTTGGCTCGGACCAGACTGGATAGTTTTATTGCCCTTGTGCACCAATGAGCCTTGGACGCCCAACACTGTGGTTTGTGGTTTGTCCCTCCTCAGACCACTGTTGGTAAATTCTCACCACTGCTGGCCGGGAGCAACCCACAAGCTTTGCTGTTTCAGAGTCGCCTTGCCATAACAATTCAGCCCTTGTCAGAGTCGCTCAGATCTTTATTCCTGCCCATTTCTCCTGCATCCAACATGTTGATTACGAGAAGTGATCGTCTGCTTAACATCTAATCTACCCAGACCTTAATATGTGGCCTTATTAGGAGATGATCAACAATATTCGCTTCACCTGTGACTGGTCATAATGTTTTGGCTCATCAGGGTACTTCATGTCATTTAGTCATCTGATTGAGGTCCACGATTGAGGTACATCTTTTGGTACACGATAAAAGCTTGTGCATCTTTCTGGACGTCAAAAGGTGCAATGACGTTGCTGCCTATGTGTGGATCAGATACTCTCAGATTTTATCAAAAATATCTTAATTTGTGTTCTGAAGATGAACGAAGGTCTTACGGGTGTGGAACGACACGAGGGTGAGTAATTAATGACAGAAATTTCATTTTTGGGTGAACTAACCCTTTAAGGTGTAGTTTTCCAAAACATATGTTATACTAAGCAAAATTACACTTAAGGTGCTTTAAGCAACTGGACACGGACATCCTTCTACTCCAGAAAACAAATGAAAGCATACAGAACTATGAAGGCATACTAGTTTTTTGTTAGTTGTATTATCTTTTGACAAAGTGGTCACTGCACACACGAGCATTATCCGACTCAGCACCTCCTGACCGCAGATGCAGGATTACAAGTCACTTTTTCCTGCATTTTTCAGTCAATTGCTTGCATTTTTCCACCTGATGAACAATAACTTTTGGTATACGATAAACACACACTGTTTGATCGATTAGAGCAACCATAAACAATGCGGAACATAGGCATTGCATAGTGCTTATCTAATCACTTCCTGCCCTCCATCTGGATTTTGCACCACCAGAGCTGGTAAAAATCACCAGTTCCAGTTTGATTAGCTAGCTGTTTCACAACATTTAAGACTCGTCACAGTTTCTGCTGGGAAAGAGTTGATCAGATGATCAGTCTGCTGGGAAACAGTTCTGTTTACATGTTACCAGCAGCAACAAAAGATCTTATTGTAAAAGTTTACTTTCTTGATTACTTTTTAGTGACATTCTCTAGTACTATTTTCTATCTAGTCTAGTCTAGTACTATTCTCATGACCACACATGTAGTCTTCTCGTGTATGAAAAAGATGTCATAGACCTTTAGTACTGAAACAGCTATTCTCCTCCTGCATGGTAATGCAGGTGACAAACATAACTGAATTGAGGGTGGGGGTGGGGCACATTTCTCAAAGGTTACAGCTGTAGGTTACCAAGAATCAAACACTTTTAGGAAGGAAGCATTTACTGCTGGTGCAGCCAATTACATTCTAGTAAGATCACCTCATGTGTCACCTTAGAGTTAAAATAACCTTGTGGCAGAGCACTGTCTGACAGTCTTGCATGCCAGAGAAAACAAATCATACCACTTTCAATTTTCTCCTCCTAGCTCTTTTCCAACAAGAAAAGACTCTGTAATACTCTGTCCATTTTGCTGAGTCATCCATCATTTCCATTTATTTCACATCCCTCATCACTACAGGCACTACATTACTTTGATTTGTGGCTTCTGAGAAGTGTCGCCTTGTCTCACACAGTGATAAATCTCAAGACATCTGATTCCTTTGATTTGTGTGGGTGGGTGGGTGTTGACTATTCCTTTTACCCTGAGAACTCAGTGCACTATTATTTTCTAGGTCTCTAGCCCAATCATGTTGTCATGTAAACTGTTTTTTGTTGTTGATTTTTCAAACCAAGCCACACAAAATGATCTATATCTTTATAGACTCAGCAAAAAAAAAAAAAAAAAAAAACCTTTTCATGATACTGCATTTTAAAGCTAATTTTGTACAAATCCAAATAAGCTTTATAGACCTTTATGGGAGGCAATGTTGTTTAAACAATGTTTTTCCATAAACAAACATTGCACATATACATTAGAAATTACCCAACCCTCAACCCAAATCAGACAGCTGATCGTCCTTGCAGTGCCAAAACATGTGTAATCATATGTCTCTCCAGAAGTGTTCAAGAACTTGCAAGTGCCTTGGTGGAAGAGTGGAGTAACATATCAACGGCAAATCTGGTTCAGTCCATAAGAGATGAGATGCACTGTAGGACTTAAAGCAGGTGCTGTCAACACCAGATATTTACTGCTATGTCAAAATGTTTTACTTCCACGTCAAATATCTAAAACCTTCAGTTTGGTGACAAAACACCTATTTGTCCAACAATAACAGCAATTGTCTTAAACTGTAAGTAATTCAGCTTATGGTTTTTTAAACCTAAAATCACCACTGAAATGCTACATTCATTTTTTTTACTGCTTGTAGATATTTAACGACAATGAGACAAGCAGTAAAAAGTGCAAGTGCTATTGGACTTTTTATCAGCACTCTTGTAAAGCAGCTCAAATTTGAGGACTGGAACTAACTGTTGTATATGTTGACATTACATATAACATCACACAAGCATGTACAAGTTTAAAAAAAAAACATCTAGAAATATTATGACTGACCAGACGGAGCTTAGCCCATAAGACAATAATATAATAAGATTCCTTCCTTCCACTCTGCTAAATAACAAAAATATTTTAAGCACAACATTGAAATAAGTTGAGAACATTATATGAGAAAATGCCAGCTGCACAATAAATTAATCAAGCACATTTAAATATACATTGCATTCAAAGCAAGAATTACAACCGCTCACTGATTATGGTTTCTATATGAGCAATATCACACGAGTAGCCGTGCAATATGGCTGTATATCAGCACGGCTGTGATTCGGCTGTAGGCACAAGGCCGCAGGTAATCACAGCGTGTTGATATACAGCCATATCGCACAGCTACTTGTGTGATATTGCGTTTATACAACAGTTCGACGGCACGAGTGTGTAAACAATAAAAAGTGTCTTTAAAACCCTTTTGTGCAGTACTATTTCCTTCCGCCACGGCTTCAAATCCAAGTTGACAGTTTGACCAAGCCTCCGTTACTAATTCTAAAACGTCACTTTAGAACTAGTAACGAAGGAATGTTGAATCCCTCCATTGAAACTCATTGAATTTTGTACAGTATTAGAGAAAGAGAGAGAGAGAGAGAGAGAGAGAGATCGCTTGAGCGAGTAGGCTACCTGTGTCTGATATACTGCATAACATTAATTCTTTATGTCGATGTCCATAATATTATATCCATTATAAAAGTCTGCTGAGGAAAGCGATCTTGTAGGCTATTTGTACTTTTTACAGCTATGGGAATTTTCCATAACATACAGCACTAAAACAACGTCCTTTGCAAAAGTACCTTTCAATTTAAAAGTCTCTTGCGACTCACTGACTCATTGGCGTATTAATGTAACTTTCACTCAATCCATATTACGCACTAATGGACATATTTATATAAAATTATATTTATTGAACAACAAATAAACACAATTGTAGAGTTCAGTCAAACGTAAATGCCCGTGACGGTTGTCAAGTGTGCCGTGGATAATTACCAAATGCCAAAAAATAAATAGAAATAAAATATATGCCACCTCGTATCTCTATATTTCCTAATTTTTGTTTTATTTTATTTAAAAAAGATAAAAAGATATAGGTAACCCTTTACGCCTGTATGTGGGTTTTACAAATATTTAACGAATGAAAAGGATCTTAAAAAGCTTGTGACAAAACCTAGTAACTCCATTGGATCCTCAAACTGTCAGTCAAACCTCATAAATCCGCCCCACCTCGTGAATGAAGTGCGCACGCAGTTTGGACATCTCGTCTGTGCAATGCAAAGGTAAATAAAGATCTGATGTTTGGGGAAAAAATTGTAAAGCGTTTACCTTGCTCAAAAAAACATTATGTCTATAAAGGGTAATGTTTTATGTATTTTAAGAGTCTTCGTCTGATATGTCCTATCTAGTTGTAGCCAATATGCTATATAAAGGATGTAAGTTAATTATTATCAAATTTAACATAGCACAATTCGACTTGCTCTGGAACAAGTAATAGATTAATACATAGGCGTAATTTGCGGGTGGGACATGTCCCCACCACTTTTTGCCAGGGTCGATACTGTCCCGACCACTTTTTGAAACATTTTGCGGCACGGATGCATCTAATACGAAAGAAACATCTCTAGTTGATTAGCAATTCGTTCGTTTGTGTTAAAAAATAGCCCCCACCCACTTTTTAAAACAAAGTTACGCCACTGGATTAATAAGACCATAGATTGCCCGTTTTATGTACTCAAAATGAATTATGTCTCATGTTTAACCACTGTAAGAGCCAGCGGCAAATCCCTGAAGCACTGGACGAGATGAAGCTGTTCTCGGCGCCTACACAAACACTGAACGTCCGCTGACGCCCTGGAGCTCACATCTCCGAAAACGTCTAAACAAATTGTAAAATAGGCTCTATGATTAAATATGAGTCCCATATTTCAGGTCTAAACAACTACATTCTCGTCTAAAAAACTATTAAAACTACAGTTCGTGGTACAAGTAGTATTCGTAAAAATTACGGTGGAATTGCTCGGCCGCCATGACAGTCACTTCAAGCGGAGTGATACAAACGGTGAAAAGGAGTGCTGTTATCACTAGAATATCGCACGGCTATCAGCCAATCAGATTCGAGAACCAGACAGAACTGTTGTATGAATAATAATATATTTTGATTTGGTCTTATGACCGGCTAGCACTTAAAGAGGAAGTCTGGCAGGCATTAGAACGTCACTCTCACACATCTTTTCTCTCTGTCTCTAGAGAGAGAATGAAAATAGCAATAGCCCCCGCAAAGGGCACTTTCTGCAGCTTTGCAACAGCAAAACCAAAGTTCCTCTTGACATGAACTGTAAAATGCCATCTACACTATTTAAAGTCCTTGACTAATTCCTTTCACACCGATCAAATCAGAGAAATATCAAGCAGTTCAAAACAGAGAAAATTCTTTGTTGTTGTCCTTTACAACAACATCCAAAAAGAGTGTTTTCAATTGGCATATAATATGTGTGATTATAAGATGTCCCTCCATTCTGTCATTAAAGGCAAATAGAAAAGAAAATTGCATATTATGCATATTAGCCAGTTGCAATTTTGCTACATTTCTAAAAAAATGTGGAAAAAATATTGTAAGATCTGATTTTATCATAAACCAATATATTATTTAATGACATTTTATGTTTTTACCCAAATAGGAGTTTATGGAACTAATAAATATACCTTGACATAATCTGCATAAAAAGGGCAATGCAGTTCTGTGTGCAATGCATTATGAAAACATCCTACAAGTTCATAGACATTGCAGAGGTTGTTGTTTTCTATAATCAAAAAATAATGTCATGCATTTAGTTTGCATTTGAATTGAGCTACATAACTTAACAAAAGACAGATATATGTACTTGTTAAAAACACACGGATGCGGCGTGAGTGGTGACACTGAGTAGTTGAATACACTCTTGTCAAGTGAAATAAAATGCACATTGTCTTACCATGCTAGTGTCCATGTTCAGATACGCACAATCCACAGTCCTCTTTATCCAAAAAGTATAGTAATCCACAGTTCAGAAAAAGTAAAACATAGTTGTTTGTCTTCCCTTTGCATATTTGCAGTTCTATACTGTGTTGTTATGCAATAAAGTTGCATAATCTGGCTGGAATGCATTCCACACTCAAGACGTAAACAACTGCAGAGCTCAAGCCCTGCCCTGAAAAAGAAAAGAAAGAAAATAGAAATCAATAAATACCGTTAACATACCATTAGCCATTGAAAGATGTTTTTAACACAAGCTATGAATATAGCTTTGCTAAGATGAAGGAAAACTGTAGCACCATTCACAAATGTATTTTCTGATTCATTCAGAGGCTTTAGCAAAAGGGAATTAGAATAACTATAGCACTATAAATACTGACAAAAGTTTACCTTTTAACAAAACGAGTATAACTATCACTACTGATCACCTTATTGGCTTTCACTCTTAAATAAAGGTGCGAGGAAGAATCATCGTCCCAGAAGGAAGCCTCTTCTAAAGATGAGCACTGCATATTTTTTATGTCTTCTTTATCAGACACACGTGATTCAAGCCTTGCAGTCTCTACTAATGTGTTGATGAGTTGAATCAGGTATGTTAGATGAGGGAGACATACAAGGCTGAAAAATTCTGCCTCCACAGGCAGCATACAGAGGTAGAAAGGCAACAAGGCACATCCAAATCCAATGCTCGTGTCACATCCTGTCTACTGATATACCTTCATATGATCGATTTTTGAAGGCACCTCACTGTCTATGATATCCCACAATCATGTGCGTGCAATTTTGTGATAGTTGAGCTAAAAAATAAATATGCCATCTGAAAGTTGCAGTTGGTGGTAAGATTTTGTGTAACGTAACCAACCTGTCCAATTTTGATGTTAAATTACTACTGTAGTAATTAAATGTTTGCTTAAGCTCTAAAATTTGCAAAGCTCTAGTTTGTTGTAGATCATTAAACCATTATGCTGCCACAGAAACCTGTCCGAAATCAGTTCCATGAGGTAGCTTTGTGCACAAATGCTGCTTGCAAAGTCATTGCCTAATGCCTAATATAGCAAGAACAGCCTTTCTCAAACCAAAGTGTGGGCTGAGAGACATTTCCTTTATTTTCTTCTTTTTTCTTCTTCTGCACAACAACCCCACTCAGCAGTTTAGATGGATGGATAAACCTCCATTATCCATTATTAAAAACAAAAACAAAAAACCCACCTAACTCTTCCCAAGATAGCTAGAAGATTGTGCATTGGGTTTAATGTACTCTAAGTAACACAGAATACAAAAAAGTCTCATTATTATCATACAAACCTAAACAGCACACAGCCTCACTCTCACCCAATCCTTGTTGTAAAAGGCAAAGGAAACCTAAGCTGAGCTGGGGAAGTCCACCAGATAAACTGAAAATACTGGTAAGAAAGAGAACACAAGACAGAAAAAGAATAAAGACCATGTCTAAAAAAAAAAAGAGCGTATTATGAAAACTAGGTCAAGGTCAAGATAGATATTTGTTCCTTATCACCTCTTAAATCACTTTTAACTAAACATTTAAAATCTGTTGCATCAGTGACTTGGACCGTGTCTCAAGTTCACACAAAACTATACTGTTGGCAATGGAAACAAAATGTATTCTCCATTTTGCAGACAAGTCTCCAATTAGTTTTCAAAGGTGACAAGTTTGACAGTTGTAATCTGCACTTGGCATTCGAGTGGCTAGACAAATTAACACTCTCTCACTCTCTAAACACACAATATGGGACTAATACAAAAGAAGTGAAAACTGCTATTAATAGACATGTCTGCAACCCACGAGTTACAAAACTCTGTGACAACATTTCCTCCATGCATTGAAACCTCTGCAACCAATTACAACTGCTATCTGGAAATGACTCATTGTTCTGAAGTTCCTTATTGCTTCCACTGTATTGTACAGTGGGTACGGAAAGTATTCAGACCCCCTTAAATTTGTCACTCTTTGTTATATTGCAGCCATTTGCTAAAATCATTTAAGTTCATTTTTTTTTCCTCATTAATGTACACACAGCACCCCATATTGACAGAAAAACACAGAATTGTTAACATTTTTGCAGATTTATTAAAAAAGAAAAACTGAAATATCACATGGTCCTAAGTATTCAGACCCTTTGCTCAGTATTTAGTAGAAGCACCCTTTTGATCTAATACAGCCATGAGTCTTTTTGGGAAAGATGCAACAAGTTTTTCACACCTAGATTTGGGGATCCTCTGCCATTCCTCCTTGCAGATCCTCTCCAGTTCTGTCAGGTTGGATGGTAAATGTTGGTGGACAGCCATTTTTAGGTCTCTCCAGAGATGCTCAATTGGGTTTAAGTCAGGGCTCTGGCTGGGCCATTCAAGAACAGTCACAGAGTTGTTGTGAAGCCACTCCTTCATTATTTTAGCTGTGTGCTTAGGGTCATTGTCTTGTTGGAAGGTAAACCTTTGGCCCAGTCTGAGGTCCTGAGCACTCTGGAGAAGATTTTTGTCCAGGATATCCCTGTACTTGGCCGCATTCATCTTTCCCTCGATTGCAACCAGTCGTCCTGTCCCTGCAGCTGAAAAACACCCCCACAGCATGATGCTGCCACCACCATGCTTCACTGTTGGGACTGTATTGGACAGGTGATGAGCAGTGCCTGGTTTTCTCCACACATCCCGCTTAGAATTAAGGCCAAAAAATCTTGGTCTCATCAGACCAGAGAATCTTATTTCTCACCATCTTGGAGTCCTTCCATGCGGGCTTTCATGTGTCTTGCACGTCCCGAGGTAAAACGGAAAAGCAAATGGAGAATAATTAGCATAGCTGCTGTTCATAACATTAAGCAAAGATAGTCATGTGCAATTGATCTGATATGAGATGGATTATGTGAATGCTTGGCTGAAGAGATGTGTCTTTAATCTAGATTTAAGCTGGGTGAGCGAGTCTGAGCCCCGAACATTATCAGGAAGGCTATTCCAGAGTTTAGGAGCCAAATGTGAAAACGCTCTCCCTCCTTTAGAGGACTTAGCTATCCTAGGTACAACCAGAAGTCCAGAGTTTTGTGATCTTAAAGAGCGTGAAGGATTGTAGGGCGATAAAAGATCGGTTAAGTACACAGGAGCTAAACCATTTAGAGCCTTATAGGTCATTAGCAGTACTTTATAATCGATACGGAACTTAATAGGTAACCAGTGAAGAGATGATAAAATTGGTGTTATATTTTCTTGACCTGGTAAGAACTCTAGCAGCTGCATTTTGTACCAATTGTAGCTTGTTTATTGAGGAAGCAGGGCAACCAGCTAGTAATGCATTACAGTAATCTAGTCTAGACGTCATGAAAGCATGAACTAACTTTTCTGCATCAGAAACAGATAACATATTCCGTATCTTAGCAATGTTTCTGAGGTGGAAGAAGGCTGTTTTTGTAACATATGAAATATGATTTTCAAAGGACAAGTTGCTGTCTAATATAACACCCAGGTCTTTAACTGTCGAGGATGGAGTAACAGTACATCCTTCTAAATGCAAATTGTAGTCTGAGAGATTCTGTGTACAGGTTTTTGGCCCAATAAGTAATACTTCAGTCTTATCTGAATTTAATAGAAGAAAATTACTAGTCATCCAATGTTTTACTTCTTTAACACACTCTGTCAGATTGGATAATTTAGAGTTTTCATCTGGTTGTGTTGAAATATATAACTGAGTATCATCGGCATAGCAGTGGAAACTAATTCCATGTCTTCTTATAATATTACCAAGTGGCAGCATGTATATTGAAAATAGCAGAGGGCCTAACACAGATCCTTGAGGCACTCCATAATTTACTATTGTTATCTTAGATTTTTCCCCGTTTAAATAAACAAAATTGTGACGGTCTGATAGATACGACCTAAACCATCGTAATGCCTGTCCCTGGATACCAATGTAATTCTGTAGTCGATCTAGGAGTATTTTATGATCTATAGTGTCGAACGCAGCACTGAGATCAAGTAACACTAGTATTGAGATACAGCCTTGGTCAGAAGCTAGAAGTAAGTCATTTGTAATTTTAACGAGCGCAGTTTCTGTGCTATGATGAGGCCTGAATCCTGACTGAATTTTTTCATAGATAGCATTTTTTTGCAGGAAGGAGCACAATTGGACCGACACCACTTTTTCTAATATTTTCGATATAAATGGAAGATTTGAAATGGGTCTGTAATTTGCCAATACATTTGGATCTAATTGTGGTTTCTTAATGAGAGGCTTAATAACTGCTAACTTGAACGGTCTTGGAACATGACCTAGAGATAAAGACGAGTTAATAATATTGAGAAGAGGCTCTTCTGCTACAGGTAACAATTCTTTCAGTAGTTTAGTGGGTATTGGATCTAATAAACATGTTGTTGGTTTAGACGCTGTGATAAGTTTATTTAGCTCTTCCTGTCCTATAATTGTTAAGCACTGCAACTGTTCTTGAGGGACGATAATTGAGGCTGAATCATAAAACTCTGTCAAGGGTTGTACATTTACAACCGTATTTCTGATGCTTTCGATTTTTTCAGTAAAGAAATTCATAAAGTCATCGCTACTAAACTGTAATGAAATGTTTTGTTCTGGTGATGTCTGTTTATTTGTTAATCTAGCCACTGTACTAAATAAGAACCTTGGATTGTTTTGGTTATTTTCTATGAGTTTGCGGAGATGCTCGGCCCTGGCTGCTTTTAGAGTCTTTCTATAACGGGACGAGCTGTCTTTCCACGCGATTCTAAAGACCTCTAAACGAGTTTGTCTCCATTTGCGTTCTAGATTACGAGTTTCTCTTTTGATAGCGTGAGTAATATTGTTGTACCATGGTACAGTATTTTTCTCTCTAACCTTTTTTTAATCTCATCGGTGCAACAGTATCTAATGTACTAGTGAAAGTGGTGCACATACTGCTAGTAATTTTCTCAAGATCATTTGTGTGTTTGGGTACAATGAGCAGGTGAGACAGATCAGGCAGTTTATTTGTGAATCTATCTTTAGTTGTCGGAAGAATTGTTCTACCTAGTCGATATCGTGGCGCAATTTGACAAATATCAGCAGTATGCAGTACGCATGTTACAAGGTAATGATCAGTGATATCATCACTTTGCGGTAGAATTTCTATATCAGTAGGATTGATTCCATGTGATATAATTAAATCTAGTGTATGATTAAGACGGTGAGTGGGTCCAGTGACGTTTTGTTTGACCCCAAACGAGTTTAGTAAATCTGTAAACGCAGCCCCTAACGCATCATTTGTATTATCTACATGAATATTAAAATCTCCAACAATCAGCGCTTTATCAACGTTGACCAATAGGTCTGAGAGAAAGTCTGCAAACTCTTTTAGGAAATCAACATAAGGCCCTGGAGGTCTATAAACAGTAGCCAAAGCAAGAGATAGTAGCGACTTTTTATTTATATCTGAGAGTGTAACGGTTAGCACGAGAATTTCAAATGAATTAAACCTGTAGTTTGTTTTCTGGGTAACGTTAAGAATCTCTCTATAGATTGTTGCAACACCACCGCCACGGCCAACCGGACGGCATTTATTTTTATAACAGTAGCCAGGTGGACAAGACTCATTAAGACCGAAATAATCATTTGGTTTAAGCCATGTTTCAGTAAGGCAAATTACATCAAGACTATTATCTGTGATCATTTCATTTATAATAACCGCCTTAGGTGTCAGCGATCTAATGTTTAGTAGCCCTAGCTTTAGAAATTGTTTTTGTTCGGTAATTTTGCGAATTTCTGGTTTGATCACGATCAGATTTTTTCTAGATCCTTTATTTTTATTGTTGAACCTCACTATTCGGGGAATAGACACAGTTTCTATAGACTGTATTACACTCACATTTCTATCAATTAAGTGGGTAGAACACAGACTGTGATTTGAGGTTTGACTTACTAGTCATACGGTGCGAAGCGTCTTGGAGATGTTCTCCGACAGAAGATCAGCTCCGATTCTGCTGGGGTGCAGGCCATCAGCACGGAAGAGCCTAGGTCGCTCCCAGAAAAGATTCCAATTATTTATAAAGAGCAGCTTCTGTTCAGTACACCAAGACATTAACCATTCATTTAAAGCAAATAATCTACTGGTACTTTTAATGAGGAAAAAAAATGAACTTAAATGATTTTAGCAAATGGCTGCAATATAACAAAGAGTGACAAATTTAAGGGGGTCTGAATACTTTCCGTACCCACTGTATATTGAAGTGGAGCTTTGTAAAATGGCGAGACGGCCATTTGGCATCATAATTTAAAAACACACCAATGACAAATTATCAGCATGTGCCAGATTATTTTCACCCGTGTGTGATCTTGTTGATATATGGTAACAATCAAAATCTATCACAATGAATCACACCACTACAAACTTTGATTTTAAGCAAAAAGGTTTTTGAAAAAAGACAAAAGGTATAAGACCTTGTACTTAACGGCCTTAGTAAGGGAAAGAACTACAATACCATGAAGCACGCAAACAGCATGATCAAATAGAAAATGCAAGTATAAAACTACTCATTTGCAAATGCTGATATATATAAAAACAATATATTTTTAGTTTATTGCAAAATATGCATATATATCCAAACATGAAGTATTTTAAGAGCGTATAGAGATGACTTGTGTCATTCACAGTGCTTCGTGGGAGTGGGTGGAGCTAAAGAGCTATTTTGCTTTGCTGTTGCATTTTTCAACTCTGATTGGTGTAATTTATTGTACAGCATCACAGGTAATATATTTTTTCACCAGGAATTCCACTGTTAAACACGATTATTTTAAAAATAAGCTGAAATAACGCAGACTGACCGCTTCAGCAGAATTAAGAACCATTGATTAACAACCTCGTAGCTCACAGTAGGTCTGTCTTTAAAGTTATCGTTGAAAATCCAATTTCCTATGAAGAAAATGAATGGAATTTTTACTTCCAGAACCGACTGTTGCGTTCTATTCAATTGCATTATTTAATTTGAATGTAATATGTTTAATACTTCCTAATTTCCTTCAAATGAACCAAATATAGAAAAAAAAAATATTTAGATGGAAGGTGTAGGAACATACTGATTTTTTGGCATTTCTTCTCAGCACTTCACAGGAAAGGAAAACATTAAATTCTTAAATTATAAATGGAAAACAACGTGACAATGATTAAACAGATTTTATTGACAGAAAACAAAAAGCTGATATGATAAACAATAGAAGCTTTGCAAATATCAGTATATAATATATGATATAAATTCATAAGTAGGCTATAATGCTTACAGCTTTCTCAAAACCTGACAAATGTACTATCAGACAAACATTTACCAACTTTTACCATTATTTATTATCATATTACTACACATAATATGACATTTAAAATGCAATAGCATTATTATTAAATAAGTTATGATATTCATTATAACAGGGTTTCTGCAGGTTTTATAAAGTTAGATTTAAGACTTTTTAAAAACCAAGTAAAGAAAATGTAAGGAATGAAGTGAAGGGAACACAACATGTCAAAATGTCTAGATATGAATTGTACTAGTAACACTACAAAGTTTCAAAATACAACTTCCCACTGATCTCCATTACTAATTCATTTAAAAAAAAATTAAGACTTGAATGTTCTTGATGTTCTCAGTATTCTCAGTCTTGTTTTCAAGTGCAAATGTCAAAAGAGTCTTAAATCAAGATACATTTACTTCACAATCTGCCAATGGGCTCAGAAAAATTAGAAAAGTTAATTCAAAGAGAAAACAAGTTTTCATACTCCATTGACATTTGTTTTTGTTTTAAGTGTAAACTTAATTTTGCTTAGACTTTATTTCTTTATTTTACATCTCAAGCAAATGTATCTTGATTTAAGGATGTTTAAATATTTGTATTGGAAAACGACAAAAATACTGAGATACTGGGAACTAAAAAACACTAACATTTATTTTTCGCTCTGCATGCAACATTTAATGCAGGAACTTGATGAATGTAGTCTAAGTTTTTCTGTTCTGATATAAAACCTGCAAGAACCCTGATAAAAAAAGATACCCTACTCAAAGTAGTGAGTACTTTAGATAGCATGGCACACAGCAACAACCAATTCAATCCTTACAAAAACTTGAGTGTTTTTATTCATATAAGAGTATTTGCTAAGGTTATGCCTTTATCATAACATCACTTTCTCTGTTAATTAAGACAGCGTTAATTAAGCATTTTATGTTGAGTGGATTAAACTATAGTAATGCATTAGATGTGTGTACTCACTGGCACAGCATTTCATTGCATTTTGCTTCCACAGCGGCAATTCAAATACTTGCCCTGGCTGTACAGTTACTTTGCTCCCACATACAAAGAGTCTCAAATTACTGTAAACAAGCCAGTACATATGTAGATACATGTCTGGGTAATAACAGCAAAACTAGAGAGAGACATTTACTCTCTCCCTCACACACATTTTATCCACTTTTTCAGGAACTATGTGCCATGCTACATTTATATATAATATTTATATTATATATATATATATATATATATATATATATATGTGTGTGTGTGTATTTATATATATGCGTTTTTGAGCCATATAAAAAGTCAAATATACAGTACTGTGCAAAATCTTGTTAGATTTAAAAAAATTAAATAAATAATAATGTAATTATCCAGTGAGTTTTTTGTATGCACAAGGTATGGTCAAAACAGAGATTTGGTATCACCGTCATTGAGCCAGTCTGGGACTACATGAAGAGACAGTCAAAAACTATGACAGATTAAATCCATAAGACCATCTTAAACGCCTGGAGATATCTACCTGCAAACTACTGTGAAACATTTTAGGCACTTGTGAAAAAATGCTGCACCATAATGATGTTTTCAAAAATAATGCCATAAATAGATTTTATTTATCATATATCATATATTAATCAAATCAATATTTGTTATGACCTCCTTTTGCTTTTAAAACAGCTTTTGTATACTTGCACGCTGTTTTTAAGGTAGCTTTGCAGGTAGAGATAAATAACCGTCTTTTGCACAGTACTGTACACACTAAACATACATATTCTCCTTGGTGTCCATAGAATGAGATCTTGATAAGTAGAAATTAAAAAATATTTTCCCCTTAATTTGCATACTAATTATGTCATGCTACATAGTAACTCAGTGATCTCTATGGAATTTAGCATCATCACCATAGTGAGTCAGAATGGGAAATTAATTTACCTATACTTTCTTTTTCAAGAAAACCTGTGCTCATTTGGGGGAGGGGTACATGTAGTTAGTATATTTATGTTTTATATATAATAGAGTTATATTAAAGCTTCATTATCATTCTCTCAATAATTGATAATGTAACGTCATTTTTGTGTCAGTGCCCTCTTTACAGTATTTCTGCCTTTGGTGTAGCACAAGACAGAGTCACAATTACTTTTGTATGTAAAAAAGACAAAAACACAAAGCACTAAAATCTATAAAGCTGTGAGAGGCTAAATGCTGCTAAAACAGTAAAAACTCTGACAACAGATTACTCTAAATTGTAATGCTGACATGCACTCCCTGTAAAGCTGCTTTGAAACGATATGTATTGTGAAAAGCGCTATACAAATAAATGTAAAAAAAGAAAAAGAAAAAAAAAAGGTGACTGTTTAAGATCCTCCCTTATGGTTGGCAGTCCAGATTTTTATCAGCTACACCACACCATTCATTCCAGTGTCACTTGCCCTGTGGTAAGTAAATAAATAGCATTGTCAATTTGTCACTTTCTGTTAAAGGGAAATCTTTTTGTACATGACCCAGAAGTAGATCTATCATAATCTACACAACATTAATTGAATGGTCCTCAAAGGTCCTTGAATGGCAGAAATTTCTTCCAGTTAGAATGACAGTGCTAATCTTACATATTAAAACCAACTTTGTTAAAGGAGCGCACCTGTTTTTAGCCTTTCGACAGTAAAACCAAACAGTGATCAATGCACCAACAATCCCGATCCCAATCACAATTAAAGCAGTACCCCAGTCAGGTAAACCAGCTTAAATACATGCAAAAAGAAAACAGAAAATGTAATTATGGTATTATAATGAATAACAAATAGCATCAAAACTGACTTTCAAAAGGCAAAACACTACCTTTTTTGTTGTCATCTTGTTTTTCCTCAGGTTCTATAACTTTAGACAAAGACACAAACATGCACACTTTATATACACTGAAAAACAACAGAATTAAAAAAGGCCTAAAACAGCTTCCAGAGCATGTATGGTGTGAGGCTTTATCAAGTTTACCTGTATAATTGATTGCACAGTGAAACTGTAACAGAAGAAAAAGACATTGTTAGAACCTCACATGTCCTCATGACAATGCATTTAGCGTAGGGGTGTGCAACTCTGGCCCTCAAGAATCACTTTCCCCTTACGACTGTTTCACACATACTCCGTTTGCAGCGCGTATGCGATGCAGGAGCAGCACGCACTATTGTGCTTTCACATAGGCTATGCCGCGTTTGCAGTGCGCAACTGATCCGTGGCTGTATATCACAAACACAAATCCAAAAGGTTTTTTTTTTTTTTTTTTTTTTAATTCAACAATTGTTACTGAACATGGCTCGTCAGGATTGCGATTCTCTTTGTATACACTCTTTCTTAGATGTCACGTTTAAACTGCATTTAAACATCGTTTTATTCAATTCATTGGGCCTACTAAACTTTTATATAGGCTACTTTAGATTTATATATTACGTTGCTCACATTTAAAAAGAGGCTATATGTTAAAATCACAAACATTTTAAATTAAAACTTTCAATAGACAAAAAAGGGCCTTCTTTCGCTTTAAATCGTTTTACAAGAAATCCTACAGGTCATAAAGGAATTTTTTCCCACCTCCACAAAGAGACGAGTGCTATCCATTATGTCTCCTTGTTTAAAGGTAAGGTGTCATTTTCTTGTCATCGCGAGATAACAAAAGTTGTTTTCTCAAGATAACGACTTAATTTTCCCGTCATCTCGACATAAAAAAAGTTATTTTACAATGATTGTTTGATTCTGAAACACACTGCACCCGGCCGGAGTCTGCTGGTAACGAACACAATTTTCACGCATCTGATCGACAGATAATCCGCGCGCTCTAATAGGCCTATGTTGTGGATATTTCAGCTGAATGTTTACTTCGCTTAATAATAAAGTCTACAATAAATAAATAAATAAATATTATCAACCACTTTTTAATCAAATGTACGCTAAACATTTTATTTAACGTGTTTAAACTATCAACAGAGCATTCAACACCTCAAGCGCAGGCAAGGATGCCAGATTATTCTATAACTATTCTAAAAACTTTTAACACTGCTTGGATTCAACCCACTTTATTTTCCTCATTCCTTTGAAATAAAATTATATTACATAATTTGTTATTTTTATTCATTATGATAGGCTGTGACTGATATCATGGCTTCCTCCTTCTAGCCATGCTCTTCCATTAAAATGAGGTGCAACAGTCCAGAATTTTTTTTTTTTTCCAAAAAACAAAAAAATGAATCCAGCTAATATAAGCTAAGTACAATCTTGGGATGCTGTTTGAGAAGAGCGTTTATGTGTATGTGTTTGGTTTCTTACAAAGAAATGTAGAGAATACAATAGGATACACACTATCACTGAACTAAATGCATAGGCTATAAATCATATTTCTTATCAATATACATTATGTGACAGTGAGGTAAACTAACAGTTTACTGAAACTGCGATGATTAAAATGGAGTCTTAAAGATGCACAATAAGGTGCAAACAGAATACTAGGCGACATCAAAATTAATTTTAATAAACAATAACTTTAGTATCACACCGAACACTATTGTGGTAGTGAAACTGTGATGAGTCATAGCAGTCAGAACGTAACGATAACATTTACACTTTCAAACAAACAAACAAACAAATAAACAAAAAAAAAATCATATTCAAGCAACATTAGTTAAGTTAATTAGCCTACTTAACGCACAAATTATAGCGATCACGAAGTAGCAAGTTCTTCACTCTCTCTGTCCCAAACGCGTACTGGGCCAATATGAACTAACAGTAGGCCTAAGGTGGATATACCGCACCCCATCAGTTACATTTGTTTCTATACTGTCACCTGTTGGCACATTTGTTTAACTTAGAGAAGATAAGTCGTGATAATGTTATGTGCTTTTGTTATGTCGAGATCACAAGAAAATAAGCCTGATTTAGAGATTTTTTTTTATTGAAGCATAAATGAAACGGACACATTTGTTGCTGGTACCTGAATGCTGTCACAGCGAAGCTCCAACTGCAGGTCCTTACAGGCGCTGACGGTCAGATTTCCAAGTGTCACTGCCACTACAAAATCCATTTTCTCTTTGCCGTCTGAATGAACAATGCATGTTCCATTCTACGCACAGAAGCACAAAAGGTCATTCCAAACACATTTACTCTTAATATTATACTTAAAATCCTAAACAACAAAACGTGCCCACCAGAAAGTACCACGCATATTCGCAATCCCTCGAGCCGAGGTTGCTCAGGATTACCGGGTACGTGTAACCCTCAGTCGTGCGCAGGCTCTCACATGACATTTCCTGTTTTGCAGGACATTCTGTCAAAGGCAAGATATTTTTTTATAACACGATATTTTGAAAAGTAGACAAAGTTGAAAGCACTGAAGAACAATCAAGCGCGCGATGACTTCATGCTGCTACCAGTTAAACCGCTTCCTCTGATACACTACTGCATCTCTCCTGTCTATTAAGTTATGCAATTTTCATTCATGGGATTGAAACTAAATAATGGATAATTTATAAATACGTTACGATGATTCACCACGCTTACAGGTGACGAGTAGAAACAATAAGTTATAATTGTAATACTGTTTTTTTTGCATTATGTCCCTGCGGCTTCAAGCCTCGTAAATCGTGGAGAAAAAAGCTCTTACCGTCCGGTTTTTTAGATCCTGCAGATCGAATGACCGAGAGTATAAAAACGGCAAATAGCATTTCTCTCATGACTGTCCCACTCCTAACCATTCCTCCACGCTGTCCTTCGCTTGAGGTTGAAGTAGTCAACCTATATACCCCTGACGTAGGGGGGTGGAGAAAGCGCCCCCTCTTATCATTGGTCGCGAAAGGGTGTGGGTGAGGTAGCTACCCGACACCAACGTGACTGAGACTATTGTATACTATATTAATTTTGTTGTTGTAATAAAATGATTTCCATTAAATACCATCACCCTATGTCAGCATGGCTTATATTTAAAACGTGCATTTACTGTTCAAATTAAATAACATTGAAAGAAAAACAATAACGACAGCAAAGATGTTAGAAATTAAACTACAATGGAAAAGTCATTAGACAAGATTTAATAGCGTTTTTTTTTTTCTTTTAGAGTCGCTGCTTTTTTCATCAGTCACTGACTAGCCCGGATACCTGGAGAGCAAAACATCCATAGAACTGCATTACTATGGAATCCCAAGTCTGCCAAAATTAAAAATAAATAAATACATAAATAAATATACAAAGAAATGTAAAAAAGCAAAAATAAATAAATAAATAAATATACATAGAAAAGCAAAAAAAAAAAACATTATTTAAACATTTATTTCCTTATTTATGTATATATTTCTTTCCACATTTATTTATTTTTTTCTTTTATTTATTTATACATTTATTCATTTCGATTTTTATTTCCACATTTATTTATTTCCATATTTGTTCACTTCCACATTTATTCATTTTTACATTTCTTTATTTTTATATTTATGTATTTTACATTTCTTTGTCCGTAGTGTAATGAGAAGGGCGTGGTTTACCTCAGACATAGCAATCGAGCTCAGAGTAGGCGAGAGCGAAGCGTTGAGGCCACAGTGACACCTTGTGGTGTGCCCGAAATACAAGAACTGTAGCCTACTGACGTTGATTCTGGGGTGAATGATTTGGATATGGCCAAAATCTTATATCACAGGTTAAGTAATATCACCCTAACTGTACTGTGTGACATGGATAGGCTACACTTTATTCGTGACATGGCCATAGAACATCATCTGGTCTGGATTTGTAAAATGTCCTGCACTGGCAAACATGAACAGCAACATCTTCAGCAGATCTGATAACAGGGACTCTGAAATAGAAGCGCTTGTTATTTCCCATTATTAATCATTTGAATGAATAGGCTTGATTGAGATTCGGACACCGGTCAGAACACGGAAAGGATCGAAGCAGTGCACATATAGGCTACAGTGAAGTCGGCGCAAGCATATTGATCAATGCATTTGAAACGACACCACAAATTCACTTCATATTCATATTTCCTACTTTTACATGCACAACATGTGACAAACGCTTAAAATACTATGCATATTTCAAAGATCCAAAATAGAACGAGGCATCGGTTACAGTAGAGCATTTTGTCACATCGCGTCTCCCCTCGTGGGGACATTCTAAAACGCTTAACGTTAAAATTGAAAATAAATAAAATAAAAAATTGAAAATAAAAAACGTGATATTAACAGACCAGACTCACTAAACATCATCATAATAAAATATACTATGTACAAAAAAGTTTAATAACACGTTAAGCCTTTTCCTCCCATAGAAAACCGTTATAAGAAAACACTTAACGTGGCTTAATGTACTGAGACAGTGATTTTAAAAAACCAAACTCACTAAACGTCATTCTAATAAAGCATACTATTTACAAAAAATCAGATGAGCCCTGAATATGATCTCAACGTTTTTTAAAATCACTGTCTTAGTACATTAGCTAAGCCGCGTTAATTTTCTTATCAGTTTTCTATGGGAGGAAACGGCTTAACGTGTTATTAAACGCGTTAAGATCATTTGATTTTTTGTATGAAAAATTATTTATTATTATGATGTTTAGTGAGTTTGGTTTTTTAAAATCACTGTCTCAGTACATTAAGCCACGTTAAGCGTTTTTCACGTTAAGCGTTTTAGAATGTCCCCACGAGGGGAGGGGAGATGCTCTACTGTAATATGTAATATGATGCATATATTTAGCTAAATGCTCATCTCTAGAGTTCATTTTTCTAGCTGACTAACGAGTTTATGGTCACTGAATATGTTTGTTGTGAGGTAAATGTGACGTTACGTGACATATACAAGCTGTTTTATTAACGTCTTTCTGCGTTTGAAACATTGATTGAGCGTTTACAAGAGACATGATACGGATTTCGTTAAGTTGTACTGTATCTTTTTAAGATACCTTTAGATGTTCATTCATGTTTATTTTGCGCTGTAACTGGTATTAAAGCGGAGGAGAGGATCAGTTCACGTGCGCTTCAGGCTGCCGCTTCTCTAGAACTGAGGCGATACAGCGATCTGTCACGCCAAAGCGGTAGCCTATTTATTTTTTATTTTGTTGCAAAATGGGCAGAATTTGAAATATGAGACTTGGTTTCATGTCAAAAGCAACAAAGCTTATTGCGATTTATTGTATGGTTAAGTATCCTCGTGCTTTAAAGGGTTAGTTCACCCAAAAATGAAAATAATGTCATTTATTACTCACCCTCATGCCGTTCCACACCCATAAGACCTTCGTTCATCTTCAGAAAACAAATTAAGATATTTTTGTTGAAATCCGATGGCTCAGTGAGGCCTGCATAACCAGCACCCACGTAGGAGGCGACGTTCCCTAAAAGTTCTCTAAAGGTGACGAAAATTCTGAACCTTTAGAGAACATTCGGGACGTTCCTAAAACGTCCTCTTTTGGTAATGAAAGTGCTGCAGTTCAAGGTTCTTTATATGACTTTAGGGGGACGTTCCATTTTGGTTATTTTATGGTCAAAAAAGAATGTTACAAAGAGGACATTTGGGACATTAACAGAACGTTCCCACACGGTCCTCTGTTGGTCATTTAATAACGTTCCCAATATGAGTTTAGAGGGACGTTCTATTTTGGTTATTTTATGGTTGCGCAAGAACGTTACAAAGAGGACATTTGGGAAGTTAACAGAACGTCCTATAGTAATAGTCCCCTAAACATTCCCAGAATGTCCTGAATGTTCCCTGAAGGTCCACCAAATAACGTCCCCCAACCCTTAAAAGAACTCCACATCGTGACCGTCTCTGAACGTTCTGGGAACATTACTAGGTGACAGGTTACACTGCTAGAAATTTTATGTTCCCAGAACATTCTCAGAACGTCCCCACTGTGTTAATAACGTTGTCTAGTAACGTTCCCAGAACGTTCAGAGACGGTCACGATGTGAAGTAACCAAAAAAAAAAAAAACCCAAAATAGAACGTCCCCCTAAACTCATATCGGGGATGTTATTAAATGAACAACAGAGGACCATGTGGGAACGTTCTGTTAATGTCCCAAATATCCTCTATATAATGTTCTTATGTGACCATAAAATAACTAAATTGGAATGTCCCCCTAAAGTAATATAATGAACCTTGAACTGCAGAACTATCATTACCAAAAGAGGACGTTTTAGGAATGTCCCTAATGTTCTGTAAAGGTTCAGAATTTGTGTCACCTTTAGAGAACTTTTATGCAATGTTGTGCAAGGTCACAAGAACGTCGCCTTCTACGTGGGTGTTTTATATAAAATAATAAAGTTTGAAGTCACCGTTATGGAGGTGAGCGTTTAGTGAACAGTTAGTTTCTTTCCTTTTTAACAATTTTTTTTTTAAATTTATTATACAGAGATTTTTAAGCAGTGTCTCTTAGACTCAGAAAGACATCATGAATCAGCGTATGAACCTCAACAATGGTGACAATAAAAAAAAAAAAACGAGGCGAGAATATTTTTGGTGCACCAAAAAAAATAAAATATCGACTTATATAGTGATGGCCAATTTCAAAATACTGCTTCATGAAGCTTCGGAGCGTTATGAATCAGCGTTATGAATCAGCTGTTCGGAGCGCCAAAGTCATGTGATTCCAGCAGTTTGGCGGTTTGACACGTGATCCGAATCATGATTCAACACAAAAGATTTATAACGCTCCGAAACTTCATGAAGCAGTGTTTTGAAATCGGCCATCACTATATAAATCGTTTTTTTTTTTTTTTGGCGCACCAAAAATATTCTGGTCGCTTTATAATATTAATATTGAACCACTGTACTCACATGAACAGATTTAAATATGTTTTTAATACATTAATGGATCTTGAGAGAGGAAATGTCATTGCTGGCTATGGAGGCCTCACTGAGCCATCGGATTTCAACAAAAATATCTTAATTTGTGTTCCGAAGATTAACGAAGGTCTTACGGGTGTGGAACGGCATGAGGGTGAGTAATAAATTACATTATTTTCATTTTTGGGTGAACTAACCCTTTAACCCGTGATATAAGATTTTGGCCATATCCAAATCATTCATCCCAGTATCAACGTCAGTAGGCTACACTTCTTGAATTTCGGGCACACCACAAGGTGTCACTGTGGCCTCAACGCTTCGCTCTCGCCTACTCTGAGCTTGATTGCTATGTCTGAGGAAAAACCATGCCCTCCTCATTACCCTATGGACAAAAAAATGTAAAAATACATAAATGTAAAAATAAAGAAATGTAGAAATAAATAAATGTGGAAATGAACAAACATGGAAATAAATACATAAATATGGAAATAAATAAAAATCGAAATGAATAAATGTATAAATAAAAGAATAAATAAATAAATGTGGAAAAATATAAATATGTACATAAATAAGGAAATAAATGTATAAATAATTATTTATTTTAGTTTTTTTTGCTTTTCTATATTTATTTCTATATTTATTTATTTTTAATTTTGGCAGACTTGGGATTCCATACATTACAGGCCTGTCAATTTTCCATCTCAAAAGAAGAAAAACAAAAGTATGTGAACAAAATGCAAGTTTTGTTCATAACATAAACTACACAGACATAGCTATAGCCACATAAAAGCAGGATGGATCTAAAAAGCGTACACAGTGCTATACATGACTATACAGATGTTTTGCAATTTCTCCTCTTAGTCTTTCATTCAAAAATTTCACAGAAATCTAACCTAAAGTCAAATAGTTGAAGGAAAAAAGTTCTTGTCATAAAACATTTTTTTTCTGAAATATATGTATTCTACAATTATTGGCACCCCTTTAACTTTTGTGAATATTTTGAATATATATAATTTATAATTATAATTTATAAATATACAAAATGTCAGCACCCTTACTTGATCACTATGAAGTAAGGCTGCCAATCATATTCAGATCTGAATCCATTCCAGTATACAACATTCACTTTATTTAACAATCATTTAGCCATTTCACACAGAAATTTGTCACAATACATTAGCAAAATCAGTCACAACTGACTTTCATGCCAACTTTGTCTGTAAGCCCAAAGGCATCTTTAGACACATTCAGAAACAGCACAACATTGATTTCCCCTAAATGATGTTGCAACTGACAATAGTATGGAAGCTTATTTCCACCATGGAATAATAATAATAATAATAAAAAAAGATAACTGCGACTTTTAATCTTGCAATTCTATTCTATTTTATTATTTTTTTTGCATGATATAAAGTAACAATTCGAGTTTTAAAGTCAGAACTGCGGGATGTAAACTTGCAATTGCGAGAAATAAAGTCAGAATTGCGAGATATAGACTAAACTTTTTTCTCGCAATTCCGACATTTTTCTCGCAATTGCGAGTTTATCTCGCAATTTTGACTTTTTTCAGAATTGTGACATGAGATACTGTATAAACAAGTTATAAAGTCTAATTCTTCTCAGAATTGCAAGTTTATATCTCACAATTCTGACTTTATAACTCGCAATTGCAAGTTTATGCCACACAATTCTGAGAAAAAAAGTCAGACTTGCAAAATAAAAAGTTACAATTACCTTTTTTTTTTTTTATTCAGTGGCGGAAACAAGCTTTCATACTTCTATACTTCACTCACTGTCTGACAGTTAAATACAGTGAAAGAGTACACAGCACCAATAGAAATAGAAGCACATTGTAGCTGAATTTGGGTAAGTATTCAAATACTACACTTACCATTTCAACCATATATTCATATGGCATAAATAAGAGCAGTATGTTAGAATGCTATTAAAGTCAGCCTTAATCTCAGTGTGAACAAGATATTAATGTGCAGAGTCAGAGAGACATATTTGGTATAATTTTCAACAAGGAGCACATGGCCAGAAGTCTCCAACGGATGCTGCCATTTGTTTGCCCCTGTATTCTGTTAATCATTTAAAGACACCCTGGCCTCCCTGCCCCGGGCAACATAACACAAACACAGTTTAAGACTAATAAGCAGGGCCAATGGGAAAAAAACAGCACTCAGAAAAACTTATGTGGTTTGACCCCTTAGAGTGAGGAAATTTCTCCCATTAGTGGCCAGATGGCCCTAAGGCAGAGCACACCCACAATGGATTCCTTTTGTTCAGGAAATGGAAAGAAAAGAGAGGGGATCTGGGTGGAAAGAATCTTAGCCAGAAGCCTGTTCAAGAAATGTCTGGTAGACAGGCCAGGATTGCTTTTTACAGCAAAACTACCAGTGTTAAAATTTTATGGATTGTATTTAGGGTAAAATTTTCACTGTCATTCTGTGTGAGATTCAATGTTGTTAGCAAAGTAAGTAAAGGCTGTAAAACTGCTAATAAACATTGGTTTGATTTCAACCACAACAATTCTTATATCAACAATTCTTCCAAAAATGAATGATAAAAAAAATGCCATCATTAAATATAGCATATAGCAACCTAAATTATTACCTTTTACCCCAAATTGATTTCTAGCCCTTGCATTAGCTCTGCTCTACTACTAGATATATTTATGGAGATGAGAAATAAAAACCCGCCTTGTACAGCTATGATCAGCTGTTTGGCTGAGCTTTCGATTTTGCTACAGAAAGGCTGAAGCTGATCGGTTGGTTCTTGTCACATGACCTCCGTTGCGCGTGGGGTATCAGTTGTGACTGATTTTGCTAAAAAGTTGAGAATTTTCTCTCGCTGCATCTGGAAAAAGCGAGCACGTCTATTCTATTCTATTCTCCACTGTTGGGGAAAGCAATAAAAAGTTACTCATGCAACACTATTGCAAAGAGACTATGTAATTTAACTGAACTGAGTGACAACTTTTTTTACTGTAAGGAAACCATATTTTTATTAAAATATTCATAGATCTTTTATCAGTAGCCAAAGTCCCTTTAAGGTAAGTCATTTCACTCGGCGGCCATCTTTAAAACGCCTTTCAGGCAGCTATTTCAGTCATGCAAGTACAGATCCTATCACTGTGAATGGGGAAACATCAAATTCTGTTTACCAAATCAAAGCTGTTCACCAAGCTTACAAATAAATTTCATATTTTTTAAATCACCAATGAAATCTGATAACAACTGTCTCATAAATTTTTTTTCTTGATGCTCAAATCATGACAAAAAACGGTATTTTTCAGGCTGGACCAGCCAAATGCGCATCTCTGAACAGTGACTGGTTCTATAGCAACTGAAGCTTATAATGGCAGCTGCAGTGACGCGGGACTTATTCCACCATATTGTGTGTTGCACTTTCTCCCACTCATAGTAATACGAATGCACCATCTTTCTATATATAAAGTCTTTGGTACAGCTAAGGACACCAAGCTATCTTTTTTTATGCTTTTCTGATTGTTTTGTTCAAATACAGCAAAATGTTTTACAAATAGCGTAGTCTAGTCTAACATTATTTAACATAAAATATTAATAAAAAATAAAATAAGAGTCCATTAACCAACATCAGAGAATCAATTAGCCTAACTATTTTACATTTAAGGAGTTTCACTGACAAAAAAGTTGGGAACCACTGGATTAGACAATCAGATAACTGTGTCAACTGTAGCAGTCATAATATGGCAGAGAGTCAAAATTAAAAATTTAGTACATATATAGTTCTTAATCTTGTGGTCTATGAGTTTGCGGTATCTCGTCTGCTTTCAGATTTCTATTTGTACATAATCCATTATTTATTCTAACATCTCTCATGAATCTTAAAATATAAATAATATTCTAAGATAATAAAGATATTATGTCATTGGCCTAAATAATGTGTTTTTTCTAGAATGTTCTGCAAAATATCATGTGAGAGCCTACACACAACTGAGGGATACTCATACATGGTTCACAGAAAAATGGAACATTTATTATCGATTCAGCTGTGAGTCCCAATAAAAATAAGCTAGGAACAGTGTATGTGACAGGCAGTTTTCTCAAAATGTTTTTTTGTGTGTGTGTGTGTGTGTGAGAGTCAGAAATCTCCACTTCAGTAGCACTGAAAAAAAAAGAAGCTTTTTACAGAGGAGTTTGCATTTGCCTGATTTTATACATTATATTCCTAAAAAATTTATTCAATGTTCAGATTTTTGTTCTAGAAATTTTTCAAATTACTGCATCTTTAATTAGACAGTGCCTCATTTGCATACTTAAAAAACAACAACAACAAAAAACTTACTGCAAAAAATGTTTGCAATTTTTAATGTAATCAGTCAACTGGGGAATTATGGTGACATATATTAGTTATTTTTTTACCTTGTTAACCTGGGGTGGAAGTCAGTGAGCACCAATATTTAATTACTTATAACTTAATCTTTTGTGTAAGATGATATTTAGATTGGAACAACATGATGGTCAGTAAATGATTACAGAATTTTCATTTTTGTGTGAACTACATTTAAGGGCTAGATAAAGTACAAATAGTACAGTTTGGCAGACTGGAATTATGAAAGAAACAAACTTCAAACACCTTTTTTTTTTTAGTTTTATTATTATTTTCAGGTTACATGCAACCTGGCACATGGCTGTGGTACTGTAACCAACACCTGCAACCACTCCCCCTCCCCCCAAACCACAGACAGGTAGGGGTTAACATTCTGGAACTTACTGTGGTTCCTGGATGACAGGCATGAGTTTACTGTAATCTGTGGCCATGAAACCACAGTGATCTTTCATGTCATGGTACATAAATCTTTTTTTTTTTTTTTTTTTAATTACTGTTGAACTAATTAAATGATTGTCTTTCTAAAAACCTGACACAGTCGGGGAGGTTCACTGTAAAAAAAATAAATAAATAAATAAATAAATACCCATAAAATTTACGGTAAAAAAACGGCAGCTGTGGTTGCCAGAACCTTACCTAAAAAAATACGGTAACAACGTTTTAGGTTTTATGGGTATAATTTAAAGGTTTATATTGTAATAATTATGGTTCATAACTGTTTATTTTACACACTGTAAAAAAACTCCATTAAATTTATGGTAAAAAACATATTTCATTGACTGATATCATGCTAATTTACCAACCTATTGAAGTACTAATATCTGTTTTGTAGCTTTGTAAAACACTGACAAACACCAAACACAGTGATGAGAGTCACATGATGAATCAAAGCTCATCACAAGCAGCTTTTCCACAAGCTGAGAAGGATGTATATTAATACTAATATATAAAGAAGGTGCATACAGTGTCATTCACACAAACAGTAAACACCATCATTGTAACAAATGAAATTTTAAAAATGCAATAAACATTAAAGCTGCAGTCTGTAATTTTGCCTCTTTGTCGCCATCTCTGTTTGAAACCTGCAATTGCAGTTGTTTGCAGAATTATCATCTTTACGTGCATTGTTCCCAAGGCACAGCTCCTCAGCGCAGTTGAATCTAATGTTTGTTGTCAATCACCACATTGGTGTGGATACTGTACTTCGGAATCACAGATTGTAGTCTTGGAAGTATGACCAAAATAGGAATTTTCACCAGAGAATGTCATCTGAACAAGTAAGTAACAAGTCTGCCACTTTTTTCTGACTGAGGAAAAAAAAGCATTACACAGTAAATTGCGCTGCCAATGGTGATTAAATCTAACGATCGCTTAGCTTATATCACGTCAAACCATGCAAATTATTATTGTTATACTTTGTTCTCAAACTGTTAATGTTAACAACATCAGAAAAAAATCCACCAGTACCACCCGAATTATAAAACATTATTACAAGCTTACCGTTGTGAATCGGGCTAAGGTAAGGAGATAGTTTTGATTTTGGATAATTTATAACCAAAAAAAGTTACAGACAGCAGCTTTAATTTAACTACATTAGATGTAACATAAAACACTAATGTAAATAACTGATTAGAAAAAAAGAAGAAAAACTAAGAAGAAAATTATTTCAATCTGAAGTGTTTTGCAGGGAATTGTGGGAATGTCAATTTACGGTTTTTCACTGTAAATTATACAATGACTTGTTATTTTTCACTTCCAAAAAAAATAAAAAAATAAAATAAAAAAAATTTGTTTTTACCGTAAAATTACATTAAATGTACTGTTAGATCTATTACAGTTTTTCACCGTATATAGTACGGAAAATTTCTGTAAACCAATTAACTGTTTTTCACCATAGCATTTTTATAGTCTTTTACCATTAAAATCACGGTCATTGAAACTTTAGATAAGTGCTTGGCAGTGCCGAAATGGTGCACTCATGCACTCTGTCAACACAAAAACCATCCACGCCTTCAAACCTGAACCATCTGGGGCAACACATTCTCACTCCCAACTCATCACATATGGATGCTTGGTCAGGACCCCTTGGATTCACTTTTTAATGCACAGGGTTTTTTATTACAATTAATGGCAAAAGGAATGTTTGGAAATGTAAACTGATAATTCCAACTGACACACTACAGCAAAAGATATAAATAACTGGCTTAAAACCATTTTTTGTGTGAAAATACTAACGTGCCTAAGACTTTGCACAGTACTTTTTGTTGAGTATCATACATCAGGCTTTTATGGCTCGTATTTGCAGTTCATTGCAAATCAATGATCATTGAGATGGACAAATAAATGTAAATGTAAATGTCATGTTTGACATTTACATTTACATTAACATGAAAAATTGTAAAAATATTTTAAAAAATTATGTATTAATATTCAAGTAAACCCAAATATGATACAGTAGGCTTTAAATATGATACAGTAGGCTAATATATTCATAAATAGGTATACTTACAGTTTACCAGAATTATACAAAGACTGTTTACTTTAAGTTATGAGAGAATAAATGTTTTAAAAATCCTGTAAATGGGCCATTCTACAGTCAGAGTTGGAAACGTCTTGAAAAAACAGATTTTGTTTGTATGCAAATTGTAATATATCCAAGGTACACATTTCTAGTAATTGTGCAGTTAATTCTTATATTGTATTTTCAGAAAGTTTTGGAATATTTTTCCTCTACCCAAATTTGTCAGTACCGAAACAAAATAATAAATAATTTAATAAGAAGGGTTACATCAACCTAATAAGATTTTGTTTACATCTACCTTGTAAATATATTTTTGGCTATTAAAAAAAAAAATGTTTATGAGATTTGTTGTATTTTGAATCCAGTTTTTCTTTGTAAAAGGCAGAAAGTGAATCATACTGATTTAAAAGTTAAGCATTCAATAGTTTGAATGTACATTTATTGAACCAAACACTATAATAACATCTTAGTTGATAATTTAATATACTCTATTTTTGACAAAACATCCCTTGTTTCGGTCATGATTGCACATTTTCAGTAGTGACAGTAATGTGTTGGTAGCCACCACATCACATCACAGAATTTTAATTCACATACTAAAACATTACTAAAACATATTAAAATACTAATGATTTGTATAACTAAAATTTTGTTTATTTCCCACAAATAAATGATTATGTGTTCCTTTTTGTCACTACCAAAACAATGATGACATGTTTCGCTCATGACTGTTTCGGTAGTGACAATTTTAGACACTTTTGAGCCTAAATATGCTAATCAGCACATGGTTAGCAAGCACAGTTCTGAACAGAAACAAAACTAAATTTTATCAAAAACCCCCTCAAAAACAATGATGTCACAACCGAAACTTAGCTAGCAGAGTTCTGAACAGTTGTACACAAATAAAAACTAAATTTTATGAAATAACACCCAAAATTTTTTGCTTAATTGCAGAAAAAAGGTGTTTGGTAGTGACATTCCTTAAAGTTACACACAGATTTTTAGACTTTTGAACCCATTTAACTCAAAATGATGGTACCTATCTATTATGAATGAAGGAGACTATGAGAGGGAGGGACACAGGAATATTTCCTGATCAAAAATGTAGGGGTGTGGTTAAAATCAGTCTCAGCCAATGGACCAAAACATACACTGTGAACATAGACTGTATACACTTAGTGAAAAGAAAAGGTGGGACACATTTTTGAAATAGCTGGTGTTTCTCACCACTCGCTGGTGGCACAAACTACCTTGTAACCAATCACGTCAACTTGGGGGCGGGCTTAAGCATATCATTAACTATGCTCTGAAGCAGGGGAGTTTCAAGAGAAGCTAGGTTATCCTAGTATATTTTTCTGTTGATATGAAAAATTGGGTAGATTTAGCAATATAGCGGGTGTATGATGTATATGACGATGTTATGATGAACTATATGCCTTTCTCCACTGACTTTTTAAGATGTTCAAAGCATTTGTAAGGATGCTATGCATCATAGTGTTTTTACATTGTCAACAGTGAGGAGAACTTTATTTGTTGCTGTAACTGAGTACTAGTGTGTATACGCCTTTATTGATTTTATAAACAGAAGAAAGGAAACAGAAACAGGTCCCCCACTACAAGTTTAGAGCACAGTAGTCTACCTTAAGAATTATGCCATTATTTATCCTCCTTCACAATCTGTAACAAATAACAACAGAGTTGTTTAAAAAGTTCCCTGTTGTGTTGCATCAGATGTTGGAAGCCATGTGAGCTATTGGAAAAAAGCAAGTCAAAATTAAGAGCTATTAAAAAAAAGTAAGTCAATGTTTCCTTCCTGTCTCTAAGATGGCTGTGGAAATCCTAATATGGATGTCATTGTTGCATCATACAGGATAAGGTATTCAGCTTTGTTTTGCAGTCACGAGTTCTTGACTGGGTGTTGGCTGGGGTTTTGGTGAAAGCAGGGCTTTTGTTAATTAGCCTCAGGCAGTGAAGGAGACCAGATAAAGATATGCCATATAGGGGAAGTTATTAGAAAAGCATCACAGTTGAGAATAGATTAGAATCTCCTCACAGTTGAATTGAGATAATATTGTCTTCTAAAAATAAAGTTTTGAAATTGAGTGGCCTGTTAGTCAAAATTAGTCTATAATGTTATTTCAAAAACCAAATGCTCTGTCTAGATTACATGCCTGGTTAATAAATATTAAAAGACAAAGGTGTTTCCAGGCAGCCAATTTAAATGTTAGAATTCATTAATTTCTTGATCATTGTCTTTCTAAAGGACTAGTGGTCATTTGACAATTCATGGAATGAAAATTTAGTTTTGCTTCACCATACTTTTGTAGTAAAGGGACAGTTCAGCCAGAAAAAAAAATGTATTTTGTCCTGATGGTTTCGCTTATGTTGTTCCAGTATGAGTTTTTTTCCCCACAGAACACAAAAGGAGATGTTTGGTGGAATGATGTCTCAGTACACATTCACTGTCATTCAGTGGCACCTTCAGGAAAAATTTAATAGGGTGGTGAGAGGGGCACAGTCAAAATCAAAGGGTGGCGCACTAGAATTTTTTTTTTTCATGACTGTAATTTCCACGTACATGCATTTATACCACCTTTGTGGGTTAAATATTTCATGAAACATATCTTGTTAAACCACATTTGATACAGCAGATGCTGTTATTCAAATAATTATTGAATATTACACTGTCTTAGTCAGGGTTGGGCAAAAATACATCAAAATGTATTTTAAAATAAAATACCAAATACCTTAATTTTAAATGTATCAAAATAAACTACAAAATACAGCAGCCACACCATGTATCAAAATAAACTACTGTATTTTATAAATACTAAAAAAATACTTCTACAAGGGAGCATGAAATTTCTTTGCAAACCATCCATCAATTTGCCTATTTGATCTATTCCTTCACCATTACACTGACTCAGCTGATTAAGTAAACAATGTTTGATAGCAACAGCTTTTCTCTGCCCGAGTCATGCAATAAATCTGACATATGCAACCAGTTAAAGGCACAATGTGTAAGATTTTTAGATTAAAATATCCAAAAACCACTAGAACAATGTTATATATTTTGTTGACTTGTGATTATTCCAAATGTTTCCAAGAATGTTTAAATCCACAGAAATAAGCAATTTTAACCAGGCCACGGGCTGTGTCCGTGAGTCACCTATCAATGACATCATACCCACGTTACCCTCGGTTTCCAGTTTTATTTTGTAGAAACCACTGAAACACCAAAGATGCTTTAATATATTATGTGTTTTATTAGATACGTGAGCAACTGTTTGGATGAATACGTTTATACTAATAAACAAACAACTAATCATGTTATAGCTCAACACAGTAAGTCTTGTTTAAATCTCGTTTTCTTGATTTACCGCATGTTTTACCATGCCTAATATCGATCTATCTTACTGCAGTGTGCAACAAGTGTCTCATAGTAGCCGCCTAGTGAACGCACAGAATAGCATTATAACAACTTTCAACACTCAATTGTATCTAATATGATAAACAGCGCTGCGTTACCCCACATACTCAGAAGAAGCGGAAGCGGTTACTGCGGCATAATAAAAGTCTCGCTGCTCTTGAGACGTGTGTCGCACTCATCTCTCAATAACAATCGCTCCAGCGGCCTTGTTCCACTCCAACGACTTTCAGCCACACCCTGCCTCATACTACAGTAACGTTAATAATCTCATCCATGAACATGATTTCTGTCAGAGTCCCGTCCTGATTCTTTTCCACCGGCTGTAGACATGAAGACAACGCCTCTTATGATTCTGTGAAATCAAGGCATCAAAAGCTATACCTTTGTTTTGAATAAGCGACCTTTAGCGGCATATTGTGTAATTTACATATTGTGGCTTTAACAGATCAAATATTCACATATCCCCATGATCGCCCAGATGAAGGTTAGTTTTAAAGTAACCAACAGTTTAAAGCTGCTGTCCGTACCTTTTTTTGTGTTCAAAATTTACAAATATTATATAATGAGAATGTACAACATGAATCCGATTTCCAAACTGTGTTTTTGTCTCACCCTGAATCATTATAGTACACTTATAATAAGTGTTTATATTCTGACTATTTTAGACCGGTCTGGTAGAAACCGCTGTGGAGTAGCACAGTACCTGCGTGACTCGTCATAGACATAAACAGAGAGAAGTAACTCCGGCTACAATGTTCTTCCGCTAGACGCATGCAGTTCTGTTTATTAACCGCTAGAGCGCCAAAAGTTACAGACTGCAGCCTTAATGTTTAACAATTTGCGAATGACTCATAATTGTATCCTAATTTAGTTACTTGGTGTTTGGTAACAAAGGGCCTACTTTACATCAGCAAATCAACTCAATGACAAACAAGTCATTTAAAAGAAGACAACTGATGGCACCTGTATTCATAGCAACTAGTTTCTAACTAATTAATCATTTGATTGTTAATCATAAATATAGGGGGCTGCTGCTCTGTTCTGATCTCAACAAGTCTGGGAAAACTACTGAGTAGGCACCAATCAGAGGCCGCATTTTTATGATGTCATCATGTAGATGTCTTACAAAGTATTTTACAGTATTTTAAAACTACAAAAATACAAAACGCTAATGTTTTTTTATGTAAAATATGAAGCCATTTTCATCAACCCTATCAAATACAAATTACAAAATCATATTTTATATTTGGAATTCGTATTTGAAATACATGTATCATAAATACTGCCCATCCCATGTCTTAGTTACACATATAATAACGATAATAATAGCTTTATTAGTAAAAGTAAATGTAATTACAAGCAGCTCCACAAATTAAGTAACTGAACTGAATTTTGTTTGACTGATTAAAAGCCAATTACATGCTATTATGTGGACATTTTTTTCCTTCCACATCCTCAGGAAATCGTTCAAAGATATTGTGTTAGCATGCAAATCTTTTTTTTTTTCCTCAGTCAAATTATTTCTCTGAATTATGTAGCTTCAGTTAAAGCTGTTAGGGCTTGTGTACACACACCATTTACACAACAGTTACTCATCTGCATTTAAACCCTATTAACTGCAGCTTCTTGTCTAACCATTCTTTAGTCTATCTGTCTATCATTCTTTATCATCCCCAGTGGTTTTTAGGTTATACAATCTGACACTGTAGCAGAGGAACAAGCATGCTGCTAACTGATTAATGTTGGTCTGGTTGTAAAAATGGGATTAGTCATGGCTAGATATGGTTGTCTAAACCTTTCTTGATCTAAGATGAAAGATGAGCCTGTTAGTGTTGTTACTTTTAAACACAGTATTTATCAAAAGTCTAAACAGTTTTAAAATGATTAACAGTAAGCCACTGTTGACAAAGCTTGTCAGTTGTAGCAATTTGCAATGCTTATAGGGTAAACACTTGGGCTGTAGTTTAGCTTTTAGCCTGTGTCATGTGCTGACATGAATGTGTCTCTGTTTGCCTTGTACATGTGCCTAGAAAATATGTTTACAAAAAGGTGTTTTTTTGTTTTTTGTGAAAAGTGCTATAAAACACATTTCCAGATAATTCTTGCATAAATATATTTATTTTGTTGAGTACAATGACAGCATAAATGCCAGTTATTTAATTATTCAATATTACCATTTTTCTCAAACAGTTATAAATTAATCTTAAAATATAGTTGCCTTTGTATTTTAGAAAAGGTGTCCTTTGCAGGGGGACCATGATATTAGAAGGGGGTCTTTGGCATCGAAAAAAAAGTTTGAAAACCTGTGTGTTAGATTGATCTGCCCTGTGACAGATGGGTTTGGCTATGCTCAGATTCAGAAGTGTATGGATATCAAATCAATTAGTATTCAATCAAAAAGCACTGATGCAATTTTCTCAGTTCCTCTACTGTCATACTTTCTTTATATTTCTTTTGATTTTGCCTTTGTAGGGCAGCATAAGCTTGTGTATGATTTTTGTAAGATTTCAAATGAACCTACCTACTGATTGTTTTGTGCATGTCCTCTTTCAGTTGTGGTCATGCGGTTGTGCATCGTACTCTCGTCAGAAGAATCTGATGTCCTGCAATGCACAGGGGAGAGGCAGAGTGATGGAAAATTAATCTTCAATATGGTGTATGACGTTAAAGAGGACATCCATGACTGCGAGACACAATGGCTTAATGATGTAAATATTTTATGTCGAAAATACTGTCATTAATTACTCACCCTCATGTCGTTCCAAACCCGTAAGACTTTCGTTCATCTTCAGAACACAAATAAAGATCTTTTTGATGAAATCTGAGAGCTTTCTGTCCCCCCATAGACAGCTACACGACTGACTCTTTGACACTTCATATGTGACACTTCATATGTTTATATGTGAATAAAAGCCTAAATTCAATCTGTTCATCATATAAAGCAGTCGTGTCTTTTCAAATAATCTGGACTAAACAGCTCGATTTATATGGATTACTTTTACGATCTCTTTATGAACTTTTTGAAGGGTCAAAGTGTCAGTTTCGTAGCTGTCAACGGAGGGACAGAAATCACTCAGATTTCATCAAAATGATCTTCATTTTTGTTCCGAAGATGAACAAAGGTCTTACGGGTTTGGAACAACTTGAGGGTAAGTAATTATTGACAGATTTTTTATTTTTGGGCCAACTGTCCCTTTAAGAAAACATACAGTGGCTACTATGTTTGTGAACCTTTTGACAATCTCTGGATTTCTGCTTTGATTACTCATAAAATATTGTCTGATTTTAATTTAACTTACAATTATATACAAACACAATATGACTTGATTAATACCAGCTACTGAGTAATGAGTTGTTGTTGTTGCTAACTATTTGTTGAGTTTTTTACTGATTTACTTCCTTTATAGTAATACAGACATGTGACAATTAAATCCCCATCCCTAACTGTTTGCCTGTTAGTTAAAACCTAGTTTCTAGTGTTCTTTTAACATTATGTGTGATAAACAGTATATTGTACACTGCATTAGTGAAAAAGTAAATGAATACATTTGTTTATTCTTAAATCTCATTCCCACCATCCTTTATTATTCCTTCTTTCTCCCTCTCCTGATCAGGAAAAACTGGCAGGATTTTCTGATGCTGATGGATCTCTGTCATTTACATCCCCAATTACTAATATTACAGCAAGCACCGCCACCTTGCAGACTTGCCCTAAAATCTGGAATGCCTGCTCATCTGCCCCACCGGAAAGGTAAGTGTAATATTGTTTATGTATGTTTTATTGATTTTATGTACTGCTAGGCCATCAAATGAATTGTCATTGACATTTTGTCCCCTTGGAATTATAAGGATCTATCTGCGTTCTGAGCAGTTTTGAGATATTGAGCTTCAAAGTTTTTGCATTCCATATAGCAAAAACAATATGGGGAACAAGTTTCTTTCAAACATGAAAATAGTAGAGACCCTAAATGTATTCTAAATATACAATATCAAAATCCTCTCAAATTTGTAAATGGGCATTTTTGGAACAGGTCAAATGCAGATAGAACCTTTTCTAATTCAAAAAAAAAAAAAAAAAACGTTTCGCTTGGAACTATAAGGTTCTATCTGGCAAAAAATTAACTGAAGCAATAAGAAACATAAACAGTTTGCTTATAATTTGTTTTAAAACATAAATTTAGTGTTGTAACAATGTGTTGAGAAAGTTAAATTTAATGGTTTTTATGACATTTATTTCATATTCTAAATGAATATTTTTTTCTTGTTCAAGTTAAGAATAAAAGACAGTGCAGATGTTAAATTTAGGTAGGAATATGATGGGTAATTTAACGCATTATTGCAGGAACCATTTATTTCGTAATAATCAAGGAACTTTGCTGCCGTACCATAGGTGCAGCAGGCGCAATGATATTGTCTCTCCCAAATGTCTCCATGGTTGCAAGGCATGCTCCCTGTTCAAGCAGGGGGTCACAGGCGCTGCATAATATCATTGCACCTGCTGCACCCATGGTACGGCAGCAAAGTTCCTTGATTATTACGCCAGAATGAGAGTATAGTTCCTAGCCATATCGGCCTAGAAAATCGCAACTTTTCATCTTCCGTCGGTCTTAGTACACGATGTAACTACAGAAGAGTCAAGTTTTAAATAGGAAAAATATCGAAACTCTTTGGTAATTTTTGAGCAAGATGCTAACGGTCTAATCAGATTCAATGAACTATGCTAAAAGTGGTACCACCAGACCCGGAGATCGGCTGAATGGATTTGAAAACGGTAAAACTCAACCGTTTAACTCTAGGGGAGTTGGAAAATGAGCCTATTTTCAAAAAAAGTGGAGTGTTCCTTTAAGAATTTCCTGTACTCTGCAGTACAAGAATACACATGTTCCTGTAGCTCAAACAATAGAGCAGAGCAAGAGAAATGAGCAACAGTATTTTACCTTGCTCTTGTGAGCAGATTTTGCAAATGTTCCACAACAAATGAAAATGACTTTCAGTTTTATTCCTCCTGTTAGAAATTCTGCCTGGTTTATGCTACAGATTTTTTTTTTACCTGTAAATGTTGATGCCAATACTTCTAGGGCCAGATTTACTAATAGCTTGTGCCAGCGCAAACCCTCTTTTGGCATGCGAGAGAGAGAGACTGACATGATTATGTAGCTTACAATGATTCATGGGAGTGGACTGTCACCGCTGAGCTCTTTTGGTACATACTTTTTTTTACATAGTAAGAACTTATGAGTAGGGTAGTTCCCATTCAGTCGGTCACGTTCGACGTACGTCGGACAGACCGACGAATAGGAATCTCGCTAGAGAGGCCAATCTACTTCGAGTGTAACTACAACGAGCCAATGCACATTGGCATGCAATCATATGCATCAGCTGCTCGCCTCGCAGCGCGGGTATATAACGAGCAGCAGGTGCGTTGCATCTTCAGCTTTTCGCTTCGGAGCCGAACGGTGTTTGTTCCTGTTCTCTGCAAGCAAGTGTCTGCTAGAAGACGAGTCAAGCTTTTTGGTTGAACTTCTCTTTTTTTTTCGAGTGCGGGCGAACAGCACAGCAGCGGGGTCGAAGTCCTCTCTTTATTTTCTGTTTTTTGTTTCGTTTGCCATTATAGAGCAAATAGCTGTTTTGACAGCGTCAGAAGGCTGTTCTCACGGCCGGTACGGTGCGCTTCGAGCGCTGAAAGCCGTTTTTACGGCTGGTAAGAGTGAGCGCCTTCAAAGAGAGAAAGAGCACGCGACAGGCTGCACACAATCCCTGTCTGTGTTGCGGCGGCCGTTCCCCTGCGTGCTTCAGCACTCTAAAAGAGTAAAGTCCCTAAAAGAGCTTACACAAATAGAGCTTGCGTCTTTTTAAAGATGACATTCTATTTGTGTGTTTCTGGATGCGGTCGTTTCCTGTCCTCACTGACGGCCACGATCACTGTTTCACATGTCTGGGCGCGTGCTGAAACGATGTTCGTGGGTGGTTCATGTTTTCGTATGAGAACATGATCACGTCGACACGCCGGTCGTGACTCTTCTTTCTCCGGGAAGCTTGAGTCCCCTCTGTTGTTGGCCAGCTGCCGCTTGTGTGTAAAAGCACAGCCGCGGGTCTGCCCGACACTCTGGGAGACCGCGGAGATCAGCGAGAGCAAACCTCTCGCTCCTCTGCATGTCGTGTGCCGTCGAGCTGTCGGGCTGCAGCGCGGGTTGTCACGGCAACCCAGCGCTCGCTCGGCGCTCTAGATGCGCGGTCTCCTTGCCTAATCTCCATTGTAGCGCCCTCTCTGGTGCACCAGAAGAGGTCTACTTTGGTGAAATGGCTTGGGTGTCTTGAGGTTGAGGGGTTCCTTCGGGGAACCAACCCCCTAGGGCCCCTCCCTCTAGCGCATTACATGCTGTGCAGCTTCTGGATTGGATTGCTGGTCCTTTTCATAGGGGAACCTAGCATTCCATTTAGGGCTCCAGCTGAGGGTCAGATGTCGATTGCAGCATCGGAGAGAGGGCTGTTATGCTCTGGAAATGAGGGTGACGCTGCCCACTGTAATGGTGTGTGCTTATGCTGACTCAGATTCAGAGTTTACAGCCATGCTTTCCCGGGTGTTCCGGATGTGCATGAAAAACTTGGCAGTATGGAGCTATATTGGTGCCATAAATATGGAATGCCAAAAGTGCCAAAATCTGCATAAGTTTTTACTCTCTCACTACCCTTATGGGTGGGGTGGCTGTTCACAGACCACACCCACCCTGCATGTGAGGCCAAGGCACTCTTTATGCATGAGGGTAGTTCTGAGCCGGGGTTGAGCTGCACTTGTTGACTAACCGTGATCAAAGTCACGGCGCAGGCCTTCGGCCAGACGATGTCCGCCTCAGTGGTCCAGAAGTGCCCCCCTGGCTTACCTTGCTGAGGTGCAAGAGGTCGTCAAGCTAAACGCTTTCTCGACACTCCCATCTCACAAGGTGGCCTTTTCGGTGACACTGTCGGGGACTGAGCCCAGCAGTTCTCCTCAGTTAGTGGCAGACCGGGGAGCCTCCCCCGACAAACCATTGAGTTCCTCGTGGGCCCTCAGTCTGCTCGTCGCCAAGGGTGTCGTCCCCTGCAGAATAAAAAAAAAACTCCGGCCCAGTCTGCTCTACTGTGTCCGCTGCAGGAAGATGACACCTGCCGTCTCTGCTACTGTTTAAGTGGTTAGTGAAAAATCACCCCTGAGACGGGTGACCCAGAGATGGGTGGGGCTGCTCTGCTCTTCCCAAATTTTCAAAAAGAGAGCAGTTCCTCCATCTCTGGGTCTGAAGAGGGCTCGGAGAGCAGTGGGAGGAGAAAAGCCTCACCACTCTCATCCCCCTCTTCCTTCGCCAGAGGGCAGCAGCGTGCAGTCGAGAAGGCAGCAAAGCCTCTCCTGCGCCCCCTGCCCAACCGTGGAACCAGGTAGGTGTTGCACAGCACACTCTGACCCCGCTTCGGGCCGCCTCGCAGAGAGAGCCTCCCGAGCTGAGTCCCTGTGTTCCACCTCGCTGCCTCACTGCGGGTACACCTGCGGTCCCTTTGATCCCACCTGTACGGTCTCTGTGAGCCTGGTTAGCGCTCCCCAGTCCGTCTCGCTGGCTCATTCGGACCATCGGGCTCGGCTATGCGATTCAGTTCGCCCGGCGTCCCCCTCAAGTTCAGGGGTGTCCACCTCACTGCAGTGAAGGCTGTCGATGCCCGTGTCTTGCGTGCGGAGATCGCGGTCCTACTGGCGAAGGACGCGATAGAGCCGGTCCCTCCAGCCGATATGAGGTCAGGGTTCTACAGTCCCTACTTCATTGTACCCAAGAAAAGCGGTGGGTTACGACCGATCCTGGATCTGCGAGTTTTGAATCGGAGCCTTCACAAGCTACCGTTCAAAAAGCTCACGCAGAAATGCATTTTCGAGTGCATCCGTCCCCAGGATTGGTTTGCAGCGATCGACCTGAAGGACGCGTACTTTCATGTTCGATTCTTCCGCGACACAGGCCATTCCTGCGTTTTTGCGTTCGAAGGTCGAGCATATCAGTACAGAGTCTTACCCTTCGGGCTGGCCCTGTCTCCCCGCGTCTTCACGAAGGTCGTGGAGGGAGCCCTTGTTCCCATGAGAGAACAGGGTGTTCGCATCCTTAACTATCTCGACGACTGGCTCATTCTGGCACAGTCCCGGGATCAGTGGTGCGAACACAGGGATTTGGTGCTCAGACACCTCAGCCAGTTGGGTCTTCAGGTCAACTGGGAAAAGAGCAAACTCGCCCCGGTGCAGAGGATCTCTTTTCTCGGTATGGAGTTGGATTCAGTCGAACAGATAGCACGCCTCACAGAGGAACGTGCTCAGTCGGTGTTGAACTGCCTGAATACGTTCAACGGCAGGACAGCGGTTCCACTGAAATTTTTTCAGAGGCTCCTGGGGCATATGGCAGCCGCAGCGGCAGTAACCCCGCTCGGTTTGCTTCATATGAGACCGCTTCAACACTGGCTCCACGGCCGGGTCCCGGGATGGGCGTGGCAATGCGGCACGTTCCGGGTGGCAATCACTCAGGAGTGCCGCCAAACCTTCAGCCCGTGGTCGGACCCCTTGTTTCTTCGGGCTGGAGTACCCCTAGAGCAGGTGTCCCGGCATGCTGTGGTATTCACAGATGCCTCTGCCACAGGCTGGGGTGCCACGTACAACGGACATGCAGTGTCAGGGGTTGGACGGGCCCCCATCTGCATTGGCACATCAACTGCCTCGAGTTGCTAGCGGTACGCCTTGCCCTGAGCCGCCTCAAAGGGCCGCTACGGGGCAAGCATGTACTGGTCCGTACGGACAACACTGCGACCGTTGCGTACATCAACCGTCAAGGTGGTCTACGCTCCCGTCGCATGTCGCAACTCGCCCGCCATCTCCTCCTCTGGAGTCAGAAGCATCTGAGGTCGCTTCGTGCCATTCATATTCCCGGTGTGCTCAACCGTGTGGCCAACGAGCTATCACGAGCTGCGCGGCCAGGAGAGTGGCGACTCCACCCCCAGGTGGTCCAGCTGATTTGGAGAGAGTTCGGAGAGGCTCAGGTAGACCTGTTTGCCTCACCAGAAACCTCCCATTGCCGGTTGTTTTACTCCCTGTCCGGGGAACACTCGGAACAGACGCACTGGCGCTTAGCTGGCCCCGGGGCCTTCGCAAATATGCGTTTCCCCCAGTGAGCCTACTTGCACAGACCCTGTGCAAAGTCAGGGAGGACGAGGAGCAGGTCCTGCTAGTTGCGCCCTATTGGCCCAACCGGACCTGGTTTCCAGAACTCTCACTCCTCGCGATAGCCCCTCCCTGGCCCTTTCCTCTGAGGAAGGACCTTCTTTCTCAGAGACGGGGCACTCTCTGGCACCCACGTCCAGACCTCTGGAAACTCCATGTCTGGTCCCTGGACGGGACGCGGAGGTTCTAGGTGACTTACCCCCCGAGGTACTTAACACCATCACTTCGGCACGTGCACCGTCTACGAGACGGGCTTACGCCTTGAAGTGGAACCTGTTTGTCGAGTGGTGTTCTTCTCGTCGAGAGGACCCCCGAAGATGCTGGATCGGTGTCGTGCTTTCCTTCTTGCAGCAGGGGTTGGAGCGTAGGCTGTCCCCCTCCACCCTCAAAGTCCATACTGCTGCTATCTCCGCATATCATGACCACATAGATGGCAAATCTGTTGGTCAGCACGACCTGGTCGTCAGGTTCCTTAGGGGGGCGAGGCGGTTAAATCCTCCTCGTCCTCCCTCCATACCCTCTTGGGACCTTGCTCTGGTGCTGAGAGCACTTCAGATTGCTCCCTTTGAGCCCTTGCAATCAGCAGACTTAAAGACTCTGTCTATGAAGACTTTGCTGCTGGTTGCTTTGGCCTCCATCAAGAGGGTAGGGGACCTGCAGTCTTTTTCGGTTGACGAATCGTGCCTAGAGTTCGGGCCGGGCGACGGCCACGTGGTACTGAGACCCCGGCCTGGCTATGTGCCCAAGGTTCCTACCACTCCCTTCAGGGACCAGGTAGTGAGCCTGCAAGCGCTGCCCCCGGAGGAGGCAGACCTAGCCCTGGCTTTGCTCTGTCCAGTTCGCGCTTTGCGACTGTACATAGACAGAACTCAAAGCTTCAGGACCTCAGACCAGCTCTTGTCTGTTACGGAGGCCAGCAGAAGGGAAAGGCTGTCTCCAAGCAGAGGATGGCCCACTGGATAGTGGATGCCATCGCCCTGGCTTACCAAGCTCAGGGCGTGCCCTGCCCGCTCAGGTTGCATGCGCACTCCACGAGAGGCGTCGCATCTTCCTGGGCGCTGGCTCGTGGCGCCTCGCTAACAGACATTTGTAGAGCTGCGGGCTGGGTGACACCTAACACGTTCGCTAGATTCTATAGCCTTCGTGTCGAGCCGGTCTCCTCCCGTGTTCTCACCTCAGGTCAGAGGCACGGAGAGGCCCCGGCTTAGTGTCGGCTTGCTGCGCTTACATGCGCTTTTTTCTCCAGAGAGTCCCTACAAGGCAGACCCTGTTGAGTCCTCCGATCTCCCTTCGGCAGCCGACGTGGCGGAGCGTCTGGCGCTAGGCCTATACTCCGTTGTATCCTTGAGAACCGGGTTTAGGCTGGGTACCATATGTGTGACCCTACTGGGATCCCATATGTCTAGTTCCACGGTTGCTCCTAAACGAAGCCCGTGTCTTTCCCTCTGGGAGAACCCACCTCTCATCGAGTCGGAGTCACCCCAGTTCTTCCATATGTAGTACAGCCTACGGGTTAGTCCATATGTACTTCTCCACATAACTCCTTCGGGGAAGGATGTGGCTTCCGCAGCGTTCCTTTCCCAGCGGAAGGGTACGCTTTCCCAGCGTTATCCAACAGTCTCACTGAATGGGTTTTGGGGAACAGCAGTGATCGACACTCTCTGTGTTAGCCCTGTCCCACCGTCCGTAGGCAAGGGGGTTCAGGTGGCTTACAACAGAGCGCTGGAAGAGGGCAGCCCCTGTGGCGCTTTCCCTTCAGGGAACGAGGGTTACCTTTGTAACCGAGACGTTATTCATCTTAAATTCACCTCTATTAAACTTCTTTTTTTTTTTTTTTTAAATCACGCACTCTCTACAGAAGCATGTATCATTACTTAGCCTCAGAGATGTTATTGTTTAAAAAAAATCTTGGTAACACTTTACAATAAGGTTCATTAGTTAAACACTATTTAATGTATTAACTAACATGAACTAACCATGAGCAATACATTTATTACTGTATTTACTAAGTGTCGTTAACATTAGTTAATGAAAATACAGTTGTTCATTGTTTGTTCATGTTAGTTCACAGTGCATTAACTACTGTTAACAAAATTTTAATAATGTACACTATATTGCCAAAATATTGGGACACCCCTCCAAATCATTGAATTCAGGTGTTCCAATCACTTCCATGGCCACAAGTGTATAAAATCAAGCACCAAGGCATGCAGACTGCTTCTCCAAACATTTGTGAAAGAATGGGTCGCTCTCAGGAGCGCAGTGAATTCAAGCGTGGTACCGTGATAGGTTGCCACCTGTGCAATAAATCCATTTGTGAAATTTCCTCACTACTAAATATTCCATGGTAAACTGTTAGTGGTATCATAAAGTGGAAGCAATTCGGAACAACAGCAACTCAGCCACGAAGTGGTAGGCCACGTAAAATCACAGAGAGGGTCAGCGCATGCTGAGGTGCACAGTGCTAGAAGTCACCAACTTTCAGCAGAATCAATAGCTACAGACCTCCAAACTTTGTGTGGCCTTCAGATTAGCCCAAGAACAGTGTGTAGAGAGCTTCATGGAATGGGTTTCAATGGCCGAGCAGCTGCATGCAAGCCTCACATCACCAAGTGCAATGCAAAGTATCGGATGCAGTGGTGTAAAGCACGCCGCCACTGGACTCCAGAGATTTGTTCTCTGGAGTGACGAATCACACTTCTCTGTCTGGCAATCCGATGGACGAGTCTGGGTTTGGTGGTTGCCAGGAGAACGGTACTTGCCTGACTGCATTGTGCCAAGTGTAAAGTTTGGTTTAGTGGGATTATGGTGTGGGGTTGTTTTTCAGGGGTTGGGCTTGGCCCCTTAGTTCCAGTGAAAGGAACTCTTAATGCTTCAGCATACCAAGACATTTTGGACAATTTCATGCTCCCAACTTTGTGGGAACAGTTTGAGGATGGCCCCTTCCTATTCCAACATGACTGCGCACCAGTGCACAAAGCAAGGTCAATAAAGACATGGATGAGCGAGTTTGGCGAGGAGAAACTTGACTGGCCTGCACAGAGTCCTGATCTCAACCCGATAGAACAACTTTGGGATGAATTAGAGCGGAGACTGCGAGCCAGGCCTTCTCGCCAACATCACTGCCTGACCTCACAAATGCGCTTCTAGAAGAATGGTCAAAAATTCCCATAAACACACTCCTAAACCTTGTGGAAAGCCTTCCCAGAAGAGTTGAAGCTGTTATAGCTGCAAAGGGTGGGCCAACTCCATATTAAACCCTACAGATTAAGAATGGGATGTCATTAAAGTTCATGTGCATGTAAAGGCAGGTGTCCCAAAACTTTTGGCAATATAGTGTATTAGTAAATGTTGAAATTAACATTAACAAAGATTAATAAATTCTTTATAAGTGCAGTTCATTATTAGTTGATGTTAACTAACGAACCTTATTGTAAATTGTTACCAAAATCTCTATATGGAAAATGAATGGGATTTTTATGGCTGGATCCCGACTGCTATACTACAGGTTCTCCATAGGGATTTCAGAGGTTGTTTTATTACAAGAAAAGCATTTAAAAAGTATATTTAAATATTTTAAAATGATAGTTCATCTAAAATATAATAATCTGAATTTTTTTTTTCTTCTTAAACAGTCTTTTTGTCCATACAATTAAAGTCAATAGGATCTAACATTGTTTGCACCCTAATGTTCTTCAAAATATCTTTTTTTTTTTTTTTTTAATTTATTTATTTATTTATTCTATGTTCCACTGAAGAATGAAAGTCATACAGGTTTGGAACAGCATGAGGATGAGTAAATCATGACAGTGTGTATAGGAAATGTTTGATGTTATTTATTTAGACTTACTTTTTGTCTTGTCAAATTATGCAGTTTATCTCAAAATGTTTATTTTGGTTTATTGTAAGTGTTTATTTAGTTTTATTTTTTCCAGTGGGTTTTCCTGACTGGAGAATTGGTATTGTGATTGGAGTGACTGTGTTGTGTCTGTTGGTGCTGGTGACTGTCCCCATCGTGCTTTATATGAAAAGACACAGGTAATGTCCTCTAAAAAAGTTTTGAAGATTTAGTCATGTACAGTGTTTTCATTAAGTACTGGCATGAAAAAGCTAAACACATAGTTTGTATAATATTTGTCTTTTAATAATTGTATAACCATGGATAATTCTCTGCTTATAGGTCAGGATATGATCGTAGTTGTACAGATCCTGCACAAGACCTGCTTGATTCTGGTATGTAGCATCATTTTTTATACTGTGTTTATGATGTGTATGAATGGTCCAAATCATTATTTTTGGTCTTATCTTTTGAAATGTACTACATTATATTTGGCAGTCAACTACAGTACAAACTGCAGTGACTACAGCACTACAGCTTCTAAAAGGCTTTTCTTTTCTTTTTTTTTTTAACCACAGAAGAAGTTTCATCACTGCACCTGTCCCCCTCAATGTCTATGGTGGTTACGGTCCTGTTATATAGCATTAGCTCTATTATTCTATTTAATATTTACATGTCATGGCTTTATAGCTTGTAGGATTTTGTGTTTGCCTTTTTAATTAAATTATGATCATGACTCTAACTAACCTAAATTAAGTTAAATGATGAAATGATATTGTTATATATTATAGAACTATATTTATACATAAATACTACATATGTCTTCCAATGAGCACAAATGAAAGCAATGTATTGAAAATTATAAAATTTAAAAGTGAATTTTTTGTCAGTATGTTCAGTATGTATAACTGTATATGTGTGTATGCAAGCACCTATACATAAATATTTAAATTATATTGTAAAGTAATATATTTAAATTATAGTATAACTTAATACATGTAACTATATTATTCATATTGTAAATATATTTATTTATCAATGGTCTAGTCAGTTTGTGGGAAAAGAACTAGGTTGATTGCATGGCACTATATAGGGAGAAATGTGTGTGAGCATAAAAGTAACTGTACAACCTGGGCAAGTATTTTGTAAATTGCTGCTGCAGAAGCAAAAAGAAATTAAACGCTGTGCTAGTGAGTACACATATCTAATGCAGTACTAGTTAAATCCACTCAGCACCTACCACTGCTTCAGATCCGGCCTCAATTATTAACGTGTTACCAAAATAAATAAATAAATAAATAAATAATGTATAGTAAATCTACATACATCAAATGGGTGTGGGGGAGGGGGTTGAATGAAAAAAAGGTCCCTGTATGTGCTTTGCTATCCACTGATTAAGTACTTTCCTCCCTGTACTGTAGCCATTGATTTATATTGATACAGTGTCCACTATCACTTTGTTGCAAATGAAACTGGCACTGCTAGATCAGATTTGTATCAAAGCATTATATGTGTCATGATATTCAAAGATAATATTTGCTTAACTATTGAATTGCACAGCATATTTATACTCTTTGCATTGATTTTTTACCATTTAAGCATTTAAACCCTTGCTGTCTAGGTGCAAAATATTGTTGGGGGGATTTCTGTCAATAAACCACTATAAGTACATTTTGATGTGTAGCTGATTTATTTCTCTACACCTCACATCATTTAAAGTAGCTTAGCAGTTGAGAAGAAAAGAGCAGAACTGTGAAGGTCATATTGACTGATGATGGCCCATATAAGATGTTAGTGAGTCAAGTCTGTAACTCATTGTGTCATCTGAAGTGGTCTTTGAGGTCTCAGGCTCATTCAACACCCTGTCAATACAAAATACCCTCAAAGTCAATCAGTTCTCCATATCTGAACACTGAATTTGACCTTAAAAAAACCTGAATATTAAGAAATTACATTTACATCACAAAAAAAACAAACAATGGCACTCTACAACAAGGTCTGATATGTTTTTTTTTTTACAACATGTTGAGTCATGCAGGACCTGGCCTAATCTGCAGAGGTTGACATCCTGCTCAGTCTAAAATAAACACTTATTATAGTCGTACTGTAATGATTCAGGTTAAGACAAAAACACAGTTTGGAAGATGGATTTATGATGTACTCTCTCATTATATAAATTTTGAACAAAAAAAGTTACATAGTGTGCCTTTAACCACTTGAAATGAAAATATATTAGTATATGTAGGAATTAACAATAATAAATGCTGTAAAAGTGTTGTTCATTGATACCTAAAATGAAATTATACAGGATGGTATATTCAGCACATCCAGACAGTTCATGGCCTGACCTATTTTGTACACTTAAAATGACTAGCTAAAAGCACCATTTCAAATTTGATTGGCTAGCTGTTTTGCAACGTTTAGGGATCTTCACAGAAGTTTCTGCCGGGAAAGAGTGGATCATATCATCAGTCTGCCAGGAAACAGTTATGTTTACATGTTACCAGCAACAATAAAAGATCCAACTTATTGTAAAAGTTTACTTTGTTGATGGCAATTTTAATGACATGTAATATTCCCATGACCCCACATACATGCTTTATATATTGTTTATGCAAGGAATATCACAGACTGTTAATACTAAATATTCTCTACACACTCCATATTTTGTCACAACAGTAACAAACATTACTCACGACTGCTTGTTTTTCTCAAAGGTTACAGCTCTAGTTTACCAACTTAACATCAGAATCACTGTCCACTGCTGATGCAGCCAATCACATGCCAGTATAAGATCACACCATGTAAAACATCAGCTATCTCAGAACAGGAAATGATGCAAGGAAAGAGTGCATCATGTGCACCAACTATAATAACCCTGTACTGTAGCACTGTCTGCCAAAAAAAGGCCAAGTATTCATTAATGAAACATGCTCAAATTCGTGATTAAACTTTCCACTGATGTTTTGTATGAATTATGTGAATTATTATGATGATGAAAAGTATGGTCATGATGAAATCCATTTGGATTTATTGATCTATTGATCCAGTGTCAGCTAAGGATGTTAAGTTGCAAGCATTATAAAGCATTATATAGCCTATATTATGCTTGATATTTTGTAATATTGTATTACTCATCATCATTATAAAACCTAGTCTTCCTTGAAAGCACTTGAACTCATTCTCTAGGTGCAAAATCTTGTAGGGTTTCTGTAAATTAAAATCCCATAAGAATATGTTGATGTCTAGATGACTTCTTTTTCTAAGCCAAAGTAGATCAACACTCACTTATAACATGTGCCAAGTCTATAACAGCCACATACACAATTATAAAGGGTGTGCACACTTAAGCAGTTAGGTTACTTTAAGTTTTTATTTCTATATTTTTTTCTCTGAAATGTGTCACTTTGGTTTTCAGTTAGTTTCTGTAATTACATCTATAATTACTCTGTTGATCCTTCCCTTCCCTTAACCCACCCTTAAACCTATCCATACCACCAAACCTAACCTACCCGTATCCCACCGCAATAGCAGCAAAAATGTTTTGCAATACATTGTACTTATTTTTTAGTTAGTAGTAGTAGTTAAAGACATGATATAAAGTGTGACCTGTAATTTTTATTTTATTAATAATTTTCATTTCACTAAAGAAGAAGAAGAGAAATTATCATATTCATATATAGCATACCTATTTGATTTCTATTCCTACACCCCATAACACTTTGCACAAATTATGGGTGTAACTTCCATTAAGCTGTAATCAATCAGTGAAAGGCTCACTCTATGAATGCGATAATACATTTATTCAATCATGCAGTTATTTATGGGATATATCATAAATTAAATCGGGAGAACAGACCACAAATGTGCAGTATATCTTGTCCTTTTTCATACTAATACAACAGAAAGTAAAATGCGCACAGCCACATGGTACATATCAAGACATAGGCTAATAAAAATCATTTGGTCTTAACATTAGGTAAATACAACCTCAGATGAACAACAACACATGACATTATTTATTCATTATTTATTTAACAAAAATAAAGCCAAACTGGAGAAGCCATGTGTAAAAAAAACTAAGTAAATCACCCCATGATTCAATAGCTTGTAAAACCACCCTTAGCAGCAATAACTTGAAGTAATCGTTTTTTTGTTTGTTCTTTTTTTCCTTTTTTTTTTTTCTGTATTTATCAGGCTCTCACATCCTTGCAACATTGCTTCAGTTCATTGAGGTTTGTGGGCATCTGTTTATGCACAGCTCTCTTAAGTTTATGCACAGCATTTCAATCTGGCTGAGGTCTGGACTTTTATTGGGCTATTGTGACACATTCATTCTTTTCTTTTTCAGCCATTCTGTTGTAGATTTGCTAGTTTGCTTGGGATCATTGGAATCATTGTCCTACTGCAAGTTTAAGCTGTCAGAAAGATGGCCTTACAATTGACTCTAGAATACTTTACAGAGGGGTTCATGTTGCACTCAATGACTGCAAGGTGCCCAGACCTTGTGGCTGCAAAACAAGCCAAAATCATCAACCCTCCACCAGTGTGATGGACAGTGGGTATGAGGTGTTTGTGCTGATATGCTGTGTTTGGTTTTCACCAAACATGGCGCTGTGCATTACAGCCAAACATCTCCACTTTGGTCTCGTCTGTCTAAAGTTCATTGTTACAGAAGTCTTGTGGTTTATTCAGATTCAAATTTGCAAACCTTAGCTGTGCTGCCATGTTCTTTTTAGAGAGTAGAGGTTTTCTCCAGGCAACCCTTTCCAACAAGCCATACTTGTTCAGGCTTTTTCTAATTGTACTGTCATGAACCTTAACATTTAACAAGCTAACTGAGGCCTGTAGAGTCTGAGATGTAGCTCTTGGATTTTTGCAATTTATCTGAGCACTGCACTGTCTGACCTTGGGCTGAATTTTCTGGGACATCCACTCCTGGGAAGATTGGCAACTATCTTGGAAGTTTTCCATTTGTGAATAATCTTCCCCTCTGTAGAATGATGGACTTCAAATTGTTTGGAAATGGCTTTATAACCCTTCTCAGATTGATGGCAGCAACACTTGCTTCTCTAAGACCATTGCTGATGTCTTTCCTCCTTGGCATTATGTTAACACACACCTGAAGGCTCCAGACAAGCAAACTGCCCGAACTTCTGCTTTTATAGAGGTGATCACACTTGCTGATGATCAATTAACCAAGGGCATTTGATTACCAGTGCCTGACTGCTACTTACCCTATTAATTCCTATAGAAGCAGTAAGGGTGTACTTAGCTTTTCACACATGGCTTCGCACCTAGTTTTTTTTAAATAAATATTGACACAGTGTAATATGTCATGGGTTGTTGTTCATCTGAGGTTGTATTTACCTAATTTTAAGACCTTCTGAGGATCACATGATTTGTATTATGTCTTGATTCATAAAACCATATAATTCAAAGAGGATGTACTTCCTTTTTCACATGAATATATACTCAAAAAAGTCCTGATGCTGACAGTTTTTTTTTTTTTTTTTTCATCCTGCAAGTGTTTACCAGCCAACTAATGATTACTCTTTTTTTTTTTAAATAAAAATACAATGCATTTGGTTTACTTTTCAACTGATTTTCAATTTTTTTTTCTCTTAAACATTGATATATCCACTGAACTTTCCAAGTTGCAAGAAAAAGCAAAAAAAAAGGTTTTTCACAGATATTCTGTAAATGTTACGTGTAAGTGCTTAAATGCATGGTCCACCCAAATATTCTGTCATCATTTACTCATAATATTGTTCCAAACCTATATGCATTTCTTTCTTCTGCAGAACACAAAAGAAGCCATTTGACGCAAGTTCTGAGAATTAAACAACATTGGAGCCCAATGTTTAGGAATGACATGAGGGTGAGTAAATGATGACAGAATTTTCATGGTTTAAAACTTTCTGTGGTGACATTTAGGCCATGTTCACACAGCAGCAGAATGCGGTTGTGAATTCTCACAGCTGTACATTTTCAGGACTCACAACCGCATTTTCTGTGAACCCCTGCTGTGTGAAATGTACTGGACAACCAGTGTCTGGCACATCATACAGATAAAGTGTTTGCCTGTATAGGCCAAAAGTCACTTCCATGTGATCAGCCACCTTTAACAAACATTTTTGCCATATATTTATTGCCACGCCACAGAAAAACCATTTAAGATATCAAAATCTGTTCACAATTTAGTATCATCACTGTCTTGGCATCATGTTCACCAAGTTTGGTGGTGATCACATGAATCCCTATAGGACAGGGGTGGGCAACTCTGTCCTCCAAAGTTTAGCTCTAACTAACCCAATCATACCTGAACAAACTAATCAAGTTACAGATATGCAAGTTTGATCAGGGTTGGAGCTAAACTCTTAACCTTCTCTCTGTTTTGTTACCTTCCCCCAGCCCAGTGGAAGGTACTTTCCGGTTATCTTTAAAGACACACACACACATAACATGACCAAACAATATGGCATAATGATGATCACCATGACAAATGTGTTGTGGATTTTTCCATTTATTTAACAACAACAGAATTATACATATATGCTTATAAGTTTATATCTCCTTTCCTTATAATCTACTTTTGTAGTTCACAGTTGTTTAAAGTATTTACATTATCCTAACAGTTCCCTTCTGACTAATTTGAGGACTAATGTGTTAGCCCTGAACAGAGATGTTCACAAGTCTTTTATCTGGAGTCTGAGTCAAGTCTAGAGTTTATTGTCACGAGTCCGAGTCGAGTCTCGAATCATTTAAAAAAAAAAAAAATCTAACACTCAAATCCTATTTTTTTTTTTTTATCCTAGTTGTATTATATAGACAAAATAATATGAACTTTCTATCATCTGTTTTGTTTAAAAATAAGGTCCTATGGTGTAAGGGATAATGTACATCCAGCTTGTTACTTTGTAATCCATTACAATGTACAAAACAATCGTCCTGGCAACACCAGTAGTCATTTTCAATACAGTCGCTAAATGGACACAAGATGGCGCCAGTGAGTTGCGGTTTGTTATATAGAAGTTTGTTATACAGCTTCATTTTTATTGACGATAGTCATTATCAGAAAATATCAAACCTCCTAATGTTTAAATCAATAGAAAACTGTACGCATGCTGATTGCGATACGTTAAAATATGAGCTTTAAGTAATAAATGGATTAACATCTCTTTCTATCTCTCTCTTATGGACACATATTAAGAAAGAGAAAAGCTGCATATAATACGAAAAGATTGATAAAACATAGTGCTAGGTTTAAAGGCTAGATTTTTTTGTTCATATTTTAACAGGCTGGCAATCCAAATGAGCCTTGCAGATACACCACAGTATAATAGCTAGCTGTGTGAGTTAATGTGACTATGAATGTGATGTCTCATAAAATTTGATGTTGTCGTTCCGGTGTCTTTAATTGTTTTCCCGCATTCTGTGCATCTAGCCGATCTGACATGTTAATAAACCCAAACGAAAGAACATAAGGCATGGTGGCTCCTGTCATGTTTCATGAGACTCTTATGACATTTTTGAGTTTACGCGCAATACACGGACATACGTAATCAAATTCTATGACAAGAGTCCGATCCATAGACTGTAAAAAAAAGATGGACGACGCGATGCCGCTTCCTTCCAATGTAATTAACTGAATGTAACGCTGCATTGGCGCTTGAAAAGTTGAGAAATCTTCAACTTCTGCCGCGAGCAACGCGAGTGAAGCGACGCGACGGAACCCACAATTCAGTTCGGCAATGCATGACGTCACCCAATCAAAGTAAATGAGAAGCGTTAACACTGACGCCCCGTGTGAATGCAGCGTAAAACGTACGACGATGGGCGTTGACATGTTACACAAAAACGTCAGTTTGGAGCCTGGGCATGCGCAGAAGGAATCGTCAGTGGAGCCCGGAGGCGGAGTCGCGGTAACTTTTTTTTTTTTTTTTTTTCCCCAAAATTATTTATTGTACAAATTTCACATATATTCAACAGATATAAATGTTTCACAAATAATGCTCTGATGAGTTTCATATCATCATGAATCAATAACACTTTTACCTTAGTTATTATATATTGCGAACAGTAACATTCATATCAAAAATATTTAAAAAAAAAAAATATTTCCAGAAATTAGAGGAAAAAAGAAAGGAAAAAAACAACAACAACAAAAAAAAGGGTATACATGTATATTTAAATTAAAGAAGAGGAATTTAAGTCTTTGTAAATGTTTATAGTTCTGATTGCTTTGCGGTTTGACAGTCCTTGTAATGTTTCAAAATAAATCTTCATGTCAGCCTTGAAATGGGTGATATTAGGTATCCTTTCAGACCATTTACATTTGTGTATATGAAATTTACCAAGTAATATTATAAGATTTAACATAAACACATGACTCTTATCTATACCTTTTTTGTCATAATAAAAAATAACATCTCTTTTCTCTATATTAATTTGGATTCCACTTAACATATTAAATAAATATTCCACATCAATCCAAAAGAATTTAACATACATACAATCAAAAAAAAGGTGTAAAATAGTTTCAGTATCCATTTTACAGAATACACAAGATTCAGAAAGATCATTTTTATATCTTTTTAGGAAATGGTTTGTTGGATAAATTTTATGTATTATTTTAAAGTATATTTCATTAACTTTATTATTGATACAGTATTTGTTGTTATAAGTCCAAATCAATCTCCAATTAATATTCTCAAAATGGTCATTCCAAAAGAATTTATGTCGAAATGTTGCAGGACAATGAATCAAACGTCTGAAAAATGTATTATTACATTTACTGTCATTAATATCAACACCGTTCAACAAGACCTCTTTTTTAAACGTTGACTGCTTGTGAGATTCACTGATGGAGTCGCGGTAACTTCCGTCCAGGAGTCTGCATCATCTGCGTCATCATTGATGTATTTTAAATAGGCTATATAAATTATACACAATTTAAAATTCTACCTATAAAATAATAGGCTATTCTGTTTCTAGAGCAATAATATTTTTGAAACACCAAATTCAGTAGATAAACTCAATATAATATGCCACTAGAAACAACTCTAAAATGTCAGAAACGGTCCTGCCATTTTAAATAAAGTTGAACTAACGTTCCAGGAGATCGATTGCTGTAGACAGTGCTCTATAATTAATTAGAGTAGGCTATCATTAGTTTTGTCCTGCTGATTATTATTTAATACCCATAAAAATAATAACTGCCAGATAACGATCACCTGCTTTTTCCCATCATGGCTAACGTTAGGCGTGTTATCTTAGCTAATAACATTTATTAATTAGCTTATAAAGCCCACATTTAACGTTACCGAAAAAAGTTATGTGATCCGTCAGATCCTGTAGGTCAGTTAGTACAGTTTAATGCTGAACAACTCATTTTTTTGGTGTGAAATAAAACAGAAATCGAAAATTAACAGTTAGTTGTATATCTTCAATCTCCCCTCGAAGCTCCGACAGTCCTCAGAGAAGCTGTCAATCACAACGACACGCCCCGTTTCTATAGCATCAAATTTCTAGCTAAAATCAAACTTATCACAAAAACGACCAATTGAATATATATCAGCGTTATAACTACCTTAAATGACCAAAACCATCTTTCGGAAAATGTTATTGGAAGTGTAGTTTTTTGTTTTGTTTTTTTTGACTCAAGTGCCTTTCCTTTACATGGAGAGGGCGGGGTTTATGACCTGTACTGCATCCAGCCACCAGAGGGCGATCAAAGAGCCTGCAGCTTCACTTTTCAGGACATATGAGGCACACCCGGTCAGATCTACCACGACACGTAAAGATATGTGACGCAGATATTATAAAACCATTCAAACACAACACAAAATCTTTATTATATCAGTAGATAAGGGTAAAAGACTTGAGTTGTTTTTTAAAAATTCACGAGTCTTTTGTGTCGAGTCGAGTCAAGTCTGAAGTCATTTCAGGTCGAGTCCGAGTCAAGTCTTAAGTCTGTTAAAGTCTGAGTGCCCATCTCTGGTCCTGAATATAGAACAATCTTTTGTTTACCAATTTCACTCCAAGTATAAATCACACCAACACAAATACTACAAGCCACCTCAGTGATTACTTTGAAATATATCTAATTATTTATACTTATTGTTCAACAATTAAACAATACAATAAAATGTAATAGCATATATTATGTGTATTACATGTATGTCAGTGTCTGAATGAGTAACATTATGATGAATGAGTAATATAGCAGCACTTCTGCTATGACAACTTCTTCACGGTATAGTCATTGCACAAATTTTATCCATAACCTGTGTGAATGGCATGACTGTGCAGAAGTTTGTTTGAATGTCACATATATTTGTTTGAATATACAGTATCTCACAGAAGTGAGTACACCCCTCACATTTTTGTAAATATTTTATTATATCTTTTCATGTGACAACACTGAAGAAATGATACTTTGCTACAATGTAAAGTAGTGAGTGTACAACTTGTATAACAGTGTAAATTTGCTGTCCCCTCAAAATAACTCAACACACAGCCATTAATGTCTAAACCACTGGCCACAAAAAGTTACTTTCAGATGTAGCTACTTACAGTAAATACATGTACAACGGTATAATATAATGAGATTAATATTTTAAACATTTTTATTCAGAAATATGAAATGACAAAATGAAATGATACTTGAGATTATGAAAGTAATATCGCCACTAGGTGGAGGTAAGTCATTGTGTTAATGAAGGAGTTAATTCGTCGATTCGTTCAAAACGCTGATTCATTCAGGAATAAAATCAAGTGGCTGTCTATATTAATTGGTCATTGAATCATCTATATTAATGGGTTGTTCAAAGACTCATATTCATTCAGGAATGAAACAACTCTGTTGCCTTACTGCGAGTCAGTCACACAGCGGTTCTGGGACTTGATTTGTTTTGGAAGTTTAGTTGGCAGACAAAATAACTGTTCTGTATGCCATCAGTTAGCCGGCCAAATGATTGAAGTTAGAAACGTGCATACCGGATGTAACTTTAGAGACTGTCCCTAAATTTGCGAATATAAACCGTCCAACGTCAAACAAACTTTATGCCAGTCTGACGGGGCGGTGGCTTACGTTCAGCGAATGTCCAGGGCAGGATAAACGGGTCTTCTGATGAATGAAATAATGTAGACACAGTTTCCCACAAAAGCACGTTTTTGCATGATAATGTTTTATGTTATAGCCGTATGGAAAAGTCAGATTGCCCATAATAATAAAAATTAATAACTATTGTGCGCCTTAATAAAAATTAACTCACGAGGCTGAATCACGAATGGGTATATGCAAACGACCACATAATATGACACTCTTGCGTGGGCGCGGCTTTTAAAAAGGAAAGATTATAGGAAATGGTTTATATGATTGCTGGCTCTCATAGAATCCATAACTATGCTCGCGCAGACAGCTCTATTCATTCTTTTATTGTTTTCTCTTATCGAGGAAAAGTCGCTCGAAGGTAAGATAATTGCCATTTTAAATCCTTTTCAAGACATCCTAAAATGTTTTTTGTTTTTCACTTTCATGACATTTTATGAACCTGATGAGTCTGAGCCGAGTAGAGCACAATCGTTCTCTTGCCTTATAAATTTAGCTAATCCTAATCATATTAGCTCATCGATAACCCGCATAGATCTGCAGAATGCGTGCTATTCCTAAAATTCGACTTATATTATTGCCAAACCGATGCTTTTAGCTAGGCTATTAAAAAAGCACTTTAAACTTTGTTCATCTGTGGTAAATAAGTAACAGTGCCTACAAACGCTAATCTCAACCAGTAGCCTAATTTGGCAACATAAAGGTCTATATTATTATTATTATTACATGGTCGAAAATGTGGAGCTATAGTTAATTTGACGAATTTATCTCAGCAGATTATCAGTGTGTTGGAATTCGGAGAGAAGATCGCTCCTATGACTTTAAACTGCCCCCCGATGTGGACGAGAACGTGCAAATGGATGGATGTGATGCAGAGTGGACCGTTGGTGTAAGTAGGCTATCAGAAGTTTTTCTCCTCTGACACGCCAATTTACTTTATTTTAACCTTGAATGTATTAAATTATTAATTAAGAAAATATATGTCACCGCTTACAACGGGGCACACACCTATGGCGACTCATGCAGAACCATTGATGTTTCGCGTGCGGGTGGTTGGGGAAATCTGTCCAAAAAATTTACAAAATAGAAGTTTTTAGCCTTCGGTTAAAATGACTTTTACTGATCGACTGAACTCAGCGTACGCCAAGTAACGTAATGGAGACGTAAGGTTGGAACTTTGCAGGACAGCAAAGAACAGTTTCTGATTCACAAAATACGCTATGCCGAGATAAAGGTGCAGTTTGCCTTGCGGTGTCAGTGCTTGATTTTGGTTAGTTTGTCATATGAGCTACAGAATATGTGGACGACTGAATCGATGCGGGACTTATACGCATATTAAAGGATTAGTTCACTTTCAAATGAAAATTACTCAAGGCTTTACTCACCCTCAAGCCATAGGTGTATATGACTTTCTTCTTTCTGGCGAACACAATCGTAGAAATATTAATAAATATCCTGAAGCATCCGAGCTTTATAATGGCAGTATGCGTTACCAAACGAGTATGAGCTGAAGAAAAGTGTCTCCCTCCACATCCATCATAAGCATATTCCACACGACTCCGGAGGGTTAATAAAGGCTTTCTGAAGCGAAGCGATGCGTTTGTGTAAAAAAAAAATATTCATGAAGTAAAATATCGCTTCTGCCAGACCGCCTTCCACATTCAAATTACAAAAAAAAAAAAAACGGAACTGGCATTGCGTCAGTTCCGCAAAAATTGAATAGGGAAGGCGTAGCCGTAGGACATACAGCGTAAGCTTTTTGAAGAATACAGAAGGCGGTCTGGTGGAAGCTAGATATTTTTTGAAGTGCAAAGAAGCAAAATGGTGTGAAATATATATATATTTTATTGACAGCATCTCAAGTTTAGTGTCTCACAATTCTCCCCTAGCAATCTTTCACAGCAATCTTGGATGGAAATTCTGCACAGTTTTCTCATCCCTTCAAAAATGTAACTCGTCATGGAATCAGTGTGATTTACTGTCCAGTTTCAGTCAGATTCCATGTCACTTGTCCTGTGAGTTCAGTTTAATTATTCCTCTGTTCAGAAAAGTTTACTATACTTTAATTAAAGGATTGTATTTATTTACAAATCAAATGCTTTTTGATTCCTTTGTAGAAATACACCAGGGACCTCACATGTTCTTGTGAGTTTTTATTTTTGTATCTCTTTGCCTTTTGTTCTGCACATTAACAGAAGCTATAGAACAATAATATTAGAAGATAACAAATGGCATTCAATTCTCTGTTATATCAGGCACCAACCCTACCGACAGCACTCTGCCATCTACAGGTAAATCATGTTACTAATAAATCCCAAGTGTTGGTATCTGCAGGTTGGTGACAAAAGGTTGGGGCATGACGAAAGGGAGGGGCGTGGAGAAAGGTCTGTCTGTCAGGATGTGGGGTAGGGTTAGGGGTTAGTTTCCATTGTAGCAATTCAACTTTTGGCACACCTCTTTTCAGCACGACCATTACTCCGACCTGCAGCTATCCTTGTCTCATAAATCTTGTTGCTTTTGCAACACTTTAAAATGACTGGGATAAAAATTAAAGTTTAGTCAAGCATTGGGGTAGCACACATAAACCTTGGTTTCACAGACAGGTCTTAGATTAAGCCAGGACTAGGACATTTAAGTAGCTTTTATAAACGTGCCTTATAAAAACATTACTGGTGTGCATCTCAAGACAAAACAATGGCAGTGACATATTTTAAGATATATGTCATTTAAAGTATGTTCTGTTGCTTTCAGTTAAAACTGCTCAAACATGCATTTTAGTCTGGGACTAGGCTTAAGCCTTGTCTGTGAAACTGGACAATAGAAAGCTTTTGTAAATCCATGTACTGACTTTTTGTAATATAATTGCATTTACAGAAATACCGTCCTCTGATTCATCAAAGAGACAACACTGTAAGTAAAGTCTTTAAAACATTCATAATAAAGCATTTGGAAAAAGCAGGCAACTTTTTAGAAGTTTACCACTGTCTCTTTGGTTAAAATAGATGATAAAAAAAAAATAAAGTAAAAAAAATAGTTTAAAGACATTGCCAACTTCAAGAAAAATAAGGATGATTACCATTTTACCATCAAAGTATGCCTGCATAACAAGTTTAATGCAAACCCATGCACACTGTTTCTTACCAGACTCCGCTGTCATTGTTATGGTTGAAGTTCAGAAAGTTCCACACAAAACAAAAGAATAACAGCAGTAATAATGATCCTCGTCTCATTGTAGGTTGAGTTTATGACACTACAAAATGCAAAAATAATGCAAGTTCTCTCTAGATTTGCTGAAGCTGTGCAAATCCCTGTTCTGAAGTTCCTGTTGTGCAGGTTTGCAAGCTTTTAAAAGCCACTCCTAAAAAATGAATTCAACGTTCAACTTCAGTAGAGCAATCTAGACAGCAAACAAATCCAACTTACAATCCAAGTACACAACCCAAAAGAACTGCACTAAAATGAGTGAATTATCTTTGGAACCTTTTAAAAATAATCAAGAAATGATTAATAGATTGGTTCAGTGTTTGTGTAAGCTAAAGAGTTGGAGGAAATACAATGTGGTGGCAAGTAAAACTATGTAAACCCATGTAAAAAAATGTATTAAGAGAGAAAACAATAAAAAAAAGAATTTTATCTATCTATCTATCTATCTATCTATCTATCTATCTATCTATCAGATAATTATTACAGTTATTGCTCTGTGACCATTAGAACACTTGTGTACCTTGTACTTAATAGGCTATCAATAGAGTTTTCATAAAGCATTTATCTTAAAGCAAGTGTCATGACACCTGCATTGTTTGTTGTATAAATGGATATTTTGGTGAACTTTTCTTCTCTATAGATTGTGCCATTGCTGTTGCTGTCAGTTTTGTCATAATCCTTGGCATTTTGGCATTCTTCATCTGCAGGACAAACAGGTACTTAACACATTAAAGTAAAACACTATATACAGCTATAAAATATTTGTTTATTAACTAAACACAAAAAAATGACCTTGTTTAATTTTCTAGCACTGCGAAATATGCTCCTAGAGCCCCAGTTGATGAACAAAACCATCCTGCTTAAGGAGAATTAACCTAGGAGGCATCTGTACTTGCCCAACAAATAACAATACATGGCGTGGAGTCATAACATAACAACATATATTATATTATATTATATTATATTATATTATATTATATTATATTATATTATATTATATTATATTATATTATTTACCTAGTTCTGTCTTGAAACTCTGACAATGCATCAGAGGCCAATGAGCTCACTGCTCAAACATTCAAATATTTGGCATTGTTTGCTGTTAGCAGTCTGCAGCGCGCTTTCAGAACCCTCCTCCTGCCCTAGCAGTAGACTCTTTCTGCAACTTACATGGACACGTTTTTTTTTATTATTTTTATTATTTTTATTGAATTTCTGAGTTACTGAATCATTATTTAATTCATCCAATTATTCAAGTTACTTAAAATTAATTTGTTTATTGAACTGTATAAAACCAAAATCACAATATCATGCTTTTGGTGTTGGCAAAAACAGAGGAGTGGACCGATACTGTAAGAGAAGACATGCCAACTGATACAAAAAGTGAAATGGCACAATGCTGTTTTACTACATATAATCACTGTTGGATTGCTGATTGACCAATAAAATTAAAGGACTGGAAATTACTATTATATTATATTATATTATATTATATTATATTATATTAAGACTAATATAAAAGGATGTAACTTTGTATTTTCTCCCAGAATGGTAGATGGCACATAATTTTTTAATAGCTTCCTGTCCCTTCAGTTTGTATTGCATGGTGTGTTTTAAACAAAAATGGAATATTAGAAGAAATTCACCACAAGAGGTCACTCTCTGCACAGTCCGTCTACTTGTTTCTTATTGCTCATGTTTCATTTGTAAATCTTGTTTGTTTCTCACTGTAGTTCTGGGATTTCCACAATTCCACTTTTGTGGATTGTCTTTTTTTTTTTTTTTTTTTCTCTGTAACTCTTATTTATTCTTAGTGTCTTGGGTTATTTTGGAAACTGCCATTAAAACTTTGTGAATGGTTCTTAAGTCTCAAGTTTCTAAATCTCTCTCGTAAACAGGTCAAAACTGTAATGTCAAAGCTTGGAATTGTGTGTGTGCGTGTGTGTGTGTGTGATTTATGAGGACACAAATTTGTATAATGACATGGGTATTACACTGGTATTACGACGTAAACATGAAATATGAGGACATTTCATGAGTTCTAAAAGGCTTTAAAATAGCTTTAAAAACATACTAAACAATGTTTTATTAAAAATGTAAAAATGCAGAATGTTTTCTGTGATGGGTAGGTTTAGGGGTAGGGGTAGTGTAGGGGGATAGAATGTACAGTTTGTACAGTGTAAAAACCATTACACCTATGGAATGTCCTCACTAAGCAAAACAAACCTGTGTGTGTGTGTGTGTGTGTGTGTGTGTGTGTGTGTGTGTGTGTGTGTGTGTGAATAAGTGCTTTCAAGATTCAAGAGCATTTCTTGAAATTGACAATAACACACTGCTAAAAATCCAGCATGAATTCCATGTTGGACCAGTCTGGTTTATGCTGGTTAGAGCTTGTGTATGTAACCTAATTTGTTATATACCTTTAAGACACCTCCTTTCCTTTGGCGTCATGCCTTGTCTAGGAGGGTGTGTCTGTGTAGCGTTTGCACAGGTGATGTAGATGATTGCTTTACTATACTCTGCTTAAGGAAGCATCCTGATTCTTTTATTCGTTATCTTTGTAATATTTGTTTGAGATGAGAAAATCTTGGTTTTAAGATGGTTTTTAAGAGGAGAAGTTTTGGAAATAGAAGTGAAGACAGCATAAATATCTTGTCTCAGACTTGAAGAGGCTGCCTCCTGCAGAGCCATGGGTGTGGCGTGAAGTCCAGTTCCCCCTCTCTGGATGTAATTTGGGCGTATGGGTGGACTTAGAAGGTCCAACCACACCCTAACTCTATAACTCTATCCCTCCACACATTAGATCCACAGAGGTGGAGCTGGACTAGGTCAAGCTCAACCCATGATGTCCAGACTGAGAGGTGGAGGAGGACTCTCATTCGGCTCTGCAGTGAGCACCACTTGGAGAATTTGATACTCTGCACTTAACCAGTCACTTGGAAAACATGAAACCAGATGTTGTGTCAGATGTGATCTTCCTGAAACAGTCAAGCACGTGGCAGAATATGCACCAAAAGCTGGTTTGCGAACCACCATAAAACGTCGAAAAAGAAGAAGAATACCTCTGAAGCAGAGATCTGTGTACCTGTAGTAAACTAATCCTGGAACACAACCTGCTGCAGAGCATAACCTGAAGTTACCTCTGTTTTTGAAACCGAAAGTTAAGGTTATCTGTTTATTTATCCTTAAACGTATGTACGTAATCTGCTTTCTGGAATACCCTGCACTCCAGCTTCCCATGCTGGTCCGAGCATGCAAAACATACCTTATGCTAGTAGTGACCAGCAATGCTGGATTTTTCAACAGGGTCAAGTGCAAAAGATCTGACAAATCTGCCGTTAGGTTGATTGTACACACTTAGCTATAACCAAACCACTTTGCCTACATGAACTAGAGAAAGATTAGAAATAGTAACTAAAACTAGGCTAAATAATATAGCGTCGTCAATCTAATAAAATATCACTTACTGATACGTAACAGCCTTCCATGCCATCCGTCTCAGTTTTGTGAACTGATAATTTCTAATTCAGGGAGTTAAGCAAGTCATCACTTTTATTTTTTGTTGTAGCCTTGTTTGTTGCCATGGCACATTGTTTAAAAAAAAAAAGGAATGATGTCATCATCCAACACTCAAAAAAATGATACGTTGGATTTACTTAATTTTTTTATGTCAACAGGTTCCACGTAAATTGGTTATGTTGCATTTAATTAACATTATTTATTTCAGTTAACTTAAATTTATTACATAAGATTAACTCAATGCCATTTAGTTGAATCAGGTTAACATTCTTAATTTTGTCCAAAGCCATTAAGTTTAATGATCTTTAACAGAAATTAAAACAAGTAATTCATTAGTTTATTTAGTGAATGCGTTTAAGAATAATTTTCACAACTTTTATAAAACCTTCACTCCATAAAGATGCTTATTGTTAGATGTTAGCCAGAAGATGTTTTTACTCCATCTATAGCATACCCAAAAAAGTTGTTTTTATTATTAAAACAACTTTAATTGTTGTTAGCAGGTCCTCAACCCAAGCACATGTTCTACACTTCACCGCAATGGTAACCCAAAAACTATTAACATAACAGAAACTTTTAAATACCAACATAATAGAACAGTAAACATTAAAAAGTCTCTCAATTTTCTCATGTTGCTAAAAACTGCTTAAAATAACACTTTATTTCAACATTTACTCTCCCAGATCAGCCCCTTTGCAAAGCATGATGGGAAGTGAAAGTCCTGTTTGATTGAGTCCTGGTTGAGTTTACATGAAGCAATTAAATTTGAACCAGAAACCTAATACAATGGTGTTGAATCAAAATAAGTTGTTTAAATAAAGTGAACAGCATCAAAAAAAATCATTTTTTTGAGTGAATGAAGCTGAAAATAACACAGAGCATGTCTTTTACTGGTCGATGAATTATTTATATGCATAAAATTCTACTGTTGACACATTAGCCAGTTCAAATTCTACTGTTGACACATTAACCAGTTCCATTATCCAACAATCAAGTTATTAAACAAGTTAAGCACAAATTCTAAAAATTGGGAACTGGGCTACAAATAAAGATATAAGGTAAAAAAAAAAAAAAAATAATCTAATCAGTCAATACTCTTTGAATGCATATTTGAATTAGATTAGAATTAAAATTAATGCAAGAGTGGAAGTGTGTTGCTTAGCAACAGAATGCGTGACGCATGTCAACATCAGGTGCTTGGGGACAACAGCACATGGAAGCTACGCTGTTATGGCGGAGAGAAATATAGACAATAATTACATATACGTACGTTTGTGTAAAAAAAAAAAAAAAAATCCATATTTAACAAGTTATGAAGTAAAATATCTAGCTTCTGCTAGACCGCCTTCCATATTCAACGTACGAAGAAAGTGTAAAACTCTTGGAGTTCTAAAAGCTTACGCTACGCCCTACACCTATTCAACTTACAGAAAAAGTGTAACTAATACGACGCCAGTTTACTCTTTCTTCGTAACTTGAATACGAAAGGCGGTCTGGCGGAAGCTAGATATTTTACTTCATAACTTGTTAAATATGGATATTTTTTTACACAAATGCATCGCTTCGCTTCAGAAGGCCTTTATTAACCCCCAAGAGCCGTGTGGAGTACATATTTAACATGGATGGATGTGGAACCTTCTTCAGCTCATACTCATGAACCCTGTTCACTGCCATTATTAAGCTCGGATGCGTCAGGATATTTATTAATATTTCTCAGATTGTGTTCCTCAGAAAGAAGAAAGTCATTTACCACCCCTGCGATACACTATATGGGACAAAGGTACTATTGGGACACCTGACCATTACACCAACATGGACTGTAATGACACTGCATTCTAAATACATAAACATTAATATGGAGTTGTTCCCCTCTTTGCAGCTATAACATTCTGTGTGAATTTTACCCGTTCATCCAGTAGAGCATTTGTGAGGCACTGATGATGGATGAGAAGGCCTGGCTCGCAATTTCTGTTTCAGTTCATCCCGAAGTTGGTAGATGAGGTTGATTTCAGGACTCTGTGCGGGCCAGTCAGGTTCTTTCACACCAAACTCATCCATTCATGTCTTTATGGACCTTGCTTTGTGCACTGGAGCACAGTCATGCTGGAATAGGAAATGGCCTTCCCCGAACTCACAAAGTTTGGACAAAGCATAGCACTGTCCAAAATGTATACTGAAGAATTAAGATTTCCCTTCACTGCAATTAAAGGGCGTAGCCCAACTCAAAACAACCCAACACCATTACCCCTCCTCCACCAAACTTTACAGTTGGCACAGTGCATTCAGGCAGGTAAAAATTCAGTAGTTCAGAGGTGTGTCCTAATATTTTGTCCATGTATTGTATGTGGAATATATATATTTGATATCTAAACAGACCCTAAACTAAATATTAAAATAGGTTAAACTATTTTCAGGGCACACAAAAATTGAACTAAGAGGGTATTATCCTATAGATGGCGCTAAAAGAGAGAGCAAATGAGAGAGGTCAAGCTCCTCCAAGTAGGGCTATTTGCAGCCTGCGGATCATTTACTGACTCGGATCTTTGAATCATTGAGGAACAGGAGCAGGAGCTCTCGAATGAGAAGGTGGAAGAAGTTGCGGGAAACAAACAGCTAATCAGATGGATCTGATAAGAGACATAATTTATATACTGACGTTGATTACCATATGTGCGGCTTCCAGAGAACTGAACGGTAAGAGATTACAGTTTTGTAGCGACATACCAACATTAGTACATAGGTGTAATTTGCTGATGGGACAGGTAGGACAACTCCCCATCCCTTTTTGCCAGGGTCCATTTTATCCCCACCACTTTTTGAAACATCTCTAGGCACGGATGTACCTAATAGCTACAAATAAAGGTAACTGTCAGAGCATTAATTTCGTTCGTTGTTTAATAAGAGTTGATCTGGTGCTAGAATGTGTTGTTTTTGAAATCATGCTGAGTGTTGCTGCTGTTTCTGAGCGGATAGTGTGTCTTCTTGTGGTTCGCGCACAGACGAGCACACAATCTGTCTCTTAACACCGGCTGCACAAAACGCACACAAACGTGTCCCTTCTCTTGATATAAAATCAATGATTAAACATAGTAGTGTAAGTCTATGTAATATTCTAATTCTATTGAAGGTGTACTTCCCAAAACAAGTATTTCTATATTCTGAGTGTTTTACAGTTGGTTTCCTGTCTCTGTCAAACAGTCATTGAGTTTAAAAGAATTAAAATATTGCATTTACATTATATATATATATATTTCGCAAATGTCAAACGAATGTTAAATATAAAACTAACTTAACCGCAGTGGGCTATACTTGAACCCTATTCTGGAGCTTTTTGCAGAACACTAGCATTTTAACAAATTTTGTTTGCTTTAAAGGATTAGTTCACTTTCAAATGAAAATTAGCCCAAGCTTTACTCACCCTCAAGCCATCCTAGGTGTATATGACTTTCTTCTTTCTGATAAACATAATTGAGAAATATTAATAAATATCTCAACGCATCCGAGCTTTATAATGGCAGTGAATGGGACCAACGAGCTGAAGAAAGTGCTTCCATCCACATCCATCCATCTTAAACATGTACACACAGCTCCGGGGGGTTAATAAAGGCCTTCTGAAGTGAAGCGATGCATTTGTGTAAAAATATCCATATTTAAACAAGTTTTTAAGTAAAATATCTAGCTTCCGCCGTCGCGTCAGTTACACTTTTCCCGTAAGTTAAATAGGTAAGGCGTAGGACGTAGTGTAAGCTTTGTGAACTGCAAGAGTTTTACACTTTTCTTCTTACGTTGATTACGGAAGGCGGTCTAGTGGAAGCTAGATATTTTACTTCATAACTTGATTAAATATGGATATTTTTTACACAAATGTTACACGTTTATGATGGATGGATGTGGATGGAAGCACTTTCTTCAGCTCATACTCATTGGTCCCATTCACTGCCATTATAAAGCTCGGATGCGTCAGGATATTTATTCATATTTCTCAGATTGTGTTCCTCAGAAAGAAGAAAGTCATTTACACCTAGGATGGCTTGTGGGTGAGTAAAGCTTGGGGTAATTTTCATTTGAAAGTGAACTAATCCTTTAATTGCAGTGCCAAAGATACACAAAATGAAACAATGTGGTACTAAAATGTTACAGCTATTTGTTCTGTGCATACCTCATTAAATATTCATGAGTCTACAATCACAAAAACTCACATGCTGTTCAGCTAGGGCCACTGTAAATGTCAAACAGCGACTGCAAAGATGGAGATGCTTTAAATCATGATTTAAAATTTTCAGCGATGATCATTACAAACCCATACGTGATTTGGTAATGGACAATGAATAATAAAAACACATGATTTAAAATGTGCGCACACATTTACAGTTTATATGGATTTGTGTTTTGCATTTTTCAGAGTGTCCCACAACTCAGGAAATGCTACTATGTGACAACTTGGTTACCTCTAAGGGATTTGCATACCAAGTGCCTCAAAACTTGACAGTTTATCTGAGAGATCACCATTGCGAACATGGATGGTATCATATGGTGTGCCAGCCTTTTTGTTTTAGGTTTCATTTAATAGACAAATTACAATATTACAAAAAAAATTTTATTATTTTTTGTAATTATGCGGTTTTCTTCTGTCCATAGAATGGAACGTTTATTGCTGACTCAACTATCGATGGGAAGAAGTCAGGACCTTTTGTGGCTGTGACTCCTGAGAGCCTGACAGTGAGCACCTGTGCAAACCTTCAATGGCAACTTCACTGTGACAGCATTCAGGTATTTGCAACTGTCTGTCTGTGTATATTTACACCTGTTTAAATAATAACTGCTGAATTAATAAATGCATTGCATGGGCTCCATTATCAGTTTGAATGGACAGATGAGGTTCTAATGATATTATTTTTGTTCTGTTATAGTTTCACTGTATTATCAATTATACAGGTAAGCACCATGAAGCCTCACACCATAAATGCTCTAGTCTATTGTTTATTAGAGGAATAGTTCACTTAAATTAGTCCACTTATAACAGAGTCATCATTTACTTACCCTCATGTTGTTTCTGAAAAGTATGATTTTTTTTTATTTCTTTAGTAAAATATGAAAGGAGATGTTAGGCAGAATGACAATCTTTGTAACCACACACATTCATTATATGGAGAAGATGCATCATGCAATGATAATGAATTGTACCTGAGTAACAGTTCCTCCTTTATAGTTTTTTAGCATGAATTAAGTGTGCGTGTGTGTGTGTGTGTTTAAAGTGAAACATCAAGGTACACGTGACTTCCTCCCAGGAAATGGCACAATTTCAGAAGACAAAGAAGATGGTAAATAAAAACCACATCTTAAATTAGTTATGAACTTCAGCATTAATTGAGTTTCTTTATCATATTACTATGCACACCTCTCTCTTGTCATGTTTGTTTCAGCAAATTCTCCCAACTGGCTAACTGCTGTAATTGTGGCGAGTGCCATTGTATCTGTTGCCATCCTGTCTGTTACCATTTGGATTTTTTGGGGGAAAAACATCTATGAAAGTAAGTCCCTGTTATAAATTTTTGTGTTCAGTATTGCTGTTGTTGGTATAGTGGGAAATACTGTACATATTAATGATATTACTATATCAAAATTATAATATTGAGGTGCCTCCCATGTTATGTTACACAATAAGCAATAAAAAGCTTATCACCAGTAATATTTTGTTTTGTAGAATGTGTAACATTTGTCTGGTTATTTCTATAGTGGCTAACATTTGCAACTGTTTTTCCTATTTTTTCCCCTAGGATTTTCCCAAGTCCACGTCACAATCTAAGGAGTAGGTCACCCCAAAATTAGGCCATATTTGTTGTTAGTTCTGTGAAAATGGTGCTGCAGATGCTCTAAAGTGATGCAATTATGCCTTAACTGTCCAAAAGTGTCTGAATACTTTTTGAGGCCATTGTTTTCTTTATGGTTGCAGGAAGGGGATAAATTGTCTTTAACTACTAATAACATTTAAATCAATCATTTGATACAATGCACTTATTGTGTACACTGTAAAAAATGAATGTGATTTTAAACAGTAAAATCGTGTAAAAACGCTAGATTTTCATAGTAAAATGTTGTACAATTTTTAGAAGTAAAAAAGAACAAATCAATGTATAATTTACAGTCAAAAACTGTAAACTGATATTCCCACAATTCCCTGTGTGACACTCCACATTTGAAAGTATTTTGTTTAAATAATCATGTTTCTTAATAGTTTTTGTTATCAGTTATGCACATTAGGGTTTTATGTTACATCTTCTGTTGTTTAATGAATGTTTATTGCATTATGTAAGTGTTACCATGGGTGTTTTGCGTTTGCATGAATGCACCTTCCTTATATTAGTATATACTTCAGCTCGTGGAAAAGCTACTTGTGATGAACTCTGATTCTTCATGTGGCTTTCTCTTTTACCACCTGCATTATTATGATGGTTATTATATGTTAAAGGTACAAAACAGATTTTAGTAGTAGTGTGCATTGTTGAATTTACTGGTTTACATTCAAATGTTCTTGTTTGTAAATTACAGTTTTATTTTCTGTAATTACGTTGTTGGCCCTTCCCTTACACCTTAATACGGTGACATGTTCGGTTCACTTAGTTTTGATATTAATTAGCACGAGATATTATTCGTGGGAACGTGATAATATGTCATGGCCACGAGATATTGATTCATGGAAACGTGATAAGTCGTGGCCACGAGATAATTTTGTCGAGGTATAGCGACATCGTTATGTCGTGGCCACGCGTCGTGACCTCGAGATCCTATGTTGAAGGAACGACATTTTTTTCTCATGGCCACGAGTTAAATGCATAGACAACCTGTGAATTATCAGAAATGGATAGGCATATAATAGCTAATATTTATATTTAAATAAGGAAAAGCGCAGAATTAAACAATGATTAGGCTATGTTTGTCGTGTTTATGTTTCTTTCTGTGTTTGCGATGGTGCCTAGACAGCAGTCGAATTAAGTTTGTCAATACATTTTTTAAAGAATATGCATTATAAAACATTTGGTAACACTTTATTTTAAGGTCTTTTAACTAGTTGCTTATTGGCATGCATATTACTGGAATATTGGCTATTTATTAGTACTTATTAATCGGATATTAATGCCTTATTCTACATTCCTAATCCTACCCAATACCTAAACTTAAGAACTACCTTACTAACTATTAATAAGCAGTAAATTACGAGTTTATTGAGAGAAAAGTCGTAGTTAATAGTTTATATGTGTTCCCTATACTGAAGTGTTACCAAACATTTTTATCTATCCCATCCAACAGTTTTAAATCCATTCACTGATCGTTTCTTTTTATTTAATATTTTTATATTATTAGTAGTCTATTATTATTATTATTATTATTATTCATTGTTATGTAGGCCTATTTGTTTTATTTCCCCCTTCATTTCCCGTATCTCTTCAGTTTCCGTATATTAGGCTGTTAATTTTGTAAATACTGTAAATGCCCGATCATGCTAGTTTTGAGTTTATGGCTGTATTCCTGTGACTCGATCAGTGACACGATCAGTGAATGTAAAAGACTGTGAAATGGGATGGATGGATAACTTTTTTTTTTTTTTTTTTCTTTTTTTTGTAGGCCTATATTATTTTATGTTCTTACATATTCTTTCGTCATTTATTGATAGGCCTAATAACAAACTTAATTTGAATGCTGTCTATAGGCAACATCGCGCGCGCATAATAATAAGCTAGCTATTATAGCCTAATCGTTTCTTTATTCCGTTCTTATTTTGTCATTCTTAATTAAAAATAAATATTATTATAGGCCTATTCATTTCTGTTAATTCCAGGTTGCTATGGTCACGACAAAAACTAAGTGAGCCGAACATGTCCCCTCCCGGTCACCGTAGTCTACAGAGTAGCCTATAGTAGAAACTAATATTTAAAAAAAAAAAAAAAAAACTATTTTGTACAAGTAGGCCTCCTTAAACATTGTGGTTGTTATTTTTCTTATAATAAATAATGTTTTCAAATGGTTATGTCTACTTTGTTTTTATGTCTGAAGGTAGCCTATTACAAACACAAAATGTCACTGTATAAGCTACTTGAGGGATGGAAATGATTAACTGGATTGAGTTATTTTAATAGTTATCACCATTGTTTGTGTAGCAGAGGAGTGCATGGCATATTGTCCGCAGCAACCTATTCTTATTCATGTCTTTAAAAAAGATGTGCTACTTAAAAAAATATAGGCCTATGTTAACAGTATTAGGCCTACGTGATGTTTGAGTAGATTTTAAGGTTTGATTCATTAATGAATCTACCTGAATAAATCTAATCTCCTAAATTATTTAATCTATGATACAATTATTTATTTATTTTGTGAAATGTGCTTTTTTATTTTAGGTTGACTCTCAAAAGTGTGTGATTTAGAGTAAATGGAAATGACCTGCTTTTGACTTTGAGTTATGTTGTACAATTAAAAGACTATGCTGCTATAACAGCACATAGGAACAAACCTGTTACTACATTAGCAATAGCAAAGTTATTGCTCACTGAACAAAGCAACATGCTTCATTTTACTAGTACATGCAGTTATTCTCAATCTAACAAAGCTCTACTCTTCTGCACAATGGTAACGATCAAAACTTAAACAAAACAGAAACTCTTTCAAATGTCATACATAACTGAACATTAAACATTTTCCCCTTCACTCAAAAACACATAAAATAACACTTAATTTCAAAACTCTCCATTTGCAGCGATATGCAAAGCATGCTGGGAACTAACAATGGTGTCTCTAAATAAAACCGAATAATTGAACTAATTCTCTTAAAATCAATAGGTAGGCTTCTTTTCTTAATTTTTAGCTAAATCGGTTCCTCAATTCAAGCCTCAAAACTGCTTACGTTTCTTTAAAAAAATTAGGAAAATGTATGTTTGGTTTATTAGTGAAATGTTCTCAATATTTTATATACAACACCGAACCACAATTTTATTAATAAAATATACACACTATTTTTAATTATCACCTTAATTTTTAAATGAAAATTACAATACCGATTATTCATTTTTACAGCGGGCAGTTGACACAGCTTTTTTCAGTTATGAGCGTGAATGAATTTCCCTAATGTTGATCAAAGTTTTTCGTTTCACTGTTTGAGGATTTTTCAGTTATGAGTGTGAACGACTCTTTGAAGGTTGATCAATGTTTTTTCTGTTTTACTAGTTTGTAAGAGGCTTTTGAGTTATGCATATGCATATTTAGTAGCGCTATTCTAAATTTCATACGAGCCTAGACCACAAAACAAAAGGCCTACTAAATACGATTGATTCCTATAATGCTGTGTCGCAATATCTGGATGATAAAAAGCTTCCTGAGCATCAATGAATATTTGCACCTTTTCTAATAGTTGTATTAGTTGTATAGCAGTCCTTTGGATCTCAATATTAGTTTATGGAGCATTTTTCTGAAGAACAGTGGGCAGTTTTAACTGCTCAGCTCAGGACAAACAAGGGAGTCGTGAACAACTATCATCACAAAACATACAAATGTTGATCATAACAACACATAAGAATCGAGAGGTCATTTGACTGGTCATTCAGCTGAAAATTGAAAATTTGCAATTTATGAAATCTCTAAAAAAAAAAAAAAGCACTTTGTATATTATAGAAGGTGTAGGCCTAGGCCTTTAAAAACGTAATGACATCATTTGAAAACAGCAAAGAGTGCAATATGATGATAAAAATATTTTAGAGATATGCATGCTGAGCAAAACTATTCAATATTTCACTAGAAAAATTACATAATTTGTAAAAGTTCTATTTTATTTCCACAATTTTCATGGCCTGAAAATTACAATTTTAAAATTCCCTGAAATGGTTTTGAGTCAATGATTTGAGCGCGTTGACTAGAGACTAACGCATTGTGACAGCTGTCATTTGCATGTGATTGTTGTGAGATGGTCAGTTTCTGTCCTGAGAACTGATCAGCCTCTGAAAACTCAGAAAACGTTTCCATGAAGAGCGGGCGCAATCCCGTAAAGAACGAACGATAAAAAGTGCTGAGCGTGTCTTGGATGGAGAGCAGTAAAGCGAGCAAAATAGGCCACACCACACAATGTAGTAGCCTAATTCGCACATGTAACTCATTTAATTGTTATAATTAAAAATAAAATAAAATAAAATAAAACACTGCATGCGGTGAGGGGGAGGGCACAAGGAAAATATGATTTCAATATAATATTCCTTATAATAATATAAATATTTGCAATTCTGATCAATGTCTTTCTGAAAACAAAGCTGGTAATATTTAGTTAGGTGAAATCACGGAGTCATTGCAGTGGTAGGCTATTGTACTTATGGGTGACAAAAAGGACGACCACATCACGGGACTTTTTTTAATATTTATTTGATTTTATCATAATTTACAGCCCCCAGCTCTTTCAGACAGCAAGAATAGTCTACCTCTTGAATGAAAATATTTTGCAATGGTGCTATAATTTGTGAATCCTCTGAACCAATTTAATTGCACACAGATCCTACACAAAACGGCCCAGCAGCGCTTTCATCTGCTGGTGTCAGTGCTGAATCCTCTGGTTCTCCTCATCCTCCAATAACTCTGCATGTTTTCCTCTTGACTACTATCCAAATGCCCTCCATCTCGTGAACCTCTCCCAGGTCTAAAAAAAAAAAAAAAAAATCTATTAAGCAAATTTTTTTTTTTTTCACATGTCCTTGCATGTTTGAAAAATGGAACAATTACACTTTCAAACTATAGCTTTTCAATATGTCAACAGAATGTCTACAGATATGTCTTAATAGTTTATTTTTATTTTTTAGAAGACAATAGCCTACTTTAAAACAGGAACGACGCTCGGAAACCCAACAAGAAAACAGTCTGCCAACACAGGTTGCATATAGGCTATTTTTATCTATCTATCTATCTATCTATCTATCTATCTATCTATCTATTTATTTATTTAATTAATTAAACTCTTTTTTTTTTAAATAATTAAAATTTCAAAATGGTTTATAGCCTAGCCTATGTCCCTATGAGAATGTCCCACCATAACGATGCATCTCAGCCTGAATTAGGCCTACTTAAACGTCTGTGTTCTATATAAGCGAGACTGAGCGAGTGTTTTTACGAGTTGTTAATGCTTTGATATATACGCTACTGAATAGCCTATTCGTAAATGACAAGTTCCAGAAGGAAGGAAAGTGGAATGAGATGTAACTCAGAAGGTTCCAGCATCTGAGCTATAAGCTAAATGTTTATGGACCTGTTTGTAGTGCCAGTGTTAATGTTCTATCTATCTATCTATCTATCTATCTAGATTAAAGGCTTTCTTTGCGCAAAATTGCTAAACGGATTCTCCCAGCAGAATCGTTACGGCTGACAATATGGGATCTGTATGAGGATGTTTATAGGGACCCAGTAAAGTAAAAGGAGGTGTACTTCTTTCTTTCTTTTTTAATCTCGCGCTAATAATAAGGCTTTTTTGGCGATTTTTATTTATTTATTTATTTATTTTTTTAATTCGTTTTGGTACTATTTGCACATGTAAGGTGTAGCTATATTTTCAAAACTCTTAATACAAAAATCGAAACTGATCACACTTGTAATACAACTAATCTGGTGCTTTCATTCTGGTAGTATATATTTTCATTCTACATAATCACTGTTTCAGAACACAAGATCATTGTGATATGTAATGTAATGTTCAAGCACGTGGCTCAAGTTACTGTAAAGACCGCCCACCCTCAAATATAGAGAGCCACCGCGGCCGCTGTGCCTTTTTATTTTTTTACATCTTTGAGGCTCGACCGGGTGGAACAGGCTTCATAACAGCAGCGATCTTTGCGATGGCCAGTGTCAAGACGATTCTGTTTGTAATAATATTTGTTCTTTTCCTTGTAAAGTCTTCGGGATCTAACGGTAAGAGTTTTTCCACTGTTACAAACATTTATTTGTTCTTAACATGTGTGGTGAACTCCGTACATTGATCATTACGTAGTGCCAACATCACTGATGAATCCTAGAAGAATTTTAAATGTGTGTTTTAAATGGGCTAATTAAATGGAATCTTGTATTTCGGATCAGATTGCCCTGCAAATCAGGAAATATCATGCGACAGCCTGCGCTCGTCCAAGGGATTTACATACACCGTGCCATCAAACATCACGTGCTTTAGAAGTTGCAACGAACAAGGATGGTACTTTCAGGTCGTTTGATGTTCCGGATTTAATCGATACATTTCTCATTTTAAAACAGTCAAATGTTTTGTAATTGCTCAGTTTGCTTTTTTTTTTTTTTTTTTTTTGTATAGAACGGGACGTTTATTGTAGATTCAACCCCGAATGCCGGTGGAAAAAAGTTACAGATTGTAGTGGATGTGACGCCTCAGAACCTGACAGTCAGTGCCTGCGAGAAACTGCAATGGCAACTTAACTGTGGCACGGTAGGAACAATGAATGTGCGTTTCATTTACACACTAATAAATACGCAGCACACTTGTTTGTCAATGCAGTGTGCTTCATTGTCATGCCATTAGGACAGGCGAGGTTCTAAAAATATAATCTTTCTTCTGTTACAGTGTATGTGTACTATCAATTTTACAGGTAAGCATAATGAATCCTCACACCATACATGCTCTAGAAACGAAAACTTTTTATAAATAATGCTTTTGCCTGAATTTATCTAACGTTACAGATATGAAACATTCACCAGCACATGACCCCCGAGACGAACAAGATGGCAACAATAATGACAACGGTAAAAGCAAGGCTTTAGTCTGTAAATTTTTTGATGTTAGTTCACCTTGCTATTTGATTACTCTAATCCTGATTACACTTATCTTTTGCTGTTTTTTACATGTATATTCAGCAGGTTTTTCTCCGTGGGGGATTGTTTTAATTGGGAGTTTTAGTGCTGGTGCATTTATCACCCTTTTGTTTTGCTCTGTCAGAAAAATAAAAAGGTGAGCGCTTTAAAGTTGGATATAATATGTAATGTTGTCCTCTGTCTCATTAGAAGAAATAAAGACCATTACAGTTCAATCATATAATGTATGTAGATTTTTGTCTAGGTCATGTTTTACTTTCATGGAAAGACTTCTGCCTTTTTTGCTACAGGGCAAATTGCTGCAGTGACTCAAAACAAGACGATGTGATATAGTGGTCAATGCTTTGTGCCTTCAAGCAAATCATCCCAGCTTTCTCCAAAGAGACTGACCCTGTAATACATGTTCTGTGAGTCACATTGTAAAAAGCACTAAAAAAAGCAATAATCACTATGTACTGTAAGTTCTTTATTTCCACTCTTTATTTCCACTCATTTATTTCTTGTATAATTTTCACAAATATATTGTTTTAGTAGCTTTTAGTATCTCATCTTTATAGATTGTATTTGTAGGGCTTTGTGTTTGTCTTTTAATCCAAATATAAACTTAAAAGGAAAGTTCACCCTATAATGAAAATTAAGTCATAATTTACTCACCCTGCTGGTTGCTGTATGCCATTCTCACACTCGTCCTGGAAGTAAATAGTGACCGGGGTCAAGCTTTTTAACAAAGACGCAACACAATAGTATCACAGAATGGTCTCATAAAAAGCTTGATGCTGGTCGCTATTTGTTGCCATTATATGGATGAGTGCAAGTGGGACATTTTAAAACATTTTTTTTTTTTTTTTTAATTCTCCTTTTGTGGTCCAAAGAAGAAAGAAAAGCATACTGCATTTGAACAACAGCAGGGTGAGTAAATGATGACTTAATTTTCATTTTAGGATGAACTATCCATTTAACTGTGTCCTGTGCTACAAAGGCTGTACCGTAGAGCATTATCTAAAACTAATTTTGATAATAATGTTGAAGTAGCTTTTATATAGCTCTATATAATATAAATACTATATACCAAGGGCGCGCAGTCCTTATAAGCCTTGAATGCTCTGCATACACAAGCAATTTGAGAGAATGAGTTTGTGGACTCGCTAATTTATATGAACTCTCTAAATTACTATAAAATCCTTTAACATTTGAGGTGTAACATAAAGCTTACATAATAAAATGTTGGTAATACATATTGGGGGGGGGGGGTTAATCAGCATACCTGTTTAAAGAAGTCACCATCGCTCACCACTGATATATTCTATCCTTTTCTATTCTATTCTATTCTTTCACAGACAAGGCTTAAGCCTAGTCCCAGACTAAAATGCAGGTTTGAGCTGTTTTAACTGAAAGCATATTGCACTGACATATCTTAAAATATGTCATTGTTTTATCTCAAGATGCACTCCAGTTAATGTTTTTTTCTAAGGCATGTTTATAAAAATGACTTAAATGTCCTAATTGAACCAAGGCCTAATCCTGGCTTAATCTAAACCCTGTCTATGATACTGGGCCTATATATATTAAGTAAATTAGTTTCCTAATCAGGTGATGATACTAAATCCCATACAAAATGTCAGTTTTGTATAACTTTATAAAACTCATAAACTGTAAGTAGCATGGCACACAGTCATAATCCAAATTATTATACAATAATAATCCAATTTCACTCTGACAGTATTTAAGTCACTGAAGATTTTCTCATAGCTGGTCCTACTTTTCTGTGGTCAGGGGGCAGACAGCTTTCTGTTTCCCCACTGGTAGTATTTGCATCACACTGTTCATTTGCATAAACTTTTCCACCAGAAATAACAATCTCAATGAAAATGAATGATGTCTGTTTGTTTAGTCAGTGTAAACCTGCGAAGTAACTGTACAACCAGGGAAAGTATTTCAATTGCCGCTGTGAAAGCAAAATGCAACGAAATGCTTTGCCAGTGAGTACAGACATCTAATGCATTATTAATTTAATTTAATCTGCTAGAAGGCTCTTAAAGGAACACTCCACTTTTTTTGAAAATAGGCTCATTTTCCAACTCCCCTAGAGTTAAACAGTTGAGTTTTACCATTTTCGAATCCATTCAGCCGATCTCCGGGTCTGGCGGTACCACTTTCAGCATAGCTTAGCATAGTTCATTGAATGTGATTAGACCGTTAGAATCTCGCTCAAAAATGACCAAAGAGTTTCAATATTTTTCCTATTTAAAACTTGACTCTTCTGTAGTTACATCATGTACTAAGACTGACGGAACTATACTCTCATTCCGGTGTAATAATCAAGGAACTTTGCTGCCATACCATGGGTGCAGCAGGCGCAATGATATTACGCAGCCCCTGCTTGCACAGGGAGCGTGCCTTGCAACCATGGAGACATTTGTGAGAGACGCTGTGCAATATCATTGCGCCTGCTGCACACATGGTACGGCAGAAAAGTTCCTTGATTATTACGCCGGAATGAGAGTATAGTTCCTAGTCATATTGGCCTAGAAAATCGCAACTTTTCATTTTCCGTCGGTCTTAGTACACAATGTAACTACAGAAGAGTCAAGTTTTAAATAGGAAAAATATCGAAACTCTTTGGTCATTTTTGAGCGAGATGCTAACGGTCTAATCAGATTCAATGAACTATGCTAAGCTATACTAAAAGTGGTACCTCCAGACCCGGAGTTCGGCTGAATGGATTCGAAAACAGTAAAACTCAACTGTTTAACTCTAGGGGAGTTGGAAAATGAGCCTATTTTCAAAAAAAGTGGAGTGTTCCTTTAACCTTATAGCAAGCTTGTCACTGGGACAGTGAACTCATTGTCTGCCCCTAAACAGCATATTAGTACCTTAAGAGCTAGATCAAGTATACAGGTGTACTTTAGAGGCTACTGCTGTTGAGTTTTTTTGTTTTTTTTTCTGAAAGTGAACTGTCATACATAAAAATATACAGACAGTACTGTATGTATACCCAAAATAAATCAAAATGTTTGTGTGTTGCTGTGTGCCAAGCCATATCTGATACTCATATACTCATTATATTGGGTACTATTGATTTGTTGGTTGCACTTCATTTTACAGTATAAGCACTTATGTACATTTACAGTGTACTTACCTAAGAAAGTACTGTAATATAAGGTAACTACATGGGTTAGGATTAGGTTTAGGGGTAGGTTCAGGGTTATTATGTAGTTATTACCTAGTTATTGCAATTACTATAATAAGTACACATGTACATAGGGAGCAGGACTGTAAAATAAAGTGCTAAGGATTTGTCTATACTGAACACCATAACTGAAAGGATGATGTTACACTTTGTCATTTTATTTGTAATAATATGATATTGATCAATAATTGTAAAAGTTTAGTGTCAGCTGCCATTGTGTTGTGAGATGAAATTTGCACTTCTAAGACAATTATACAAAATGTATCACATTTCTGTCATCAGTTGTAAACATTATACTTATCTTGAATGTGTATTTTTACATATTTTAGTGTAATGTAGTATATCTTTAGTATATTTAGTTTTGCCTTTGCTATCCAGTTGATTTATTAAAGGGATTTTTGTTAATAAAATCTGATAAGACCTTCCATGCCTTGTGAAGTTACTTCCTTGGTTTTCCATTTTAAAACTTTAGTGTTTTCCTTTCTTTTGAAGTGCTGAGAAATGCAAAAATTCAAAATGCCTTACACTTCAATCCACCTATCTTTCTTCTGATTTGGTTATTTAAAATATATCTGTGTAAAATATATCAGCAGTGTCTTGCTGGTCTAACACGATTTTATTTCCTTGTACTTGGTAAATAAAACATCATATGAATAAACCATATGTTCCAGTCTACAACCAACAGATAGGTCTTTATATTTGGTAGCTTAAGCTTAACAGCTTATGTGTTTACACCATGAACATCTGCTTTTCATAAAGAGCATCTCCACAACTGCTACAAGTGACAAGCTTTGTCAGGAATTCACACTGTTAACTGTTTAGACACATCTGCTAAAGTACAAACGGGCTCATCCTTTAGTCTGAGAAGGTTTTTTTCAGGCATTACTATTCACTTTCACCAAAACCAAATTCTGATATACTTTAGTTTTTCCTGGTTTTAACCAGACCAACATTATTCAGAAATCAAAACCCAGTTTACTGCATGTTTGTCCCTCTGCTACACTGTAAGACTTTTGTAACTGGGAATCATTTCACCTGTACTTTGCTAATAAATACCCAATTAACAAAATGTATTAATAAAATACCTGATTAACAAAACAAGAGAATGTGTTAATCCGAATTAGGCAAACGATACAGCGTTATAATAATAATAATAATAATAATAATGGTCAGAAATTATTGTTATATTTTTAGGACAAGAACTTAAATACATTTTAAGGGATTTTTTCCCCTATATATTCTGATATATAAAAGCCAATAAAAAGTTTCTTCCTGGTTAGGTCATAAGTGGATAATTTGTTTCTTATAATTTTGATGGTGAATTTGCCTGAACAATTGGCTACAATGATTTTAGCAAAAAGGAGAATTTGCTTGCAATGACTGTTTAAGAAAAGAGATCTCACGCAGAGTGAGACATTGTGAGATCATGCTGGTTAACTATAATTTTGGCACATAAAAGAATGGACCTTTTCACAGACTGATGAAGTATTTTAACAGTCATCAACATCGTAATTCATGCAAAGTTTTTTTTTTTTTTTTTTTTTTTAAATATATGTACTAACTAGGGCTGTGAATCTTTGGGTAGACAGTGAATAGATTCGATTCACGATTCATAGGTGTTCGATTCGATTCAAGAACGATTTTTGCAAATTCAGAACGATTCGATTTGAGACGATTCACATTAAAAATTCGATGCGATGCGATTCTGCATTTTTATATGCATTCATTACGGTTATTGAAATGTTTCCCCCAATGTGTCTTAGTCAGGGTGTGAATTACACAGCGACCTTCAGGAGGTCAGAGAGTAAGGGCAAAAAACAACCTTTTGTCCATTGTTAATGTTAGTTCATGTTAGTTCTTAATGATGCTACATAACTTTATTTTAATAGCCTAAAAATTGGCATTTGTAGAAATAAGCCAAAATTTTAAAAGTCTTAAAAAGTGTTGTTAGGCCTAGTTCATGTTAAACTATAGTGTAGGATAGTGTTAATGGCTACACAACCTTATTAAAGTGTTCCAGGTACATTAAACATACTAATGCTTTCATGGAGAGACTACCTTAGAATATCGTGCACATTCCCAACTAATCCTAAACTAACTTTTCTTCACGGATAGTTATAAAAGCCCTCTTTGTTCTCTTTATACGGAACATTTTCCTTAAGATGATTCTGAAAGAAAACGCGCTGGGTTTCTACTGTTGCTATAGTAACAAAAGCAGCTTTAATGCGCATCTGATTGATAGATAAACCGCGCGCTCTTATTTCAGTATTGTTAATGTTGTAGTTATTTCAGCAGTTTCCTTCGCACATTCAGTTTAACAGCACTAAGTTAAATTTCATTTATCATTCATTGGAACTGTGCGTATGTATTTTAGACACTTACATTATGTGTTTGCTCCGTCCATGCAATGCGCGCCTTTGAATAAGCGGGGTTTTACTTCAACTGCTCAGGTAATGTCAATGGTATGACCCACTTCCGTAAAACTTCAGTATTTTATCTTATATAATATAACGGTGACGTTTCAACGCAATAAAAGCGTTTTATTTCAACAGTAGTGACCACGCAATGATTTGTCAGCTTTATCATCTGCTCATGTGAATAGCAGTGGCCGTCCTGAGGAGAGCTCAAACGTGGGCTGCTCAAAAATGTGTCGATGAGGGGTACGGACGGAGCGCGAGAGCAATCCAGTGAAAGGCGGTAAAGAGTGCAGCGCGTGTCTGTGAAGGAGATTCTGTATGAGCGCGAATGACGGCGCACAACGTCTCCCATCAATTCGCGCATGTAGTAATTTAATGTTTATATATTTTAAAGCATTGAATCGCTATAGAATCGCGATTAATCCGATTCTTAGCATTTTACATCGATTATCGACCGAAATTAACGATTCACGATTCAAAAAACATGTTTCAAGATCGATGCATATGCATCGTCAGGATTTGTAATCGAAGCATCGAGAAAACGAGTGAATCGTTACACCCCTAGTACTAACACTATACTTTGTATTATATTACCTTTGCATCAGATTAGAAAAAAATAGTTAATGCTGTTGTGAGGGTGTTTCTAATACAGCGGCTGTGAGAATGACGGTAAAATTTACGTCTTTCTCTCTTCTGACTGCCGTTATAATCTCTCTTTATTTTTCTCCTCTTTTTGAAAGTTGTGAAAACACTATTTAAGGGAGATTTTCTTTTGCTATTTGAGCAAATGGGAACACACACAAAAAAAATATATATATATTTAATGTAGTCTCTCATTCACCACTGTCTAGAAGTTTAACTTCTGATTCTTCTGAGAAACCAGGAAATGGGTCCAATATGGCTCAAGTTAAAGTTGTTAAAGTGGCCAGGCTCGCTGCAGGGTTAAGGCTTTACTGTAACCTTGGTAACAGAATCAAACTCATGTAAACAAATCGGTGTGGTAAACAGCATTGCCACACCCATTTATTAGAAAGAGGATGAATGAAAAGAAGCAACAGGGGAAATCACCTTCCAAGTGTTACACACCAGTACAATAAAAAGTTAAAAATATCTGACAGGGCGAATTCTTGGTTACTGTAGGAATGTGCACTGAAAAATTCCATATCAGATAGATGAGCGTTGGGTCTTAGTGTAGGTTGGGCCAGTGGTGAACAACATATCTGAGGAGGAATGTTCAACTGACTGGCCATATGAAAACTTCTGTATGCAGGCAGTAATGCTAACTTGGACAGCAAAAGTGTGGTAAAATAATAAAAAGGAGTTGATTAAAGTCTGTTTAATTCTTACATGATGCTCTATATCAACACTGGCTTTTCACTTTTTAATATCACTGACTTTAAATATTCACATGCACTACATTTATGTTCATACTAATGAAGCTGTACATTTGCAGTGATTACATTTCTATTTATTTTCTAGTTATTTGTATCTAGCTGCATGTTTGTACTTCTATTTTATATGTGGTGTCTAACATCAGCAATGGCTACACCTAAAAGAAATTTGAGATAGCAAATAAAAATCTGTTCTAATCCTGACTTTGAAATTCGAATTAGCAATTGTAAACAAATGCTTGTGGTTTCATTGCAAACATGACATTAACCTAAATCTGTAATCAGATATATAGTAAAAGACACTGTGAGATAGATACTGTGATCAAGGATAATGTAATCATGCTGTCCTCTTCACAGTAATGCTCACCAAATTTTCTGTTTCAGAACAGGAACTGAGGAGGGTGAGACACGTGGTTATTTTTGTGTGCGTATCATCAGAAGGCCTTACCATAGAAAGGTCAAATATCACTACCTACATAGAACTTTCTAAGAAACCAGTCTATTCAAAATGCACAGTCTATGTTGACAAAGTCATTGGGGTGGATCACATGTATTAAAATGTGTTGGGCAGTTTAAAGATAAGTAAAAAAAAAAAAAAAAAAAAAAAGTAATCTCCTTGTGTCATGGAGTCACAGCCTGCACCCTCCAATAACAACACATCGTCACCAGATCAGCATGCTCCTCCCACTCGTTCACAATCCCCGGAGTTCTGAGCACCTGCACCTCATCATCACCTCACAATATATATTATATATATATATAATATATTGTGAACTAATGTTAGTTATTTTGGAATAAACGTAAAAATGCGTAAAAACACTAACTTGATGAAATTTATACTTGGTTTTAATAAACAGAAAATTACATAGTGTAAAAATACAAAATAGAATTATATTTGGTCTCTCTTTTTTATGTAATGTGTATTTAACCAGGAAAATTGTGTAACAGGGACACAAATTTACATTTGATATATAAAAAAATTGAGGACTTGCTTCCTCATTTTAAAACACCACCGCACACCACTGACTCAGCTCTATATTTCTTCGCGCCCTGACGAAACCTACCAATTTACAAAATTAACAGAATGCATAGCTGATATAAAAAAATGAATGACTAGTAATTTCCTACTTCTAAATTCTGAAAAAAAAAAAAAAAAAACCAGATTCTAATTATTGGATCAAAAACCTCTGTATGTAATAACCTAGAGTACTGTCTAATGCTTGATGGCTGCTCTATTAAGTCTTAGTCATCAGTTAGGAACCTGGGTGTGCTCTTTGATTCCAGTCTTTCATTTGAAAGCCACATTTCTAGCATCTGTAAAACTGCATTCTTCCATCTTAAAAATATATCTAAACTATGACACGCCCACTCTCAACGACAAATGCAGAACAGTTAGTTCATGAGTTCATGACCTCAAGGCTAGTAGTTGTAATGCTCTACTGGGTGGTTGCCCTGCATGCTTAATAAACAAACTCCAGCTGGACCAAAACAAATCAGCTAGAGTTCTTATTAGAACCAGGAAGTATGACCATATTTGCCCGGTTCTGTCAACACTGCATTGGCTCCCTATTAAACACTGTATGCATTTTAAAATCTTGCTAATTACTTACAAAGCACTAAATGGTTTAGCTCCCCAGTACTTGAGCGAGCTCTTAACGCATTATAGTCCTTCACTTCTATTGCTATCTCAAAATTCTGGCCAGTTGATACCTAGAATATCAAAATCAACCGCAGGCGGTAGATCCTTTTCCTATTTAGCACCTAATCTTTGGAACAGTGGCATCTACGCTAATATTAGTCTCTCTGTTAATCCTGAGGTTTACCGTAGTCAGCTGGATCCGGGCCGTATCCTGATCAGAAGGAGGACCTGCGCCCAAACAAGACCATAACGCATCCCAGAAGTGTCAGCTGAGATTGTGTCAACTAGACCATCCCCTGTGAAGTCCTTATCAACATGACAGCCAGTGGCATATATCCTAGACAAACTCGTCTCCATACCAGTGTGATGAATCCAATCTTCAACCAGATGGAACTGGATTAAATATTTTGAACGTTCTGATCCCAATCGGACTTCTGACCTATAATGCCGAATCATAAATTCATGCACTGTTCGTTTGTTAGCCAGAGGAGAACTGGGACCCCTCACAGAGCCTGGTTACTTCCAAGGCTTTTTTTTTTCTGAACTAAATTAATATCTAATAATTTTTACAATGGAAATGAATGAATACTGAACTTACTAAAGCTGGACAATGACTGGACAATTTTCTTCTAAAGCTGCTGTAGAGCCAAAACAAACTTTGTTACATTATTGTCCTGCTATCATTGTAAAGCTGCTTTGAAACAATCTGCATTGTAAAAAGCGCTATATGAATAAAGGTGACTTGAGATACCCCCAACTTTAATTTTCCTCTTGACCATAGATGCCACTAAATCTCATTTCAAAGCATTTATTGAATGGTTGCTCTTATTTGGTCTGATATGTACAACTGAAGAAATTATATAGTCTAATTATTTGGACTTTTGAATTATGAACTGAAGCAAGATAAAACTGTTGTATTTCAGAACATGTTAAAGTCCTGCATGGGTTCTGTGTTCCACCACATATCCTGCAACTTATGTACGGTGATGAAACAGCTTACACAATAAGGGATGACATTTCCTTAACCTCTGCTCTTAGAAGTATGTTTTGTGAATCAGAGGCCATTCTCTTTCATTCAGAGAAATGAGTCACCCGTGCCAGAGAGAAATTCCCTGAGTGTGTGCTGAGTTCCCTGCAGGCTATATTGACCAAGCAAAATTCATTTATAATAAATTTCTCATTCTATTCAAAGGTCAACAATAAGTTTTGAGCCTTGTTGTTCTGATTTTTACATTCTTAGATTGATTTTGCAATGCATTTTGGATGCAGGTGCAGGTGTGGGTCATACAGTGGGTACGGAAAGTATTCAGACCCCCTTGAATTTTTCACTCTTTGTTATATTGCAGCCATTTGCTAAAATCATTTAAGTTCATTTTTTTTCCTCATTAATGTACACACAGCACCCCATATTGACAGAAAAACACAAAATTGTTGACATTTTTGCAGATTTATTAAAAAAGAAAAACTGAAATATCACATGGTCCTAAGTATTCAGACCCTTTTGCTCAGTATTTAGTAGAAGCACCCTTTTGATCTAATGAGCTTTTTGGGAAAGATGCAACAAGTTTTTCACACCTGGATTTGGGGATCCTCTGCCATTCCTCCTTGCATATCCTCTCCAGTTGTGTCAGGTTGGATGGTAAACGTTGGTGGACAGCCATTTTTAGGTCTCTCCAGAGATGCTCAATTGGGTTTAAGTCAGGGCTCTGGCTGGGCCATTCAAGAACAGTCAGGGAGTTGTTGTGAAGCCACTCCTTCGTTATTTTAGTTGTGTGCTTAGGGTCATTGTTTTGTTGGAAGGTAAACCTTCGGCCCAGTCTGAGGTCCTGAGCACTCTGGAGAAGGTTTTCGTCCAGGATACCCCTGTACTTGGCCGCATTCATCTTTCCCTCGATTGCAACCAGTCGTCCTGTCCCTGCGGCTGAAAAACACCCCCACAGCATGATGCTGCCACCACCATGCTTCACTGTTGGGACTGTATTGGACAAGTGATGAGCAGTGCCTGGTTTTCTCCACACATACCGCTTAGAATTAAGGCCAAAAAGTTCTATCTTGGTCTCATCAGACCAGAGAATCTTATTTCTCACCATCTTTAGCAAACTCCATGCGGGCTTTCATGTGTCTTGCACTGAGGAGAGGCTTCTGTCGGGCCACTCTGCCATAAAGCCCCGACTGGTGGAGGGCTGCAGTGATGGTTGACTTTCTACAACTTTCTCCCATCTCCTGACTGCATCTCTGGAGCTCAGCCACAGTGATCTTTGGGATCTTCTTTACCTCTCTCACCAAGGCTCTTCTCCCCCGATAGCTCAGTTTGGCCGGACGGCCAGCTCTAGGAAGGGTTCTGGTCATCCCAAACGTCTTCCATTTAAGGATTATGGAGGCCACTGTGCTCTTAGGAACCTTAAGTGCAGCAGAAATTTTTTTGTAACCTTGGCCAGATCTGTGCCTTGCCACAATTCTGTCTCTGAGCTCTTCAGGCAGTTCCTTTGACCTCATGATTCTCATTTGCTCTGACATGCACTGTGAGCTGTAAGGTCTTATATAGACAGGTGTGTGGCTTTCCTAATCAAGTCCAATCAGTATAATCAAACACAGCTGGACTCAAATGAAGGTGTAGAACCATCTCAAGGATGATCAGAAGAAATGGACAGCACCTGAGTTAAATATATGAGTGTCACAGCAAAGGGTCTGAATACTTAGGACCATGTGATATTTCAGTTTTTCTGTTTTAATAAATCTGCAAAAATGTCAACAATTCTGTGTTTTTCTCTCAATATGGGGTGCTGTGTGTACATTAATGAGGAAAAAAAATGAACTTGATTTTAGCAAATGGCTGCAAAATAACAAAGAGTGAAAAATTTAAGGGGGTCTGAATACTTTCCGTACCCACTGTACATCTTACTTCTTCACTGTTTTCTCTTACTATAGTAATTGAATTTGCAAACAGATGTAACAAACCTGCATAGAGCTGACTAGAAATCTCCCTGTTGTGTTGCATCAGAATTTGGAAGTTTAAAATAATTAGGGTGCTTTCATGATGTTTCCTTTTTCTCCCTAAGATTGTTGGAAGTTCAAATATAGGCCAAAAATGTATGGTTTTGTCATGATGTACTTTATTGATCAAAAACAGTATGACTTTTTTTCCCCATATAATGCAAAAGGAGATACAGTTGAGCTTTTACAGAATCTGCAAAAATGTTAATCATTTTAACAAAATAAGAAGGATCATGAAAATCACATGTTATTTTTTATTTAGTACTGTCCTTAATAAACTATTTCACATAACAGTTGTTTACATAAAGTCCACAAGACAAAAAAATAGCAGAATTTATAAAAATGACCCCATTCAAAAGTTTACATACCCTTGATTCTTAATACTGTGTGTCATTACCTGGATGATCCACAACTGTTTTTTTGTTTTGTGATGGTTGTTCATGAGTCTCTTGTTTGTTCTGAGCAGTTAAACTGAGCTTTGTTCTTCAGAAAAATCCTCCAGGTCCTGCAGATTCTTTGGTTTTCCAGCATCTTTTGCATATTTGAACCCTTTTCAGCAGTGACTGTATGATTCTGAGATCCATCTTTTCACATCTTTTCACTTTTCACATTGTCTGTTTTTCAAGACAAGCCGTGATCAAAATGAACCCATCCAAGTTAGTGCACACACATTAGGAGTAGTGAGTAGTGAACACACACACCCAGAGCAGTGGGCAGCTATTTTTGCTGTGGGGGAGCGACTGGGGTTAGGTGCCTTGCTCAAAGGCATCTCAGATATTTCCTGCCGGTATTGAGAATTGAACCTGCAACCTTCGGAGTTACCAGTCTGGCTCTATTGAAATGTAATAATGAGTCGGCGTTCTGCTGATAAAGGACTCCTCTTTCTGACCTGGGTACTTCCCGCTAGTCTGTAATGTAGCCATTGATTTTTATTTATGTATCTGCTATACATTTGTGTGAAGTGACTGGCACTGCCATAGGTTTTATGAGATTTGTGTCAAATTTCTGTTAGGTGAAAGCATTATGCTTAGCTATTGAACTGCATTGCATCACTATACTCTTTGTAATGACTTGCGTATATCTCAAAAAAGCACTAAAAACCCCTGCTGTCTATGTTTAGAATCTTGATGGGGGATTTCTCTTAATAAAATACTAAAAACATTTTGATATGTTTCTGATTAACTTCTGTACAGCTAAGATAATTTTACAAAGCAGTTCAGCAGTTGAGAAGACAAAAGCAGAACTGTGATGGTCATATTGACTGATGATGGCCCATATTAGATGTGAGTGACTCAAGTCTGTAACTCATTGTGTCATCTGACGGACAGATGTTCTCACATATATGCACACGGAGGGGTTTGTCTGCCATTTAAGTGGTCTTTGAGGTCTCAAACTCATTCAACACCCTGTCAATACAAAATATCCTCAATGTCAATCAGTTCTCCATATCTGAGCACTGAATTTGATCTCAAATTCAAACTTTCAAGCTCATTTAGGTAACATTTTACACTTAAATTTGATTTGCTATATACAGGTGCTGGTCATATAATTAGAATATCATGAAAAAGTTCATTTTTTTATTGTAAATTATTTTTAAAAATGAAACTTTCATATATTCTAGATTCCCTACATGTAAAGTAAAACATTTCAAAAGTTTTTTTTTTAAATTTTGATGATTAGAGCGTACAGCTCATGAAAGTCCAAAATCCAGTATCTCAAAATATTAGAATATTTTCTAAGATCAATCAAAAAATGGATTTGCTAAACAGAAAAGTTCAAGTTCTTTAAAGTATGTTCATTTGTGCACTCAATACTTGGTCGGCAGCACATATTACAGCAAATGACTTGCTCCTAGCACAAATTACAGCATCAGTGAAGTGTGGCCTGGAAGTGATCAGCCTGTGGCACTGCTGAGGCACTATTGAGCCTTCAGATCATCTGTATATTGTTGGATCGACTGTTTCTCATCTTTCTCTTGAAAATATCCCATAGATTCAGGTCAGGCATGTTGGCTGGCCAATAAAGCACAGTAATATCATGGTCAGCAAACCACTTGGAAGTGGTTTTTGCACTGTGGGCAGGTGCTAAAGTCCTGCTGGAAAAGGAAATCAGCATCTCCATAAAGCTTGTCAGCAGATGGAAGCATAAAGTGCTCCAAAATCTCCTGGAAGATGGCTGCATTGACTTTGCACTTGATAAAACACAATGGACCAACACCAGCAGACGTCACGGCCCCCCCAAATCATTATTGACTTCAGAAACTTCACACTAGACTTCAAGCAGCTTGGATTCTGTGCCTCTCCAGTCTTCCTTCAGACTCTGGGACCATGATTTCAACATGAAATGCAAAACTTACTTTTATCTGAAAAGAGGACTTTCGACCACTGTTCACTGTCCAGTTCTTTTTCTCCTTAGCCCAGGTAAGATGCTTCTGACATTGTTTCTGTTTCAGAAGTGGCTTGGTAGTCCTTTTCCTGAAGATGTCTGAGTGTGGTGACTCTTGATGCGCTGACTCCGGCTTCATTCTACTCATTGTGAAGCTCTCCCAAGTGTTTGAATCGGCTTTACTTGACAGTATTCTCAAGCTTGCGGTCATCCCTGTTGCTTGTGCACCTTTGCCTACCCAATTTCTTCCTTCCAGTCAACTTTGCATTTAATATGCTTTGATATTTCACTCTGTAAACAGCCACCCCATTCAGTAATGACCTTCTGTGACTTATTCTCTTTGTGGAGGGTGTCAATGATTGTCTCCTGGACCATTGCCAATTCAGCAGTCTTCCCCATTAGTGTGGTTTCAAAGAACAAGAGATACCCGGAATTTATACTGTAGGGATGGTCATTTAATGAAACTCAAATGTAAATATTCTAATATTTTGAGATACTGGATTTTGGACTTTCATTAGCTGTACGCTCTAATCAACAAATTTAAAAAAAAAAAAAACTTTTGAAATGTTTTACTTTACATGTAGGGAATCTAGAATATATGAAAGTTTCATTTTTTAAAATAAATTACAATAAAAAAAATGAACTTTTTCATGATATTCTAATTATATGACCAGCACCTGTAATGTATATGACAGCTGGTTAAAATCACCAGTTCCAATTTGATTGGCTAGCTGTTTCACAACATTTAAGAGTCTTCACAGTTTCTGCTGGGAAACAGTTCTGTTTACATGTTATCAGCAGCAACAAAAGATCTTACTGTAAAAGTAAAAGTTTACTTTGTTGATTACTTTTTAGTGACATAATACTACTCTCATGACCACATGTGCTCTTCTCATGTATGAAAGGGATGTCATAGACTTTTAGTACTGTAATTGCCTTTCTCCTCCTGCATCCTGAACGATAACAGAGACAAACATTACTGAATGGGGGGAAGGGCCACATGAAGTTTAAGCATTTCTCAGAGGTTACAGCTGTAGATTGCCAAGAATCAAACCCTGTTTAGAAAGGAAGGAAGCATTTGCTGCTGGTGCAGCCAATCACATTACAGTAAGATCACCTCATTTGTCACCTTAGACAATGAGTTCACCTCAGAGTGAATTTGGCTGAGCATCGTCGACAATTACTTAAACCACTCGCATGCCAAAGAAAACAAATCACACCACTATCTATTTTCTTCTCATAGCTCTTTTCCAACAAGTGCAAGGAAAAGACTCTGTAATACTCTGTCCATTTTGCCGAGTCATCCATCATTTTCATATACTCCACCTCCCTCTTGACTAAATGGGCCTGTGCATCTGTACTTGTGCTGTGAATGTGTCTGATCTGTGGTTTCCAGGAAGTGCCGTCTTGTCACACACGGCAATAAAATCAAGACATCCAAATCCTTTGCTTTGTGTGGGTGGGTGTTGACTATTCCTTTTACCCTGAACACCATCATTGTCTAGGTCTCTAGCCCAATCATGTTATAATGAAAATTGTTTTTTTGTTGTTGTTATTGTTGATTTATAAAACCAAGCCACACAAAAATGATCTATGTCTTTATAAAAAAGAAGCATCCCTTTTTCAAGATAATGTATTATAAAGCTAATTTTGTACAAATCCAAATAAGCTTTATAGATCTTTATGGGAGACAATATTGTTCAAAGAAAGTTTTTCATGCTTGTTCAATTAACCATAAACAAATATTGCACATACACATATCGAATAGCCTTTAAGATACTAACAGTTCAGAGGTGGAACACAATTAAGGTCACAGTCAGTTGCAATAACTTGGGACACTAAAGAGACCTTTCTACCAACTCTGAAAAGCGCCAGGAGAAAGATGCCCAGGGTCCCTGATCACCTGCGTGAACATAGACCTGCTGCAGGGAGGCATGAGGACAGCAGATGTGAACAGAGCATAAACTGCAATGTCCGTAATGTATAAGACGTATAAGACCGTGCTACAGGGGACAGGAAGATCAGACAGCTGATCGTCCTTGCAGTGCAAAAACATGTGTAATCATTAGGGGTGTGATGAGACAGTTAGCTCACGAGACGAGACAAGACAAGACACGAGATCTGTCTGCAGATGCATTTGAAATCTTTTAACTAATCATCTTGTAATGAAAGTAAGTCATTTCAGTTCTACTTTCTGAGTATGAATTATCATGTGTAGTGAAAGACAATACTCAAGCACTGTAACACCTCTACACCGGATGTCTACACTGGATGCGAGTGGCGCCATGTGACGCCACAAAAGACAACAGAATCCATTATAATCAGTGATGTTGTCTACATTGGATGCAGCGTTACATGAGCGGCAAATCTCCAACAGTAGACTGTTGCCTTGTTCTGTTTATGATGTACTGACACGAAGGACAAATGCTTTGTAACGGGTGCTTTGTCGTGTCCAGTGTAGACAGCATTTAGCTGTTGTGACGCAAGCGACAACGGCCGCGTCTAGTGTAGACACGGTGTAAAAAGTTTTGCAACCATAATCAAAGTCATCAAACAGAGACCAAAATTTCTTCAAGCATGATACAGAGCTAAGAGATGGTTTCAGCTACACAGCCCAGCCTAAGAGAGCTTTCATATTGGCAGATATTTGCATGCATCAGGGAGCTGCTTTCAACGTGCGGGGTATTGAAATCGCGCTTGAATGCGCACTCGTGTTTTACTTTCGATTTCGCGTGCAGAGCGCGCATTTGACAAGATAATACATTTGTCAGATGCCGAGGCTCTGTTGTGCAATGAATCCTCCGCCATGGTCTTGTCAGTCACCTCGTCACTTACTCTCGTCACGTGATCAGTGAACTCTGATTCCTGCTGCACTATGTACAACTCTGCAGCTCTTGTTGGATGAGCTGGATGGAATTGAAGTGACCGTTATCCAACTAAATTAAATGGTTTTCTATAAAAATATATATTTCTATAAAAAGCAAAATGACAGTGGAGCTTGCAAGTGTCTTGGTGGAAGAGTGGAGTAACATTTCACAGCAAGAACTGGCAAATCTGGTTCAGTCCATGAAGATGAGATGCACTGTAGGACTTAAAGCAGCTGCTGGCCACACCAGATATTTACTGCTATGTCAAAATGTCTCACTTCCAAGTCAAATATCTGTGAAACATGTTCAGTTTGGTGACAATACCACCTATTAGTCCAACAATAACAGCACTTGCACTCGCAATTACTGCTTGCAGATATATCCAGTGCTGTTGGACTTTATATCTGCAGTCTTGTAATGCAGCTCAAATTTGAGTACTGGAACTAACTGTTGCGATTTAAAAATTGGCACTCTGTCTGCCAAATAACAAATATATTAAGCACAACAATGAAATCAGTTAAAAACTTATATGAGCAAATGCCAGCTGCACAATAAAAAAAATCAAACACATTTAAATATACATTTATGGGGGAGGTCACTTTCACTTTGATCGCGAAAGTGAGCAGTGAGCCCATGCCCTCGCGGAGGTCTGTGCACGCCACTGAGAGAGAGAATGCCATTTTAATATCTCCCTTCTCACCAACATCTGTAGTCCATGCATGGCAAATGTTACGAATGTGTAAGCTGGAATTTTTACTAGTGAGTGCAGGACACTCTAGTTCATTTATGTAAGTGAGGGTAGCAAAATAAAGTAAATTGTGACATATTATACCCAAAAATTCTTCATACAGTGGACTACTAGTAAAATTTATAAAAATTTGGGGCCAACAATTATTTAGACACTTTGACCTTGACCATGTTTTGCTTAAGTGTTATCTGACATAATTAAGATTAATTTTTTTTCTGACAGTTTTTTTCTGACTCTGAGATCTTGTCATATTTTATTACCATTTTTTTAAACTATAGTAAATAAACTAATATTGAATGAAATGTTCAAGGTGTCTGAATAAATTTTGGTTTGACTGTATATAATAATATATTATGATTTGGTCATACTAGCACATGAGTAAAAGAGGAAGTCTGAAGGCATTAGAGCATCACTCTCACATTTCTTTTCCCACTGCCTCTAGAGAGAGCAGTGGTGTGCACGGGGCCTGACCCTTTAATCGCGAAAGTTAGCCTCTGCCCTCGCAGAGGTCTGTGCACGCACGCCACTGAGAGAGAGAATGCCATTTTAATATCTCCCTTCCCACCAACATCTGTAGTCCATGCATGGCAAATGTTACGAATGTGTAATAGGGAAGTAAACTGGAAGAGTTAGTCATATATTTGACCTTTCTCTGCAGCTTTGCAACAGCAAAACCAAAGTTCCTCCTGACATGAACTGTAAAATATGCCATCTCTTTTATGCACACTATTTAAAGTCCTTGACTAATTCCTTCCACACCGATCAATGCATTATGAAAACATCCTACAAGTTCAGAGACATTGCAGAGGTTGTTGTTTTCTATAATCAAAAATAATGTCATGCATTTTGTTTGCATTTGAATTGAGCTGCATAACCTAAAAAAATACAGATATATTCATTCACTTGTTAAGAACACACAGACGTGGCATTAGTTGTGACACTGAGTAGCTGAATACACTCTTGTCAAGTGAAATGTTCAATAAAATGCACACTGTCTTACCATGCTAGTGTCCATGTTCAGATACGCACAATTCACAATCTTCTTTATCCAAAAAGTATAGTAATCCACAGTTCAGAAAAATAAAACATAGTTGTTTGTCTTCCCTTTGCTTATTCTGTGCAGCATTGTTATCCAGTAAAGTTGCATAATCTGACTGGAATCATTCCACACTTAGGAAGGAAGCTCAAGCCCTGCCCTGGAAAAGAAAAAAGAAATCAATGGAAACCATTAACATACCATTAGCCTAATATTAGCCATTGAAAGATGAATATAGCTTTGCTAAGATGATGGAAAACTGTAGCACCATTCACAAATCAAAAGGGAATTAGAATAACTATAGCACTATAAATACTGACAAAAGTTTACTTTTTAACAACACAAGTATAACTATCACTACTGATCACCTTATTGGCTTTCACTCTTAAAAGGATAGTTCATCCAAAAATGAAAATTCTGTCATCATTTACTCCCCCTCAAGTTGTTCCAAACCTGTATAAATTTCTTTGTTCTGCTGTACACAAAGAAGATATTTGGAAGAATGTTTGTAACCAAGCAGATCTCATCCCCCATTGACTAGTAGGAGAAAAAATAGTCCCTAATATGATAAGTGTTGGGGAAATTTACTTTTAAAAGTAATGCATTACAATATTGCGTTACTCCCTAAAAAAGTAACTTATTGCTCTATTTAGTTACTTTTTATGGAAAGTAATGCGTTACGTTACTTTTGCGTTACTTTTTCTCACCTGGGCTGGGCTGTTTGTTTGTTTGTTTTTATAACAACAAAAAAGTTCTATTTTTGGTAAATGTAAAGACCCTTCCACACCAAAAGCAAAATGAATTAAAGCTGCAAGCAGCAATGAAAGGGCCCTCGCACCTGGGCTCACCGCCACCCGGTGGCCTTAGGAAAACTGTAAACAGTGGGCGATATTCATTTAAGAGGAGAAATAGAGGAGAAATATGGCAAAGTCCCTTTAAGACAAGTCATTTCACTCGGCGGCCATCTTTGAAAGGCCTCTCGGGCATCCAAGTGCAGCTCCTATCTCTTTAAATGGGGAAACATAAAATTCTCCAAAGCTGTTTGCCAAGCTTTCGATTAAATTTCATATTTGAAATCACCAATTAAATCTGACAAAAACTGTCTCATAAATTTTGTTTCTAAACGCTTAAATCATGACAAAAAACTGTATTTTTCAGGCTGGATCAAGCTAATGTGCATGCACAGTCCTAAATGCGCGTCTCTTGTGCCTTATTTCGGAGGCGCGTGTCTGACTATTTCTATAGAAACAACATATGATGTTGATCTGGTTAAATCTCTACGAGGAGTTCATCACAGTGTAAAACATGACATTTCCTGTTGCCCATAGGTGGCGCTATGACTGTAATTGAATATTGGCATGTAGATGTCATCAGGCCAGGACTCTAATAAAACATGTGAAGTTTGGGGCAGATCGGACATTGTATGCCCGAGTTACAACAACTTCCTGTTTCATGGCAAAACATCAAATTTTGTCAGGCCGCCACGGACACACCCTTCAGCGAAAAGTCTAGATCTTCGCAATTTAATGTTGCAAAGGCCTTTAGATTAGACTGTCCAAATATGATGTTGATCTGATTAAAGCTGTAGGAGGAGTTCGTTAAAGTACAACGTATGGAAATGGCAAAAATTGCACAAATTTTGCAGAGAAAATTCAAAATATCTCACTTCCTGTTGGTTTTCAGATTTCATACCAAGAGACTTTTTTGTAGGTATTGGGCTGTTACATGTGTGAACCGAATTTCATACCTGTACGTGAAACATAGCGTGAGGGGCACTTCGTTGAAATTTTGTAGGTGACAGACGTACATTTTCGCCACTTCTGATGTGTGTGCAAAGTTTCATGAGTTTTTGAGCATGTTTAGGCTCTTAAAAAGTGATTCATTTGCCAGAAACGGAAGAATAATAATAAGAAATGGAGCAATTCCAATAGGGTCCTCACACCATTGGTGCTCTGGCCCTAATAAGCCTCAGGCTGAAGGAAATGCAAATTCACGGCTGTACAGTAGAGGGTGCAGCTCAAACAAACAAGCCTATCAGCTGTGCTGCCATTTTGGAAAACAGAAGAATAGGATGCAGGAGAAGAAGTAAATGAGAAAATGTACTGTATGTTCACATTTAGTCTAGAACTGGAATAACCATCATGTTTACACAGCGCACACAATGACTCTGCACTCCCAATTTCTATCAACATGGGGACAGGAGAGGTGTCAATCAAGAAAACAAAGTGACTTGTGTTACTAATTTGAAAATGTTGTTGTAAATTTTAAAGTAATGCGTTACTTTACTAGTTACTTGAAAAAGTAATCTGTTACCCCCAACACAGGATATGATAAATGGCTGTACACTTTATTCAGGTAAACAGATTGTACTGTAGTTAAACAGCATATGTGAATGTCATATATTAAAATATTTTATATTAAAGTCACCAAATCAATATCTTGTTTGTTGAGGTATGTTACATAGAAGGATTTCAAGATGTGAAAGTGCTGTATATTTGTCTTGTTTTTTTTACCACCCCCCATACACTCCGGTAGTTTCCAAGTTTCCTTGGACACATACACACATGTCCACACAAGCACATCCACGCAAGCAGACACACACACACACACACACACACACACACACAAATACACACACACACACACACACACAAAGTGGCCAATGTGAAAAAAAAGAAAAAGAAAAAAAGACCTGGGCAAAGCCATTGTATGTCACCTAGCAAGCCATTGTATGTCAATTTTTTTCCCCTTCAAACCAAGATAGCCGATGGCTAGTCAGAAATGCCAAGTTGCTCTGGAATATCCATCCATTTCTTCTACCCTAGGAGACTCTTGCCGGTAAAAAATGTTTTAGCATCAAGCAATATCTAATGAGTCATATCAGTTAAATTTTCCAAGTATTGATTTTAGATTGAGAGAAAATTCTGATTAATCATCTGTTCTGATGAATCATATTTCAGCTACAATTCATACTGTGACTGTTGTTTTTGAAAATACTTTATATGCAGTAATGTTTTTTGACTGTAAATGTATTTGTGTTATTAAAATATAATTTGCATTAACATCAAAAAAGTAATTTGATTACGTAATGCACACTACTTTTAATGCATTATTTTATTTGTCACATCAAAAAGTAATCTGATTACATAAAGGATATTACTTGTAATGCATTACTTGTTAGATCAAAAAAGTAACCTGATTACACAATGCATGTTACTTGTAATGCATTAATTTACTCGTAACATCAAAAAAGTAATTACATAATGAACCTTACTTTTAATGTGATACCCCCAACACTGCTAATTTCAGATGAGACTGAAAACAGGTTTTCTCAGAGGAGATATATGTGGCCTAAAAACATTATGGGATCATAAGTATGTATGTATATATATATATATATATATACACAGGTGCTGGTCATATAATTAGAATATCATCAAAAAGTTGATTTATTTCACTAATTCCATTCAAAAAATGAAACTTGTATATTATATTCATTCATTACACACAGACTGATATATTTCAAATGTTTATTTCTTTTAATTTTGATGATTATAACTGACAACTAAGGAAAATCCCAAATTCAGTATCTCAGAAAATTAGAATATTACGTAAGACCAATACAAAGAAAGGATTTTTAGAAATCTTGGCCAACTGAAAAGTATGAACATGAAAAGTATGAGCATGTACAGCACTCAATACTTAGTTGGGGATCCTTTTGCCTGAATTACTGCAGCAATGCGGCGTGGCATGGAGTCGATCAGTCTGTGGCACTGCTCAGGTGTTATAAGAGCCCAGGTTGCTCTGATAGTGGCCTTCAGCTCTTCTGCATTGTTGGGTCTGGCATATCGCATCTTCCTCTTCACAATACCCCATAGATTTTCTATGGGGTTAAGGTCAGGCGAGTTTGCTGGCCAATTAAGAACAGGGATACCATGGTCCTTAAACCAGGTACTGGTAGCTTTGGCACTGTGTGCAGGTGCCAAGTCCTGTTGGAAAATGAAATCTGCATCTCCATAAAGTTGGTCAGCAGCAGGAAGCATGAAGTGCTCTAAAACTTCCTGGTATACGGCTGCGTTGACCTTGGACCTCAGAAAACACAGTGGACCAACACCAGCAGATGACATGGCACCCCAAACCATCACTGACTGTGGAAACTTTACACTGGACCTCAAGCAACGTGGATTGTGTGCCTCTCCTCTCTTCCTCCAGACTCTGGGACCCTGATTTCCAAAGGAAATGCAAAATTTACTTTCATCAGAGAACATAACTTTGGACCACTCAGCAGCAGTCCAGTCCTTTTTGTCTTTAGCCCAGGCGAGACTCTTCTGACGCTGTCTGTTGTTCAAGAGTAGCTTGACACAAGGAATGCGACAGCTGAAACCCATGTCTTGCATACGTCTGTGTGTAGTGGTTCTTGAAGCACTGACTCCAGCTGCAGTCCACTCTTTGTGAATCTCCCCCACATTTTTGAATGGGTTTTGTTTCACAATCCTCTCCAGGGTGCGGTTATCCCTATTGCTTGTACACTTTTTTCTACCACATCTTTTCCTTCCCTTCGCCTCTCTATTAATGTGCTTGGACACAGAGCTCTGTGAACAGCCAGCCTCTTTTGCAATGACCTTTTGTGTCTTGCCCTCCTTGTGCAAGGTGTCAATGGTCGTCTTTTGGACAACTGTCAAGTTAGCAGTCTTCCCCATGATTGTGTAGCCTACAGAACTAGACTGAGAGACCATTTAAAGGCCTTTGCAGGTGTTTTGAGTTAATTAGCTGATTAGAGTGTGGCACCAGGTGTCTTCAATATTGAACCTTTTGTCAGGGTTCTGCCCTGGCAGCCTTGTCTGTGTTGTCTTTGTTCCTTGTTTCTATGTTTGTGTTGTGTGTCAGCACATGGCTTTGCCTTTGTTTGTGTTTGCCATGTGCTCCTCTTGTCCTGCCTCCTTGTTTGCTGTCACCACGCCCCCTGGTTTAGTCCTGTCTAGTCCTCGTTTCACTAATTGTGCTCACCTGAACCTTGTGTGCTCTGGTCCCTTTATATTGTGCTTCCTTCCCTCATGTCGGCGCTGGTTTGTTGCGTCATTGTGTGTGTGTGTATATAGAGCTCTTAGATCTTGTCAGTCAGTGATAGATTTAGCTTTCCTTGGCTGATTATTTTCTTTCTTGATAAATTCTAGTTTTTCTTGAGTTTTGTCTAGTTCTACTTTTTATTTTGCTTTAGTTCTCCAAACTTTTGATTTATCTTTTGTTTTGGATTTGGTCAACTAATCCTTTATTTATTTTAGTTTTCTGCAAGGGTGTTCTCTTGCTTTATTTTGTGTTTGCTAGTTTCAGTCATTTACTTTTATTATTTTTATTTTATTTCCTTTGTTTCTCTAGTCTTAGTTTTCTGCTTCAGAATTTGTTGCCTCATGTTTTATTTTATTAACTCTCTCTTGTGCCTTGCCTGTTTGTCTTGTGTCTTGTCTATTGTTTGAATCTTGTATCTGTTCCTGCCCCTCTCTGCCCTGTGTCCTGAGTTTGCCTGGCCACTGTTTTTGACTGCCTGGCAGCCAAGACTGGAACTACTTGAGAGATAAGCATCAAGCCTTGAGTTCCTCGTATTCCTGACTGGTTCTTCCCTCCTTCATCCCACCTGGTGCTGCTTCCTAAGCTGTCCTCAGGTCTGTTGTCACCTTGGACTGATTCTCAGTGGTCATCCTCCCTGCCTGTCATCGTGTCGCCTGCCCTGCCCAGCTGTTTGACTGTTTCACACCTTAAACTCCCTGTTGTGCCTTGTCTTTAGTGTTAATAAAACCCCTTTATTGCTCATTCTGTGCCTGGGTCCTCACTCCTGCCAAAACCTGACAGAACAAACCAGCCAAGACCGGACCCAACAATGAGCATCCGTGTAGTTCCTCCCGCGACTGCCCAAGAGAGACTGGCACTCCAACAGGGGTTGGCATCGCTTCGCCAGCAGGGCCGGGATGTGGTGTCCTTTGCCCAGTTCTTTTGGACTATGGCTAAGGGCCTGGAGTACAATGATGGGGGCCTTAAGGATGCTTTTAACTTTTGTTTGGATGACCCCTTACCACTGTGGGAGATGGATCAATTAAGGATTCTGGACTTCTGGAATTTTTCCAAGTATCTGCACCACCGCAAGGACTGGCAGATCCTGACACCACCAGAGCCTGCCTGCAGTGACCACCTCACCCTTCCTCCATCGACAAGTCAAGTGCCAGATTCTCTTCTGCATCCAACTATAAAACGGAGGTTAAGAAGGAAGAGGGCCGCCAAGGCTGCTGCATCAGTCTCTGTCTCCACCAAGTCAGTTCCTGTCATTCCAGAGCCCATCAAGCCAACTTTAATTGTCCCCGAGTCAGTCAAGTCAGCCTCAGTCATCCCAGTGCCTGCACAGATGGTTCCAGTCACCCTAGGGCCATCCATGACAGTTCCAGCAACTCCAGATCCAGTCAAGTCACTTCTAGTTGGCTTGGTCTCTGCTGAGACTGTTCCTGCTGTTTCCCCAGAGTCTGTCCAGTCCACTCAAGTCATCCCAGAGTCTGTCCAGTCCACTCAAGTCATCCCAGAGTCTGTCCAGTCCACTCAAGTCATCCCAGAGTCGGTCCAGTTAATTTCAGGCATTCCAGAATCGATTAAGGTGGCAGTCACCCCAGAAGTGGCCAGTCATGCACTTTTGTGCCCCCGGAAGCATAAGAAAAGGAGGGTGCATGTTGTGCAGTCAAATGCTCTTCCAGAGGTCCCAAGCCCACTGGTCCAGGAGGGCCAGAGTACAGAGGTCTCTAATCCATTGGCCCAGGAGGGTCCAAGTTGGGTGCCTCAGAGTTCAGTGGTACCAGAGGACCTGATTCTGAAGGTCCCTAGTCCAGTGGTCCTGGAGGACCATAGTCAGGAGAGCTTAAACCCATTGGTCCAGGTGGGCCCAAGTCAAGAGGCCCCTAGTCCAGAGGTCCAGGAGGACCTGACTCAGTTGGTCCTGTATTCAGTGGTTCCAGAAATATTCAGTCTGGAACCAAACCCTAAGCCGCATACTTCACTAGCTATGCCTGTGTTGAAAGAACCTGAGACTGCACAGCCTGAATCAATTACCAGTCCTGTCTTGTCCAAGGTGTGCATTCAAGTCAGCACGGCTACCTCCACAGAAACTGTTCTTGACCTGGCCATGGAGGCCATTCCAGAGCATCTCACCCTGCCTGTTATGGCCAAGGAGGCCACCTCTGAGCAGCTAACCAGTGCTGTAGTGCCCACAGAAACCAAACCTGCTTGTCATGTCATGCTTTTAGAAGCTATATCTGTTGTGGCCACAGAGGCCCTTCCAAAGCATCCATGTCTGCCTGCTAAACCCACAGAGACCATCCCAGGGATATTATCCAGTCAAGTCATGCCCACAGAAACCGACCCTGCCAGTCATGTCACTTCCCCAGAAACTGCTCTGGACCAGGTCACGGAGGCCATTTCAGAGTGTCTTGATCTGCCCGCTATGGCCACGGAGGCCACCTCTGAGCTTCACCCCAGCCATGACTTGCCCAATGAGAGAATTCCCGCCAGTCACGTCACGTCCACTGAGGTCGTTCCTTCCAGCCTCAACACTGTCAAGTCTGCTTCAGCCCAGAAGTCTTCAGCATGGTCTATGTCGTCTAAATCTGATGTAACCTCTGAAGCTGTGCCTGTCATGGTCCAGAAATCATCAAAGCTATCCTCATTACCTGCCCGTGCAGTTAAGGCCCCTGAATTTGTTCCCAAACATTTCCCTAATCAAGAGACTCTTTCCGAATCTGTTCTGGACATCAAACCTAGTTGGGAGTCCCCACCTGTGAAGCGGGCCCCGATATCTAGAGGTATCTCTAATCAGGTTCTCATCCCACCCTCTGTGTTGCCTGGCCGTCCTCCAAAGCCAGCACCTCCCTGGGCAGGTACAAACTATCCTACTGGACTTCTGCCTTCCCAGGTTCCTGCCTTCCCAGTTCCACCTCCTGTGTTCCCTGGCTGTTATGGGACTCCAATGTTTTCACCCTGCCCACCCTCCCAGCTATTTCCTCCTATGACTCCTCTGCCTAGTGTGGACGCCTGGAGGCATCCATTGGAGGGGGGGTACTGTCAGGGTTCTGCCCTGGCGGCCTTGTCTGCGTTGTCTTTGTTCCTTGTTTCTATGTTTGTGTTGTGTGTCAGCACATGGCTTTGTCTTTGTTTGTGTTTGCCATGTGCTCCTCTTGTCCTGCCTCCTTGTTTGCTGTCACCACGCCCCCTGGTTTAGTCCTGTCTAGTCCTCGTTTCACTAATTGTGCTCACCTGAACCTTGTGTGCTCTGGTTCCTTTATATTGTGCTTCCTTCCCTCATGTCGGCGCTGGTTTGTTGCGTCATTGTGTGTGTGTGTGTGTGTGTATATAGAGCTCTTAGATCTTGTCAGTCAGTGATAGATTTAGCTTTCCTTGTCTGATTATTTTCTTTCTTGATAAATTCTAGTTTTTCTTGAGTTTTGTCTAGTTCTACTTTTTATTTTGCTTTAGTTCTCCAAACTTTTGATTTATCTTTTGTTTTGGATTTGGTCAACTAATCCTTTATTTATTTTAGTTTTCTGCAAGGGTGTTCTCTTGCTTTATTTTGTGTTTGCTAGTTTCAGTCATTTACTTTTATTATTTTTATTTTATTTCCTTTGTTTCTCTAGTCTTAGTTTTCTGCTTCAGAATTTGTTGCCTCATGTTTTATTTTATTAACTCTCTCTTGTGCCTTGCCTGTTTGTCTTGTGTCTTGTCTATTGTTTGAATCTTGTGTCTGTTCCTGCCCCTCTCTGCCCTGTGTCCTGAGTTTGCCTGGCCACTGTTTTTGACTGCCTGGCAGCCAAGACTGGAACTACTTGAGAGATAAGCATCAAGCCTTGAGTTCCTCGTATTCCTGACTGGTTCTTCCCTCCTTCATCCCACCTGGTGCTGCTTCCTAAGCTGTCCTCAGGTCTGTTGTCACCTTGGACTGATTCTCAGTGGTCATCCTCCCTGCCTGTCATCGTGTCGCCTGCCCTGCCCTGCTGTTTGACTGTTTCACACCTTAAACTCCCTGTTGTGCCTTGTCTTTAGTGTTAATAAAACCCCTTTATTGCTCATTCTGTGCCTGGGTCCTCACTCCTGCCAAAACCTGACACCTTTTCACAATATTCTAATTTTCTGAGATACTGAATTTGGGATTTTCCTTAGTTGTCAGTTATAATCATCAAAATTAAAAGAAATAAACATTTGAAATATATCAGTCTGTGTGTGATGAATGAATATAATATACAAGTTTCACTTTTTGAATGGAATTAATGAAATAAATCAACTTTTTGATGATATTCTAATTATATGACCAGCACCTGTGTGTATATATATATATATATATATATATATATATATTGTCATTAATATCAGATATCAAAAAAGTAATATAATTTATTGGATCTGGAGAGCAATTTTGTTGCCCTGTAGGCTGCACAAACTGAAATCCTTCGACTCAACATACATTCTGAAGACAAGCAGGAAGTCCTTTTTATTTCCCTTACAGACCTTCACTAACAATGAGACCAACTGTGACTACTTAAAATAGATATTAAGGTTTTGATCATATGTTTTTGCCTATAGCGACAATCCCGTGTCTGATAAAAGAGCTGAATAAACAATTAATCTTTCCAAGCATGATTGAGTATGCCGTGACTCCTGCAGTCCTTAATTCTTCACTTGCAAGAGATAAACACTTGCGCTTTTATTTTGATCAGATCACCAGCTCATCGCGTGAGCAAATGTGCGCACTTCTCTTTAAAACACGCAACACAAACACATGCACTGTATATATAGCTACTTAATCGCTGTATTTTGCTGTTTTATAAAGGCACAAAGCCATATCACGGTTTTGATTTTAGTTCGTTGGCAAAATACAACATTAGAGACCATTTAGTCTAAGTCTATGTTTTAAATTTTCAGTTCATTATGAAACAATGGCGGCACAGGGTAATTAATAGGAAACACTGAATGAATGTTCAGCTGACAAATGTGCTAAAGTTGTCATATCAGTTGTTATATCATAATAAAAACCCTTCAACCGGACCGAACGAGAGTCTTGAGGCCTGCCGCTGCTCTGAGGGAGTGACAGGAGGCGTGGCTCTGTACAACTGCGGTGTGCGTGAACTCGCTGTCGGAGAGAAGAGAGCGAAAGCGCTGCAGGTATCGGCGTATAGCTACTGCAGAAAAGCGATATTGAACTGTTTAACATATTTTAATAGAGAGATTAGAAAAATGATATCTTGACAGCACCGTTAAGAAACCTCAAACCTGAAAGATTCGGGGCTTTTGGAAAAACATTCGGGGTTCCAGCCCCCTTAGCCCACCCCTAGCTACGCCCCTGGTTTGGATTATTATCACCTGACTTTCACCTGGACTCTTCATCCTTACTTGTCCATTTCGACAGAATTACGCCCGGACCTGGCTCTCGGTGAGTGACGATCCCTATGGGACTTCAAAAATGAATTAGTTCTCCATCTGCTGGTTTCTTCTGTCTGTTAGAACGAAGTATCGTCTCTTTTTTCATCTCTACCAAATATGGCAATTACTTTTACATCCTCTGAACTCATGCGATTGAAAAATCGGTCAGTAACACACTTGTCATCAGACATTTACCTACGATGTGCTGTTCTAGGGATTCTTCGTCGCTCACGTTATGTCCACCATGTTGCTCGCCTTGCGCGGCTTACACGATCAACTACGACTGCATTGCCGAGCAATATTCCTGTAATATTGTCCAATGAGCGACTGTTGCGGCGTCGCCGTTCGTCTCAGTGCGGCGTGAACTTCAACTTACTTCGCTTGTTGCCAGAGATGCCTCAGTCCGACTTCGTTCCGCGAGAATCTAATCAGACAGAGGTTAAAATAGCCTTGTTAAATGCAAGATCAGTATCAAACAAAACATTTATGTTAAATGACTTCTTTTTAACAAACACTCTAGACTTCTTGTTCATCACTGAAACCTGGCTCACAGAAAATGACTTAAGCCCTTTATCTGAACTTTCTCCTGTACACTATAACTATTATAGTTGCCCTAGCCTAGAACTTCTAGTCGGGGTGGGGGTGTTGCTGTCATTTTTAAGGACTGTTTCAAATCTTAACAGTTGCTTACACTAGTTTTGAGGTTTTAATGTGTAAAGTAGAATTTACTTGCCCATTGCTTTGTGTTTTGATTTATAGACCACCAAAAGTTAACAATGACTTTTTAGGGAAGTTTTTAGATTTTCTATCCTATGTGGTCTCAAGTACTGACAAGTTGTTGATTCTTGGTGATTTTAATATACATCTTTGTTGTCCCTTGAAACCTTTTGTAAGAGATTTCGTTCAACTTCTAGACTCTTTTAACCTCACACAACACATATCAGGTCCAACACACAAACTGGGTCACACGCTTGATCTAGTTTTATCATTAGGCCATGACATTAGAAATATATCTGTAAGTGATGCTGGGCTGTCTGATTGCTGGCCGGTTTTGTTTGACAGCGTGATTTCCTGTCCTAGTCCTGTAAACCAGCCTTCTACCGTTCAAGGTCTATTAACCCCTCCACTGCTTTGCAATTTATGGATGCTTTTTTGGCCCTCCTAGCTCACAGTGATGTGATATCGTCGCAGGATCAAAATGTTGAAGAGCTGGTAAATCGTTTTAACTCTTCAGGTTCAGAAATTTTAAAAGTAGTTGCCCCTTATAAAACCAAAAAACTGAAATCAAATAATCAATCATGGTTTAATAGCGACATAAAAATTTTAAGGAAAAAGTGCAGAAGGGCAGAAAGTCAATGGAAGAAAGACAAATTACAAATTTCATATCAAATCTTACAGAGTAACTTGTCTAACTTCCAAGAAGCAGTTTCCTTGGAAAGGGCAAAATACTTCTCAAACATAATCTCAAAATATTCCCATTGCCCAAACGTACTGTTTTCTACATTAAACTCAGTATTAAACCCTTCTAGGCCGGCAGGTCCAGAACCTAGCCTATACTTATCTGAGAAGTTTTGTAACTTCTTTATAAACAAAATTACTGAAATTAGGGCACAGATCTCTAGTAATTTAACTCAGAATTGTCAATATGCGAATATTTGCTCCTCTGCTTTTTCTTATTTTCAGACTATTTCACACTCTGAGCTGTTGGGCATTATCTATAACATGAAACCAACCACTTGCTCTCTTGATGCCATTCCTACAAAGTTACTAAAGGATGTTTTGTCTTCTGTGTTGCCAAGTCTTCTTTCTATTATCGCTATTAGTCTTCTTTCTATTCTTTCTATTATAGCTCCTTACAAACAGGTACTATTCCATCTTGCCTTAAATAGGCTGTGGTCCATCCTTTACTCAAAAAAGCTAATCTCGATCCCTTTGATTTTAATAACTATAGGCCCATTTCGAAACTTCCATTTTTGCACAAAGTTCTGGAAAAGTGTGTACTAAATCAAATTTCCCCCTACTTAATCTCTAACAACATTCTGGATCCTTTTCAGTCTGGTTTCAGAGCTAAACACAGTACTGAAACTGCACTTTTGAGGGTAGTAAACGACCTCTTACTATCTGCAGACTCTGGCAACTATACTATTCTTTTATTATTGGACATAAGTGCGGCTTTTGATACTGTGGATCATCGTATCCTGTTAAAGAGATTACACCTTGAAGTTGGCATTCATGATGTTGGCATTCATGAAGTTTTAGTGATTTGGAGACCGTTATTCATGCTTTCATCTCAACCAGGTTGGACTATTGTAACGCTCTATACACTGCAATAAATCAGGCCTCGCTCTCACGATTACAACTGGTACAGAATGCCTCGGCTCGTTTTTTGACAGGGACAAAAAAGAGAGAACATATTACACCTGTGTTAGCATCACTTCATTGGTTACCTGTTCAATTCAGAGTTGATTTTAAGGTTTTAGTATTTATATTTAAATCCCTTCATGGTCTTGCCCCTTCTTATATTTCAGACCTTCTCCACACCTACTCTCCTGTGAAAATGCTCAGATCTTCCACCCAGATGATATCAAATGTTCCAAAATCTCGACTTAAATCCAAAGGTGACAGGACTTTCTCAGTTCTTGGTTCTAAGCTCTGGAATTCCCTACCTTTGTCTATTAGACTGTCCCCTACTCTATCTACATTTAAATCTTCTCTTAAAACATACTTTTTTTCTCAGGCATATGCTTAATTTGATAATCATTTTCATTTTAAATTTTGTTTAATTTTATTTTGTCTTAATTTTATTCATTTTGTTTTGTTTTCTTTCTATATATTTTATTAGTATTTAAATTGTACTGTATGAGGATGTTTTGTCTTGTATGTTGTGCAGCACTTTGGTCAGCATTTATGTTGTTTTAAAGGTCTATATAAATAAACTTGACCTTGACCTTGACCATATACCTTCATGATTTTTGAAGGCAGCATAGATGTAAATTTCGCTGTATGATATCCCACAATCCTGTGCTTGCAATTCTGTGACAGCTATGCCATCTGAAAGTTGCGGTTGGTGGTAAGATTGTGTAAATGTAACCAACTTTTACAATTTTGATGTTAAATTACTATTGTAGTACTTAATATTTGCAAAGCTCTGCCTCAGTAACCTGTCCGAAATCAGTTTCACGAGTTCACACTTACAATAAACCCTCAATAAACTCCTAATTTACTGCTTATTAATATTTAGGAAGGTAGTTGTTAAATTTAGCTATTGGGTAGGATTAAGAATGTAGAATAAGGTCATGCAGAATAAGGCATTAATATGTGCTTAATAAGTACTAATAAATAGGCAATATTCTGGTAATATGCAAGCTAAAAAGAAACTTGTTAAAAGACCCTAAAATAAAGTGTTACCAATGCTGCTTGTAAAGTCATTGCCTGATATGGCAGTGAGCCAATGAGGGAGCTGCCAAAATGTGTTTTCAGATGCAGCCAAAATGTGCAGTGCTGGTGGGCCTCCAGAACAGGTTTGGGAACAACTACCCTAGACAATAACAGCCTTTCTCAAACCAAAGTGTGAGCTGAGACACATTTCTTTTTTCTTGGGTTTTTTTTTTTTTTCCCTGAACAACAACAAACCCACTCGGCAGTTCAGATGGATGGATAAACCTCCATTATCATGGAATGAGCTCATCTTCTCGTAACATTCAAAATAAACATGGGGCTGTGTGTCATTGACCAAAGGCTGATATAAATATTTCCACTACCCACTGCAACTGTGACCCCACTGCTTCACTTACAATGAATGTGAATTCACTGAAGGTCTGTTGTCTGTTTAATTTTCCAAAAAAAAAAAAAAGCTTTCTAACCTTTCTCAAGATAGCTAGATGAATGTGCATGGGGTTTAAAGTACTCTGAGTAACACAGAATAAAGAAAAGTCATACAACCTAAACAGCAAAGAAAAGGCAAAGGAAACCTAAGCTGAGCTCGGGAAGTCCACTAGATAAACTGAACATACTGGTAAGAAAGAGAACACTAGACAGAAAAAGGATAAAGACCATGTCTAAAAAAAGAGTGTATTATGAAAGCATAAGAATGGCAAGGTAAAGATAGAAAACTATATTTTCCTTATCACCTCTAAAATCACTTTTAACTATCACTAGTCAATGAGTCACATTTTTCCAGTTAATCTGACAGATGACTGGAGGTGTGACGCTGGTGATTCTGTAGTGCTCTGCTCTCGCATGTAGCAAAGGGAAAGTTTATTCTTAACAACATGGAAACAAAGTAAGGAAGGGTTTGTGGTCATTTTTACACTGATCTGCCAAAATGGGGAAAAATAAGTTTCAGTTTCATTAGCTGCAGCTTGTACGCCCACTTGATCACAAGTTGCCCTTTTTTTTAGTTAAAAATATTAAGAGAATTTCTGAATGATAAATTGGTGGAGTGATGGTTTACTGAACCGACAACTGTCAATTTCAGTATTTACTGACCATATTGTATTGTTTGTACATTGCACACAGTATATTCTATTCTATTCTCCACTGTTGGGGAAAGCAATAAAAAGTCACTCATGCAACACTGTTGCAAAGAGACTATAACTGAACTAAGTGAAATGGATAGACGTTTTTATATTCTTAACGTTTGCTTTATATATTTTTATTAAAATATTCATAGAGCTTATATCAGTACAGCCAAGGCTTTGGCACAGCTAAGGATATCAAGCTATCTTTTTCTTTGTTTTCTGACTGCTGTGTTTATATACAGCAAAATATTTTACAAATAGTGTGGTCTAACATTATTTAACATTAAATATTACATAGTGTAAGCTAACATTATAGACAACAATTTAAGCTAGTTGAAACTGGAAACCGAAAGTGTTTCTGTGACACTCCTTGTCATCTATTTCCATTTTGCAATTCATACAATGAAAGCTGCTTTTAACTCATCCAGACCTCTGGATGTTGGATGAGATACAGTGCAGGTTTGAGGAGGACCGTGACAAGTGAATGTTAGGCTGTCATGGAAAGTATAAAAGAAACCAGTCCACAGAATCTGTATCTTCCATTCCAACATCTTCACCACCATGGGAAAGACCAAAGAGCTGTTAAAGGACGTCAGGGACAAGATTGTAGACCTTCACAAGGCTGGAATGGGCTACAAGACCATCAGCAAGAATCTTGGTGAGAAGGAGACAACTGTTGGTGACAAATGTTGACTATTACCCCAAAAACATCATCCCCACAGTCAAGCATGATGTAGAAACATTATGCTTTGGGGCTGTTTCTCTGCTAAGGGTACAGAATGACTTCACCGCATTGAGGGGCCGATGGGCGGGGCCATGTACCGTAAAGTTCTGGATGAGAACCTCCTTCATTCAACCCGAACACTGAAGTTGGGTCATGGATGGGTCTTCCAGCATGACAATGACCCAAAATATACCACCAAAGCAACAAAGGAGTGGCTCAAGAAGAAGCACATTAAGGTCATGGAGTGGCCTAACCAGTCTCCAGACCTTAATTCTATAGAAAATCTGTGGAGGGAGCTGAAACTTCAATTTGTCAAGTGACAGCCAAGAACCTTAAGGATTTAGAGAAGATCTGTAAAGAGGAGTGGACCAAAATCCCTCCTGAGATGTGTGCAAACCTAGTGACCAACTACAAGAAACGTCTTACCTGTATGCTTGCCAACAATAGTTTCTCCACCAAGTTTTGCTTGAGGATCAAATACTTATTTCACTCACTGAAATGCAAATCAATTTATAACATTTGTACAGTGTTTTTTTAAATGGATTTTTTGCTTGATATTCTGTTTATCCGTTAAAATAAACCTACCATAAAATTATAGACCCTTCATTCCTTTGTAAGTGGTCAAACTTACAAAATCAGCAGGGATCAAATAATTATTTTCCCCACTGTAGATAGATAGACAGATAGAGCTGCTGAACTGATTAAATGATTATCTTTCTAGAAACCACAGTTGGGGAGGTTGTTGAAACTTTAGATAATTCCAGTTTTCCTGTCATCAAACCAAAACCACACATATTAAGATGTGGTCTATTATATTTAGTCTGTGAGGTCTCTAACTGCTTCTAACTTTCCATGGTGTGTAAGTACAGACCACGAACATGCACACAAAAATCATCCACACTTTCAAAGCTGAACCGACTGGGGCAACACATTCTCACTCCACATATGGACGTCACATATGGACGCTTGGTCAGGACCCCTTGACATCACTTTTTTTTTAATGCACAGGGTACTGTAATTTTTCAACATGCAGGGTACTCAATTGTTTTTAATGAGAAACCTTTGGTATCAATGCTCAAATGTGTTGGGCATGGGAGTTTTATCTTCATTATGAAATTAAATACTTTGGTATAATTTTACCATTATGACATATGTTGTGTTGTGATTTAAACAGGATATAACAGGCAGATACAGCTACAGTCACAATTTATTCCAAAAGTACAAATATTCCAAGTGTTCCAAGGCCAAATGATTGATTTGTGTGAGGAATAGGCCCAAAGCGATCACCGTCTCAGATCAACAAACCTATAAATATGTTTTGATGTTCTAGCACTGAAAAATGGCTGGGGCTCCAGATGAACACTGCCTGTGAATTAACATTGAAAAAGACAGTACTTGGTAACGCCTCACCTCATATGACATTTAGTCATGCTTATTACAAAAAATGCACCAACCACAAATCTGGGAAACCAGCCAACTGAGGAACAATTACCATGCATACAGTGGCGTGCACAAGGGGGGGGGGGGGGCCGCGTTCCCATTTCCCCTCCCCCAGAACGTGATTTCTACTGTGGGAGGACAATCGACACCCCCTCCCACACACACCCACCCCCCGAGGGAGAAACCCATCAACACACAACGCGCTTGCGCCCCTGCCCTCGCGGAGGTCTGTGCACACCCCTGCATGCAGACATGCAGGAGAATACATTTGAGTGGCAGAAGAAAAGTGGTTTGGTTTTGTCAACTTGAATCTAATCCTATAACCCGGTAACACTTTACAATAAGGTTCATTAGTTAACATTAGTTAACTACATTAGTTAACATGAACTAATAATGAACTGCACGTATACAGCATTTATTAATCTTAGTTAATGTTAATTTCAACATTTACTAAATACATTATTAAAATCTTGTTAACATTTGTTAATTCACTGTGAACAAACTATGAACAACTGTATTTTCATTAACTAACATTAACAAACAATAGTAAATACAGTAACAAATGTATTGCTCATGGTTAGTTTATGTTAGTTAATACATTAACTAATGTTTAATGAACCTTATTGTAAAGTGTTACCTATAACCCTGAGTTTGTTCAACTACCATAAACAGGTCCCTGGTTTCATTGTTAAACCTACCCATAACAATTTCTTGATAAAATGTAGAAATATAAACTGTATAATAACAATTACTTATTTATTGCAAAAATGTCAAAATCAGTTCTAAAAGTTGTTCAAATGTTGCAGTCCTCTCTGGCGGTATATATAAATATAATAGTTTTGTATGAGGTACAGAGCAGAATTTAAGTTATTAATCACTGAAAATCTTGTCCCAATCCACTTCATGAAGGCCTACATCAACTGAAATGTCACAATCTGTGATAAAGAAGGCAAGAGTCAATGAGGCGGCAATTTTTAAATTTACGTATAACAAGTGTGGGATTTGATGTTTACAGTTGCTGCCGAGGATGCAGATGATGTTCACTGAATAAAGGCTTGAATTTGGGTCAGTTCCTCAAAATTGTATGGATTCTAAAGACTTGGTGTACAGCGCACATAAAATTGATTACTTTTTTAAATTTATGTTGCAATTTTTGGTGTATTTTATGGTTCTATTGTCAGTCACAGCATAGGGCTATACTGAGAAAACGGCTTTTGTGTCCCACGGCAATTGAAATATTACATGATAAATAATCAGTCGCAGAAATGCTACTCATTTTAAAGTCTAGTTTAACATTATTTAATCTTATGAAACTAGTTTGCAAAAAAACATATATGAATACTCATGAAATCATGTTGGACCATTGGATTGTTGACATTTGCTATTGCTGCAATCTCATGTAAGTGATAGGTTGCTGATTATTCCATCAGCTTTCGAATTATTGCAGAAAATAAGCTCTATGACAAACAAAAGTTTACATTTCTTACATGTTTTGTTCATCTTGATACAATTTGGAATACAAACTGCAAAATTAAAAAGCTAAACGTAGGCTATAAACAAACTACACTACGGTCGCATGACTTTAACGTCACCATCACTAAGCTTCCAAAAGCGTTTTCAGTCTTTCTTTAAAAACATTTTCCCTGAAAGTTCAGATTATAATAGTTTGGGGAGAGCTCAATTATAAACATAATGAGGCTGAGAAAGCAGACACTAAGTAGAAGAGTTTAATGTCCCGGACAACATCTGTATTCCCATTTTGCCACAAGTAAAAAAAAAAAAGTTCACAAGAGGGTATTACTTATGTATTTTATGTCATAGAATAAAATGTGAAAACATCTTGAGTTTGTGTTAACTACACATTATTTCAAGCACAAACAAAAACCCATTCAAAAGCATCCAAAAGCTGAAAAATGCTCCTTTGGAGGATGCATTCCAAGGCAGGAAGACATCAAGACATGTGGTGGTGAAAATAAATAGTGTGTAATAAGTGATTCAACTGTACATTATCCCTCAAATGTCTCTTGTATGAACTTGTTTCTAGACTCAAAGCTTCTTGAACTGTATTTACTTCTGGCAAGTAACGTGCAATAAGTTTATTTTACTATAACAACCAACTGGATGTACAGTATAAAGCTCTTTCTAAACATGGATATTTATGGAACCTTATAAAAATGTTTCTATTTAGCATAAAAAATGGTTCTGCTATTGTTACTGTAACAGTGCTGACCTAGAAGCAGATGAAGACAATAGTGAAGAAAACCCAAGTGCAGTTTATTTACAGTGTCCAAATATCCAAAAACATGATACATAGTATAAACAGAATCCAAAACATGAAATAAATGAACAAAACTTGACTATGAACAGACCTGGCACATGGATGGAACCATGGAATGGCATGCTACCTACTTCAATATAGGACAACTAGACAAGGCAAACATGATACAGGGGAGACTATCACATGACTATCACAACCAATGAACAAACAAAACTAATGAAACAAGAACCAATCAGAGCATGACACATGAAACAACAGAACCAATCAGAACATGCCACAGTAGACAAGGGAAGCACATGATAAACAGGAAACATGATTATGAGAATTTCAAAATAAAAGACAAGAAAACATGAAACCATATTACCTAGTAAGAAGACTGTAATAATTTGTTTTATCAAAAATTTGCTGGTGAGTTTGCCTGAAGAATTGTCTAGAATGAGGCCAGTAAGATTTTTATTTCCCTGTTATGAAATTTATCATAGCAAATAGGAGAATTTGCTTGTGTTTTTCTGTTTAAGAAAAGTAAAGTCTAGATAACAATTCTGGACTCCCCTAGCCCTGTTGAAAACTTGTGTTTTGGAATGAAACATAGGCCTAACATTTTCAAATGTATGTCTAACTACTGTCTGTCTGAGGCAGTAATATAAACTCAGAGAGCAAAGCGTATTTAAATTCTGAAAAATCTATTTAAAAATAAGCCTTGAAAATAAACCACAGTGATATGGTGACTAACACACAATGCCCTAGGAGAGAATGGCCTTCATTCAGGAAATAAACCTTATATGAATAAACCATATATTCCCGTCTACAACCATAACAGATTTTTTTTTTTTTTTTTTTTACCAAGGAAGGCAGTAAGTGGATAATTTGTTTTATTACATATTTGGTGGTGAGTTTGCCTGAAGACTTGGCTAGAATGAGGCCAGTAAGATTTTCCTCTTATGTAATTCAAAAGGAGAATTTGCTTGTATTTTTTCTGTTTAAGAAAAGTCTATATAAATATTCTGTACTGAAAAGCATGTTGTGTTTTGGAATCAAACATTTCTTTTTAAAATGTCTGTTTACTGATATACAATTTAATGTCCTTTTTTATTTTTAAATAAAAGTGTTTGTTTGCCACCAAGTGTTAGTTTTCCTACATCTTGAAACTTTTAGTTATATAAATAGGGGCAATCTTTGAAGGATGAACAAATAATATTTTGGTCGTCACATTAAAAATAACATTCAAATGGGATAATATTTAGAGCTTTGAAGTGCTGGGGAAAAGTCTGAAGTACTTGAAAGTCCTTGAAAAATGCTTGAATTTCACTCTAAAAGGTTGAACCCTGAAATGAATAATGTAAAACCATTTGATTTCCCAACTTTCATTTTGAAATTGCGATTAACAATAATTTGCATATTTAGAAACATGTCGATGCATTCTTGTTCGTGCGGCAGGAGTTTATAAATGACTTATGCTACAAATCTGGTGAAATGCTGGCATTGGGTTTATGTTTATGCAACAGAAATGGCAGCTCCTGTCAGTTGGAGAAAGGTCTAACTGCAGCCTGTAGATCTTCAAATGGGGGTGGGAATTCCAAAACGGGGTGGGAGCTCCAAAATAGGGTGTGGCTTCCTCCCATTGGCAGATAGGCAACTGACATGCATGCAAGATATTTTTCCCCCAATCCAGCTCAGCGCAAACTCCGCCCCACAGCCGATTCTAAAGATGTCATTGGTCAATTGCTTATATCCTACACAATGCTATGCTACAGCAAATGCTAACCCCTAAACCTACCCTACACCTGACCCTAACCTTAACCAGTGAAATTGACTGCATGGCGGGATTTGCGCTGAATAGCGTGGTAAAGAAAGTTGCAGTTCAGGAGATAAGCAGTTAATAAGATATATCCGATATGAGATCGCCAAGCTGGGCTGTTCCGTAACTCCCCAACTGGACCTCACCGGACAATGGGACCTTTTTAGTTTTTAGCCAGCATTGCTCGTGGAGACCCCACCACATTTTTGAGGTTCTGCCTACTTTTGGAGTACATACTTGGGCCCTGTCCCAAGTGGCACCCTAAACACTTGCGGTCTTCCTACGAGTCTGCACTTTCGTGATGTAATGTCACTTTGACTGTCAGGTAGAAGTCTTCTGCGGAGCTCGCACCAGTGCGGGCTCAGAAAAAGTGTGCATCAAGGGCGCATCGACCGCATGGGGGGGGTTCTGAAACCTAAAATGACAAATGGGACACTCTACGGTCTTGTGGACTTAATGGACATACCCGCGCGGCAGGCATTGTAAGTCCACAAGACCATCAAGGCATATGATGTGTGCCATCTGGGACAGAGCCCTACTTGAAGAATTGGGCAACATGGTGGTGGCACTCTAAAAGAGTGAGTACTGTTCACTGGCAGAAAAAAAAGGTTGCAGTCTGGATTCTGGCACCCTGAGTTTTATATACAGGTGCTGGTCATATAATTAGAATATCATTAAAAAGTTGATTTATTTCACTAATTCCATTCAAAAAGTGAAACTTGTATATTATATTCATTCATTACACACAGACTGATATATTTCAAATGTTTATTTCCTTTAATTTTGATGATTATAACTGACAACTAAGAAAAATCCCAAATTCAGTATCTCAGAAAATTAGAATATTGTGAAAAGGTTCAATATTGAAGACACCTGGTGCCACACTCTAATCAGCTCATTAACTCAAAACACCTGCAAAGGCCTTTAAATGGTCTCTCAGTCTAGTTCTGTAGGCTACACAATCATGGGGAAGACTGCTGACTTGACAGTTGTCCAAAAGACGACCACTGACACATTGCACAAGGAGGGCAAGACACAAAAGGTCATTGCAAAAGAGGCTGGCTGTTCACAGAGCTCTGTGTCCAAGCACATTAATAGAGAGGCGAAGGGAAGGAAAAGATGTGGTAGAAAAAAAGTGTACAAGCAATAGGGATAACCGCACCCTGGAGAGGATTGTGAAACAAAACCCATTCAAAAATGTGGGGGAGATTCACAAAGAGTGGACTGCAGCTGGAGTCAGTGCTTCAAGAACCACTACGCACAGACGTATGCAAGACATGGGTTTCAGCTGTCGCATTCCTTGTGTCAAGCCACTCTTGAACAACAGACAGCGTCAGAAGCGTCTCGCCTGGGCTAAAGACAAAAAGGACTGGACTGCTGCTGAGTGGTCCAAAGTTATGTTCTCTGATGAAAGTAAATTTTGCATTTCCTTTGGAAATCAGGGTCCCAGAGTCTGGAGGAAGAGAGGAGAGGCACACAATCCACATTGTTTGAGGTCCAGTGTAAAGTTTCCACAGTCAGTGATGGTTTGGGGTGCCATGTCATCTGCTGGTGTTGGTCCACTGTGTTTTCTGAGGTCCAAGGTCAACGCAGCCGTATACCAGGAAGTTTTAGAGCACTTCATGTTTCCTGCTGCTGACCAACTTTATGGAGATGCAGATTTCATTTTCCAACAGGACTTGGCACCTGCACACAGTGCCAAAGCTACCAGTACCTGGTTTAAGGACCATGATATCCCTGTTCTTAATTGGCCAGCAAACTCGCCTGACCTTAACCCCATAGAAAATCTATGGGGTATTGTGAAGAGGAAGATGCGATATGCCAGACCCAACAATGCAGAAGAGCTGAAGGCCACTATCAGAGCAACCTGGGCTCTTATAACACCTGAGCAGTGCCACAGACTGATCGACTCCATGCCACGCCGCATTGCTGCAGTAATTCAGGCAAAAGGAGCCCCAACTAAGTATTGAGTGCTGTACATGCTCATACTTTTCATGTTCATACTTTTCAGTTGGCCAAGATTTCTAAAAATCCTTTCTTTGTATTGGTCTTAAGTAATATTCTAATTTTCTGAGATACTGAATTTCGGATTTTCCTTAGTTGTCAGTTATAATCATCAAAATTAAAAGAAATAAACATTTGAAATATATCAGTCTGTGTGTAATGAATGAATATAATATACAAGTTTCACTTTTTGAATGGAATTAGTGAAATAAATCAACTTTTTGATGATATTCTAATTATATGACCAGCACCTGTGTATATATATATATATATATATAAATATTTTATGTGACATGATTCAGGACATATGTGATATCATGAAGGCAACTGTCAAATTAGAAATTCATGCACCCAAACAAATATCAATAACAATAAAACACACCAAATAACATATATATAACATAATACATTTTTTCAAGTTATTAATAATATGTTGATTGTTGAATGTTATTGGGCTCTCAGGGCAGTGACAATTTCTCTAAAAAGCCCATAAAAAAAATCCAGCACGAGTAAGCACTATACAACAGCTCCAGGTTATTTATTTATTTATTTATTTTGGTTAAAGGATCTTTCCTGTGTCAAATTGATGTTAAACAGTATATGTAGTTTGTTAGGTTTCAAATATGAAGCATTTTGTGGGACATGTTTTTGTGGTTATCTGCTAGGACATCTGTGTAAACTTGATGGGAAAAAACTTCATATATTAATAATTAATAATACAATACATGGAGACACCCAAAAGAGGGCGCATCAGATACTATGACGTAAAAAAAAATGCTTGCTTGCGTGTCCAATGCTATCAAATCAGGAAGTCACAAAGTAGAAATATCATTCGCCGTTCTTTCGTCAATATGTCAAGAAGCGTCGCTTTTCTCGGTAAGTTGTTTCATTACTACTAATTTGTTTTACATTTCTTTACATTTCTATGTACCAATTTCCATCTGCAGTTCAGCTGGAGCCACAAAAATAACATATGCAGAATGGTTTGACCTGCGGTTTTAAAACAGTGGGTAGTGCGATTTTTAAACTGTATGTGGGTTTTAAAACGTCTTTTATATATACTATTTTTTATACTCCGAGGTGGAAACAGTCCACTAGTTTCATTGTTTTGGCTTCACTAATTCATACAAACAAACGCTTCCTTTTTTAAACCTACTGTTGCTCATTTGATTTTATGTTAATCATTAGACATCACCACATATCACGAGAAATTTTCACTTTTGAAGAAAGTTGCGTTGTTTTGTATTGTGTTCGATTTATTTGATTCGGTCTTAAAAGCTATAGCATAGCCTACCGTGCGGCGTTGAAATATAGGAAAACCCCCGTAGGGAAAGCCCCCGTCTGCAACTGCGCCTACACCTGCCTGGACCAACTGATAAACACACGAAGCTATCAGTGTAGTCCCCGGTGAAAGGATAATGTGCATTACTAATTTATGTAGCCTTGCAGACACACCAAAGACTAATAAACTCGAGAGATCACAGCTGAATTTGATTAAGCTAAATAGACCGTTATTTGCCTTTCCTGACAGTTATTGGCCTGTCCTGACACAAACAACTTACTCTGATTGAATAAAGCAAGATTTTTCTGTTATTTTATGTTTTTCTTAATAATGCTAGATTAATAAGATTTTCATTGCATGTGGAAGTCAAACAACTAACTAGTTTCTTCTTTGTGGACAAGAAGAACATTATGTCATTTCCTGTTGACAAAAAAAAAAAAAAAAAAAACATGGGGTGATATTTTTGTCTTGACGTGATTGGCAATAATAGTTTGAGGTGTTGACGCGTTATAGGTTAATGTGGTTTCTGAGATTTTATAAATCATAGCTATATACTGTTTTCGGAAAATATATTTGTTTGCCATATTCTCAAAGACCTGCTCAAAAAGGGTCGTCTTACTACAGTAGTGAGGCTTTCTAAATTCTCGAGATATTAATATTTCAGTAGTCATTATAACCAGATTATCTTATTTACTATTGTGTGACAATCTGAAGCTGCTCAACAAGTGAGTGTTTTTCCAGGTCTTTATTTGTTGCTGTAACTGAGTGGTAGTGCGTAAATATGACAGTGGATAACACGTCTTACTCATGTTCTGCTTCCTTTGCAAATGTGCCTTTATTGATTTCCTTTTTTTACAGAATGAAGGTTCCCCACTATATTAAGTTTATAGCATAGATGTCTACCTTAAAAATTATGCCATTATTTCTCCTGTACTAGTGGTGTGCAAGCAGAATAGGGCTGGGCGATAAAACGATAACGATATGTATCGCGATAGACACGTGATCGATATCAATAAAAAAATGGTTGCATTAACAAAGGCACTCGCTCTCTGGTAACCTAGCAACGTAGGGAGTGACACGCTAACAGCCAATCATGTAACAGTATCAAGTTTGGTTGCGCCATATCGTTGTCTCGTGCTGGTCTGCTGGATTCCTCTTCAGTAACCGGCAACTAATAAGCAGAAAATGAGTGCCGCAGCGAGCGAGGAAATTGTAAATAAAAGAGGAAAAGTCAGCTCGCCAATATGGCAGTTTTTTGGATATTATAAGTCTGACCGTAGTCAGACCAATATCGTCTGCAAATTATGCAAGACTGGTAATACCACGAACTTGATGTACCACCTTAGCCGCGCTCACCCTTTGGAGCACAGCCGTATTCAACCAACAACATCTGTAGCTGCAACACCGCACAACATTTTAATTATTTGAGTTTTCCATGGTTGTTGACATTTCTGTCTTAATAACTGAGGGGATTATGATCAGAGGAAGGTTAAGTTTAAAATAAAAATGTTTAAATGTAATATATTTTTCTCCTGGTCCTTATTATAAATGGGTCAGAAAAAATATCAATAATTATCGATATCGACCGATATGAAACACTGATATCGTGATACAGTTTTCAGCTATATCGCCCAGCCCTAAAGCAGAATAAACAATTATACATCCATTTAAAAAAATTCCCCTGTTGTATTGCATCAGATGTTGGTCATGTGAGGTATTGATTTTTTAAAAAAAAGGTTATGTTTCCTTTCTCTCTGCATGATGGCTGTAGAAGTCCTAATATGGACGTGTTGCATCATACAAGGTGCTTCGGCTTTGGTTTGCAGTCACGAGTCTTGAGTGGGTGTAGGCTGGGGTTTAGTGAGGTTTGTTAGTAATTAGCTTTAGACCGTGAAAGACACCAGATAAAGGAATGCAGGACAGGGAAAGTTATGAGGAAAGCATATAATCTCTTCACAGTTGATCCGTGATAACATCTTCTTCTAAAACTAAACTTTAGAATTTAAGTGGCCATATAGCATTTGTATTGCTATATTTAAGTGTCAATATAGCAATACAAAAATGCAACAATATGTATCATGTTTAGTTCACACGAAATGAAAGTTTAGACATTGAGGATAATTCTGTATTAACTAAGCAGGATCAGGAATGATTCTGTTCTGGTGTCACCATTGCCCTGTGCATGAAGGAGGCTGTTCAAGTCCATTTATGATGTATTACCAAGTTTAGCATTTTAATGAACAGTACTTTTTGTTAACTTTTTATCAAATGTCTTAGATGTAATAATTAAAAAACTACCATTTTAATTCTATTAGGCTTTAAAATATTGTGAAAGTATTGAATTGTGAGATGAGAAGAGGTGGTATCGTGTATCAAATCGGTAGTGACGCGTGTAGTGTTACACCCCTAGTAACGTCTGTGTAAATACATTTATACTGCCTCTGTGGTTTACACAGCAAGTAACAGAACTCAGTTTTTTTGTGTGTGTGTGTCTGATTAAAAGCCAATTGTTTCTTCCTTCCACATCCTTAGGAAATCATTCAAAGATAATGCATCAGCATACAAATCTGGTTTTCCTATAAAAATATCTGTTCCATGATTAATAATGTCCTTGTGGATTCTGTGGCCTACAGGCTTCATTGAAAACTGTCTATGCTTGTGTACACACAGTATGTACACAACAGTTATTCATCTAAATTTAACCATTATTTACTGCAGTTTCTTTAACCTAACCATTTTATCTATAGGCTATACCTCATTGGCACAATCAGGAGGAAACAGAAATGTTTTACTTCACTTTAACTACTTTATATATACTTTATATATCAGAATATACAGGGTGGAAATCTGTTAGAATGGATTTTGAAATGAATTACTTCAGAATATAACAATACTTTCTTTTATTCTTCTTCTTTTTATCAAAGTACAACTGAATTGATTCCCAGCAGTTGCTGAAATTCTGATGCTGCAGCAGAGGAACAAACATGCTGCAAATTGAATCACGTTGGTTTGTTTAAATATGGAAAGCGAAGTATTACTCAGCATGAGGTTTGAGTGAAGATTAAATATTAAACATGGCTAGAATAGATACAGTACGTTTAAACCTTATCTCATATTTGTTAAACAAATTAAAGGATGTTTACATATAATTAGCAGAAAGGTGCTGTTGACAAAGCTCAGTCAACTATAGCTAAGTGTTTTATGAAAGACCTTATGCTTATGGTGGTATAAACACTTGAGCTGTAATTTATCTATTGTCATCTGCTGATAATACATGAATGTGGTTGTGTGTTTGCCCTGTACATGTCAAAATTAAGAAATTGTACTCTTTAGACCAGGAGTTTTCAAACTGGTCCAGGGACCCAATATTTTAATGATATTTTCCAGATAGTGCTTGAATAAATTATTAAAATATTAAATACTACAATGACAGTATAAATGTGAGTTCATTTTTTTTTCTCACACGATATAAATGATCTTAAAATATGCAGTTATCTCTAAAATTTTAGAAAGTGGGCTCCTCAGGGGGATCATGACATTTGGGGTCATTGGCCTCAAAAAAAGTTTGATACAGGCTTCTGTATGTTAATTTTTGTAACCGTTCAAATGAACCTGATTGTTTTGTGCATGTTCTCTTTCAGTTGTGGCCGTGCTTTTGTGTATCATTCTGCCATCACGAGCATCTGATGTCCTGCAATGCACAGGGGAGAGACTTAATGATGGACAGTTCTTCTTTAACATTTCGTATGAAGTTAAGGAGGACGTACATGACTGCGAGACCCAATGGCTTGTTGATGTAAATACTTTGTCTTAAGAAAACATACAGTGGTAAGAATAAGTGTGTCAAACCCTTTGAAAATATCTGGATTTCTGCATTGACTAATCATAAAATGTGGTCTGATCTTCATCCAAGTCACAATTAAAGACGAACACAATCTGACTTCACTAATAACATACAGTTGAGCATTTTATTGAAGACATTTATTGATCATTGACAAGGCCAACTGGGCCAAAGTAAGTGATAGGGGTGTAATAGTACACAAAAATGACTGTTCGGCACATACCTCGGTTTTGAAGTCACAGTTCGGTATGGGTTCGGTACAGCAGGGGGGACATAAATTGCCTTTTTGTTTATTATTAAACTTTATTTTTATTTATTTTATCTTTTTTGAACAAATGTTTGTCTGTTTTTAAATAAATTCTATTATAATTACAGTTTCTTTAAAGAAAAAATCTATCTTGCTGTAAACTATATAGGGACCCCCTTCTTACACATTACTATAATATAATAGGTTACAATTAACAACGGAGCCCATTATTAAATTCAGTTGCTATTTATTTTTAGAAATAATAATCAACAATCAAATAAGTGTACCCCAATTTCTATGTAATGCTACATGAGAAATTATTCTCAAGCTGTTTTATTGATATCTTTCCACAGTTGAAACACTGGTTGAGAGATTATATGTAAACACATTGTTCGACTGTCTCTTCTTCTTCTGCACTTTTTACTGGTAGCAAACAGCGTTGCATTACCACGCATGCCAGAGTGTAGATCGCATGTGACCGGCTATATTCGTCCTGTGTCTTTATGCACCGTATCGTGATGGTTCGGGATGAATACATGTACCGTTACATCATTAGTAAGTGAACATCTGTTTAGGACTCCTCCACAAGATAATCGGGAGTCAATTAAGGAGACAAGATTGGAATTGTGATTGCTCAGGTGCTTCTGGGAAATGTTCTGTGGACAGTTGAGACAAAAGCTGCAATTTTTGGCAAAAATAGAAAATACTTTGTTAAAAAGGAAAAAGGACATTGCACACCAACACCAATTGTGAAGCATGGTGGCTGCTTTGATGCCTCAGGGCCTGGACACTTTGCAATCACTTATTTTACAGGACAACAGTTTTTAAGCTTCAGAGAAATATTTTGGCGAGATTTATTTAAATCATTTCATAATGTGACAATACCTGCTGTTCAGATCATCGCAGCGGGACTTGAGATCATCATCTCCCCTTGACGCCAGGTCTGATCTTCTGTGATTATAATTGCGACTATATTTGCTTGCTTTCTGTATATAATGTTTTTCATGCTGCTGTTAACTTGTTTCTGGATTGACAACCGTATTTAAATGCGCGATTGAATCCGATAGACCGTGATAACCATAGCAATGGACGGAACCAAACAATCTGATAGTGTATGTCAAATGATCTGTGCATTAAGTATTGGAATGTAAATGCAAAATTATAGATCTGATACTTTCTCTGTGTAATGTGTTAATTTGTTGTTCACTTTTCAAATAAGTCCCTCCCTCAGTAACCTTTTAGATTTAAATGGACAGATTTTTAAATATAAAATAGTTCTAAGCACATTTGTTTCATGATCTGTCCTGACTGGTTATTTTTTATTTCACAAATAAATAAAATGAGATGAGTTAATATTACAAATTGTTTCTCTGCATATTATTTTGGATATATTGTCAGTGCTGGGCTTGCAGTTCACATGGGTAGGGTACTTTATACTGTGTGTGTTCGTCCGCCATTACCGAAGACAATGAACAAAACAATGACTCAAATCACAAAGTATAGTTGTTTCTGTGTCAGATTGGGTATGTCTATAATTG